>NC_066881.1:22845802-23446786 GCF_022985175.1 Labeo rohita
CAAGGGAAAATTACTCAACTCAATTAGGTAAAATTAGTCTTTTTAAGTCTTTTCAATAGTTGTTTTTACATTTGTTTATGGTGAAATATCCAGAAGTATTGTCGTGAGCGATGGTTTGGGGTACAAACACGTTATGAGTTGCTGTCTATGCACATTCTGATGACAGTATCGTCATGAGAATATGTTAGATTTTTACAAATTATATGCTTTTCCTCATGTCTGTATTTAAATATCATTTATATTTCCGTCCAAAGTAGTTATTTGGGTAAGTGTACAGACAAGTCCTTCAGCACCATACTGTGTGAAGTTTAGACAACATAAACACGACGTCATTTGCACCGCTGTCGAGCTGAATATATTGCCTGTTTATCTATAAACAATTCAGCTGAGCATTTCAAAATGACGTTTCTATAAATTGTAGTGCATTCTGTATTCCCCTTTTAGTTGGTTTAGAAGATTTCCAGAGCGTTTAGAGCTGAATCTCGGCACTTGTTGACTTTAATGTAAAGTGTGCATACATGTTAACCCTTTCCTCTGATTTTTTTTTCTTGTGTCTGTGTTCAGTGTCACAGTATGCAGAGTCTGTCAGTGCAGGCACTGGCCCTGCGGCAGCTAGGCAGGCTGAACTCCCTCCAGCTGCTCACGCCGTGCCATGCCTCTGGTCTTAGCATGTGGTGCCCACGAACATTACATGCACGTCAGCTGTGGGGTTCAGCCACTCCCCAGACACACCGGACAGCTATGTGGCCAAAATCATGGGACTGTCGGCAGAGCTGGTCGCTCCATCAAACCCGGCTCAAGAGCACGAGAAAGAAAGGGAAGCAAAAAGCAATGCAGCAGGAGGATGAAGAGGAGGAACCGGAAGATGCAGAAGCTAGTGATTACGAGGATGAGCTTCCAGATGACCCAGGCCTGCCAAAAGACTATAAAGACCATGAGAAAACTGTCCAGTCGCTACGTTTCGATCTGGTTTTGAAGACTGGATTGGACATTGCACGAAAGTAAGAAGGGGAAACTGTTCATCATGTTCAGAGATTTAGCAAGTTAGTGTTTTCAGTTCAAACTGCAGATGTAACTCCTAGTTTTGTCTCATAGAACCCGATGAGAGAATGGACTGATGACGTTTGTATATAATCTTTGCTTATATTGTACTCTGCTCACATTTAATTTGTGATGTTTTGGCCAGTGGTAGTGACTAACATATGCATCTCTTTTACAGTGGTGTGGAGGATGCTTTCTACAACCTCAAATTGAGACTGAATGGTCAGAAACTTACCAAGAAGAGCAAAATGGTAAGTCAGCCCCCTCTAGTGGTATAATCTGATAGAACGTTATTCAAAAATATTTAACACTGGCTGGACAAATTATGAATGCAATTAAAAAAAACTACCCTGCTTAATTACTAAATTAATCTGAGTACCGATTAGTGTAAGTAAATATGGCACCTTGATTTAAAAATCCACGGTCTGCTGCCTCCTACAGGTTAAAGAGGGGGATACGCTGGATCTGATCCTAAATGAGGACAAGGAAATGGACACGGTCTTGCTGAAGAGAGTGATCTTAAAAAAGGTGGTCGGAGAGACAAAAGATGCAGAAAAGCAGAGAGTCATTCTAAGAAGCTGGAAACACCTACAACTTCCCAGAAAGGATGTGTACAAGCAGTAAAGACCAATTCTGTGAAGTGTTTGAGAAGTGAAAGATCAGAAAAATGAACAAAACTCATTGTCCTAGTCCACTTTTCAACTATTTGATTCTGAAACTGCAGATTGAGGATTTAATGTTTTCTATGCCCAACAAAAACTGAAAGTCCTTCTCACGTCTATTGACTTAACAGTAGCTCTGTTTCATACTACTTGGAAGATGTTTTTTATTAACTTTACAGGTCACAAATGGATGGTTAAATATATAGTTATATGCATTTTTATTTTTATTCAGCGTTTGCTTACTAGATTCACAAAATAACATTATGAGATTAATCAGATTGTGTTTGGGTTATACGTTTTTTTCCGATGTCTTTATGACATTGGTAGATTTTCAATTAGTGGTTTTCAGGAAGGTTACAGATTGCCTTTGCATACAACTGCACTAAGAGACCCTGACAAAAAGTGGAAATATTAAAAAGTTTCTGCACAGCATTTTTGCAAAAGATTCAAAAATGTCAAAACTAGTGCTGTAAAAAAGATTAATCACATCCAAAGTAAAAGTTTGTGTTACATAACATGAGCGTGTGTATAAAAATATACACACATACATGTATATATTTACAGGAAAAAAGTAAAATATATTTATATATATAATATATAAATATGGATACATATACACATGTAAATATTTCTTAAATATATACATATAACTATATATATATACATATAACTATACACAGCACACGCTGTGTAAAACAAACTTTTATTTTGGATGCGTTTAATCGCGATTAATCGATTTGACAGTACTAGTCAAAACCCAAACAAATAAAACAAATTTCTTTCTTTTTTCTTCATTATAATGGTCAGTGGTGGAATATACAAAGAACACAAATTTAATTTAGACATCAAAGATAAAATCTGTCTTCCCCCTTTCATTTGTATGATATTTTTTCTGATGATAAAAGGCCTCTAATGACCCTCACGTGTATATCTGAAGTAAAATAAAAAGGAACGTGAAACCCATCTTGGCTAGGAAGTGAATTTTTATTTAAAAATATATAACATATAACCTGGTGCTATAGTTAAGTACAGATGAATAAGATTTACTTCCTGTAAGGCAGGACATACTTCAATATGTTGATAATTAGAAAAAGCCAGTGCTGCAACATTGCTACAACTTAAAACAAAAAATATATTTATATATCTTCTCTGCCCTCACCCCAAACTAAAGTGACCTATTTTTTTCAAAGAACTAAATGTTTACATTTAAGTTGATTAAGGCTAACTTTAGCTTATCTATTAATTCGACATTAGAATAACATCAATAATATTTTGGCATATAAATAGTAACACTAATATTTCACTGTCGTGTGATAGTGGCTTCAATCATCAGCTTCCTGTCATTACTAAACCATCTTGTTTAAAGGCCATGGATGTGAACTCGACCAGCCGAACTAGACCTTAAACAAGAACGAGTTTCAGTATGCTTCAGCTTATGGACTTGTGCAAATAACAGGTATGTTGTGTAAAATATAGGAAAACAGGTCTGCACTTTGCAGAAACATTGTCTAAGAATAAGTCACAGTGTTGTTTGATCTCTTTGCCTTCTTTAGAATGTCACATTTCTTGCGATTGGGGCGCCTACAGCGCTCGTCAATGCTTGGCACGCATTCGTAGTGCCACACCTCCTCCATTTTGTCAACTGGATAGACAGCCTCCACGTAATGACGAATAAGTCGGAGACGCACAGGGTCCAGCTGTTTCTTGTTGCAGGCCCCAGAGTGGTTGTACTGCAGCCGTAAATTTTCCTGCGTAAAAAGTTCTGGGAAGAGTCGGACGAGAAGGCGAGCAGCAAAATTTCCCACAGACAGACTCTGCTGGACAATCTCCCTCACTTCAGCATCCGTGAGCAGGTACTCAGAAGGCACTGGGAAGTCTGGGGTGGACACCGAAAGGTCCTCAAGTGGGATTTTGCAAAAGTCCTTGCTGCTTTTCTCCAGGGGTGAAGACAGGACTTCAAAGTCTTCCTTCAGGCGATCTGAAGTGAGAACATTGATTTGCCCAGCAGTTAGCAGCGAGTCTTTTAGGTCAGGCTCTTGGTCAGGTGAACAGGCCTTCCGTTGTTGCTGGTACGAACGCCGTTGGTCGGTATCTCGTCGCCGACAGCGCTCATCGAGTTTGCCGACAAACTCAAGGGTCCACACGCGGTCGTTTTTAGCTTGTGGGTAAAGCAGCTGGACGTAATGCCGGATGAGATTGATTCGTAGGGGATCCAGCTGTTTCTTTCCTAGAGAGCCACTGCAGTTGTAGTATTTCCGTGCATTCTCGTATGTAAAGAGCTCGGGGAACATGAGAACCAGAAGTCGAGATGCAAAGTTCCCAATTGACAAACTGCTTTCGTAGTTATTCTTCAGCTGTTCCTTAGTAAGTATATACTCCTGTGGAACATCAAACTCTGGAGGGGGGATCTCCAGCTTGTCAAAATCCACAGGCTCCAGCCACGATTTTTTAGACCTGCGATTTGGTTTCTCATAATCACACAGGTCACTGATCTTAACAATGGAGATGTTATCAGGGAGACGGGTGGTGTCATACATCTCTCGGTTTTCTCGACCGCTGCCATTCACTGAAGCGTTCTCCAGGGCTTCCTCCATACGTTGCACGCACAGCTGCAACCAGGTTTCTTCAGGGATATCAGGGAAATTGGCCTCCATGTATTTTCGTATAATTTCTAGTCTGTCCGAGTCGATGATCAACTGTCCAATGCTGTTGTGGCCCTCCGGCAACTTGCCCTCCTCAAACACCTCCGGGAAGAGTCTGTTCAACAAAAACACGACAAGCTCCTCCGGCGAAGTTAAATCTTCAGAGTCTTCACCTGTAGCCTCATGGTGATCAAACACTGTATCTGAACTGACGTTGTTTGGATGAACGTCACTGTTCTCTCCAGAGTTAAGGGAAAGACTTTCATCCTGGGCATCTTCATTGATGAAATGACAAGCGTGATTCGGTTCCATGTCAAACCCGACCACCATTGGAGCCTGTTTGTCACACATCTGACCGCTTTCCATGTCCTTCTGAGCCCAGAAACGATTTAAGAAGTCATTGATCTGCAGCAAGCACTCTGTCTGCCAGACGTTTTCATTTTTCACCAACGGGTAACAGACTTCCACATAGTTCCGTATTAGCTGAAGGTGCAATGAATCTAAAGTCCGTTTGGTTGTAAGGCTGCAGCCATGTGAGCATTCTTTTGCTGTGAAAAGTTCAGGGAACAGTTGAACGAGAAGTCTGCAGCCAAGATCTCCAGCAGTGGATGTTTGCTCCATCAACTGGGTGAGTTCTTCATTGGTCAGTTGGTATTCAGGAGGAGGCTGAAACTCCATGACCATCTCAGAGGGCTTCATCTGCTTTTTAATGCGCGTCACTTCAAGCGAGAGCAAATCCACCTTACTGTGCAACTGGGTCATGCTGGAATTCAGCGAGTTGAGGAGGAAGAACATCTTCTCAATGAGCGGGTAGAGGTGAGAATCCAAGGCAGAAGGAGACCCTGTGACCCCCACATTAGGAGAGGCCTTAAACACATGGTGCTTTCTAGAGTTGCCCAGTTTTTGAAAGTGGACACCATTATGGCTTGCTCTGACTCCATTGTGGGCTCCAGTCTGGTCCAGACTGGATGCAGCTTTGCGCTCAGAAATGCGATGTGTGATGCTGTAGAGCGGTTTCCTGTATGAAGAGATGGGAATCTGCTCCTGTGGAGATAATCTGTGGCTGTGAGAATATGACCTGCTTCCATTATCTGAACTGCTGTCAAAGAGATGTTCTCCTGCCTGGAAAGTAAGTGTGAGATGTTGCTGTTAATCATTTGTACCAAAAGAAAAGTCAAACCAGACATAGTCTCTTCTTTAGCAAATCTTGGCAATGAGATGTAATGTTCAACCTTGCACTTAATTTTACCTGTGTTGTCACCTTGGCCTTCTTCCCGCTTGCAACTCCTTCCACCTCAGGGCCTGCGTGTGTTGCTGATCGTTTTGTAATGCGCTTAAAGAAGCTCTCCATCTTTCCCGCTGTGTTTTCAGTAACATCCTCTGCATCTTTCTCAACTTTAACTTCTGGAGAAAAACCAAGTGTTCAAAACTATTTAAGAATGCTGAGAAATGCCGACAGACATCATCTCACAACTCTGTACGACTTTTGAGGAGACAGAACACATGAATTTACATTTTCAGTATTAAGGTCTGTCTCAGTTGATCTGAAGACAAATTATCAGCTGAGACATTTGCAACTGGTAGTAACATACATCTCCTGTGACCATCCTGTGATGTTATTTTAGTGAAGAACCTCTATAAACTGGACAACATGAAGTGTTTTGGTGACCTGCATATTGATATCAGGCATACTGAACAAGTTTGTTGAGGTGTTCTTTTGAATGTATATGTATGTGCTTTTCATGCTTTTTCACTATTGTCGGCATGAAACGGAACCTGCGATCATCAGTGTTGGGGAAAGTTCGTTTTAAAGGTAATGCATTACAATATTGTGTTACTTCCTAAAAAAGTAACTAATTATGTTAGTTACTTTTTATGGAAAGTAATGCGTTACGTTACTTTTGCATTACTTTAAATCTGGGCAGAGCTTGCTTGTTTGTTTTTAATATAAAAAGTTATATTTTTGGCAAAAGTAAAAGCCCTTTCACACCAAACGTGAAATGAATAAGCCTCAGGCTGAAGGAAAAGTAAATTCACGTCTGTACAGTAGAACACTTTTTACTGTACAGTAGAATAATTTTTACTTATTAGTATGGTTGAATTGGATCATCGACGGTCAGCAGTAAAGACATTGGTTAATAAAATGGGATTAAATAATAAAGGATATTTGTGTTAAGTTTGCATTTCACTGTTTTTATTCATTTTGAAGAATACTGAATCTGTGAGATGAATTAATGCAAGTTCACATTTAGTCTAAAACTACAGTAACATCAAGTTTACACAGCGCACACAACACCTCTGCATTTACTCCTGATTTCTCTCAACATGGGGACAGGAGGCTTGTCAGTCAATGAATGGGAAAACAAATAACTGGCGTTATTTATTTGAAAATTAAAATCTTGTAAATTAAAAAAGTAATGCACTACTTTACTAGTTACTTAAAAAAAAACAATCTGATTACGTAACTCGCGTCCCTTGTAATGCGTTACCCCCAACACCGGTGATCATCATATCTGCTAATCGAGTAAACAAGAAAAAATTCAGGGCAGTCCTTGATTATGATGGATAAATCATTTCTAATAAACACTGCATCATTCCATAAAAATAAGAATGGTTGATTTCATGCTGACTTTAAAGTCAACATGTAACCAGCAAGTTCAGAACCCTTATTTTAGGGCAGTGATTGATTTTACAGGTAAGCATTTTTGACAATGTCTGATGCTCTACCTGTAATAAATGTTATTGCTTATACCTGTACTGGTGATCCAGTCAAAAGTGATCGTAAAAGGTTCAATACATCTCCTTTTGATGCTAAAGTGAGTTCATTTCACTGGAAAAGTTGATTTGGACCGTTCATTTCGATGCAATGCATATTACTAGACAGAGATATTGTGATGTTTAATTACAGTTCACAAAGGGCAACAAAATGAGAATGTTTTTTCATTTTTTACATACTTTTATCAGGCACTTGTCCATCTGCATTAACCATGCACACAGAAGAGCTCATGTCCTGGGAAGAGACACACAAGACCCATTACTCATTATTACATTTCTTATTCACATTTACACTTGTCAGTCATAGGGAATTAAAGTTTAGAAATATGTTACTGCTATATTGATAAAATCTTTAGGTGTAATCATTTGGCCTGCTTAAAGACAGTGAAGTCGGTATTACGAACGACTTGTCACAAATGTCATGTCAAGCGTGTGAAGATTATGATGCGTGTAAAACTTTATTCTCGGAGTGAATTGTCTCTTCGGTGAAGTTCTGGGAGATTGTTTTCCTATTTGTTTTTCATGTCTTGCACCGTGAAGTCTCGCCAGAGCACCGGAGAGGCGCTGCTTCACCGTACCGACCCCCGTCCACCGGCTCCACTTCCTCATTCTTCCAGTGGAAACCCCACGGATCGGTACAACCGGGAAGACAGACGGACAAGCGGCTCCCTGCCGCGTTCCTTCTGTGGACTGCATATGTCTTAAGAAAATAACGTATTCTTAATGTTTTTGCAGTAATACAGAGTGCTGCCCTTCTCTCTCGTGTTTCCCCTCCCTCCCCCGTGCGCAACTCTCCCTCTTGCGTGACGCGGCAAGAAAAACATCCACCGATGAGTTTTCGCTTCGTCTCCCGCAACACGGCGCGCATAAACTACCTGCGCGGCTGAAATCAAACTCACCTTTGCGACTCCGGGCAGCCGTGTGAGGTGGGTTAGGAGGCATTAGCCATGGTCGCGTCTTTAAATCCAGTGGATTTGTCCACGGGTAACTGTTGTCCGTGTTTCTCTCCGCTGCTTTTTTTTTCTCTAGTCAGTGCCCTCTCGCGTGACGTGACGGTACTGTGTCATTTCCGCACAGCTGTGGGTTTGCTGTGGGTTTTGCCAGCCCACCCCACGTGAATCCCTGAGCTGCGGTGCCGTGGCAAAGAAACGCGCCGAGTGCGCGCTGTGGCGTGGGACTTCTCATGACACACTGGTCATTTCAAGAGGCCCCTAGAGTCGCGCGCCAGAGTTCCACGAGTGTAAATCATCCGCGTCACAGACGCTCGTGACTGTGCAAACCTACATCAGAGTATATAGTTAAATTTGTTTTATAAAACTTGTAATAACCTTGCTTTATGTAAACACAAAACTATACAAAACTATATACTTTAGAAATAATAATGGATAAATATGAGATATTCAATGTATTATTGTTATTATTTTTTAAATTATTTTACGTTTTATAGTACATTTTGTTGTTTTATCCTAAAACGTTATTGATTTGAAGGTGGTACAGTTACATAAATGACGTTTAGCGAATTCGGAGTATTGAGATTGGAAATGTAAGCAACACCAAGAAAACCAAACGATAGGGTACCACGAATTGTTTGGATGTACTTTGTTCTCACAGAACGTTTTGCATTTAATAATATTTGGCTTTCAGTTTTTTCAAGTTTAAAAAATGTTTTAAAAGCCTTAGTGGATTACTGACTCGATTTATAAGTGTTATGTTTTTTTTCTTTTTTTTTTTTCATACGTGACCCTGGACCGCAAAACCAGTCACATGGGTCATTTTTTTGAAATTGAGATTTACACATAATCTTAAAGTTGAATAAATAAGCCTTCCACTGATGTATAGTTTGTTAGGATAGGACAATATTTGGCCGAGATACAACTATTTGAAAATCTGGAATCTGAGGGTGCAAAATATAAACAAAAATATTGAGAAGCTCGCCTTTAAAGTTGTCCAAATTAAGTTCTTAGCAATGCACATTACTAATCAAAAATTAAGTTAAGTTTTCATATATTTAAAAAAAAAAAGATAATTTTGACTGAGACAATGTATTTTTGGCTATTGCTACAAATATATCCGTGTGCTCCAGGGTCACATATAAAAACCAAATGTTGGCCAGAAATGAATTTAATCCCATCTGTAACATTTAGGACCAAAAGTTATGATTCTCATTATCAAATTGTAGATTTCAAAATGTTGTGTTAATGTTAAATGAAACAAAGTGATAGCAGTATGCTGTTTTGCCTAATAGTTAGCATTATAATTAGCCTAAATAAATGGTTCTGTACAATTTCTCACCAGCTTAAATAGTAACCTTGATTAAGTTTGGTACTTTTTTAAGGAAAACTATGCAGGTTGTTTGACTAACATTTTTCTACGACTAACATTTGTTATCTACGTTATAATGTACGTAGGTCCAAATTGTTTTCTGTAATCTTTCACATATCTTGAAAAGCCATTTTTAAAATTTATCAGCATATAAATAAGCTAAACTTCATATTCTTGTCCATGATAGTTACAACTAGCCAACAACATATTAATATATTTAATTAACTGCCACAGTTTTAGCGCTTTCATGTTGTTTACTGCCAGTTTACCAATGAACTGCCGTCTAGTGGATGTGACATGTACTGCAGGGCAAAGTTACGTATTGTGAATTGTTTTGCTGTCAAATAAATAATATGTAATTTTACTTAAATTTATATATTGTCATTATTTTATTAACCCATTTTTGTTATTTTTATTAACAACATTTATTTATTTTATTGTTGGAAGCAAACTATCACGTCAATAAAGTACTTTGAAATTAAAAAAATAAAACTATTTCATATTTATAGAAACATGGAGGTCTAAAAAGATCTACTTCATGATCTACTTATGGGTGACGTACGTTGTTACAAACCCAAACCACTACACAACTTACTGCAGCATCCTGCACAAAAGCAAATAACGTTAGGTGAAATCAGTCCACTGCTGCCCTCGTTCTCGCAAACGCACACCTCTGAAACTATGTTCTCAGACACTCATCAGCGGCACCCGATGTGGCCAATGTCCCGTAACGCGCATTAGTAATGTCTGCATTAGTGATGTCTGCATTAAGTCACGGAGCCGTGGCTCTTTGAGATGTGGGTGTGATGAGGCGCCGGTCATTATTCAGGTAATGTGGGCTGTTTGATCTATCACGCGCTCATGCGATGACGCTCGCGCCTCTGTTCTATGGAACGCGCGACTGCGCACTTGAACGGGGAGTCTCGCGTTGCTCGTTAAAGGCTCATTTAAACTTGCGCTCATCTCATTTTTTATCTCATGAGAGAAAGAACTGCATCCGTCAAATCGAGAGAGAATATTTTGGTGCATCTGTGCCAGAATAAAACAGACACTAAAAAGCAAATAAATCAAACAGACAGACATAACTCAACTGCTGTCCAATGAATTGTTTTGCTCTTCATATCTGTTTAAACTGCTATAAAAATGCTGTCAGTCTATAAGCATACGTGATAAAATGCATGAGTCACATCATGCAAAACAAGAGGGCTTCCTATTAATTTTATTATGCAAATACCTAAAACACGGATATTAAAAATGTAGGTTCAATGAACGGAGACCAAATCTAGGTGAGTAATCTCGGACCAGCCTCCTCCTGACCCAAAATAACTCACCCAGACCCAAACACATAAAGGAGGCGGAGAGTCGCCTGTCTGTATGGAATAAATGAGTGTTGTAATAGCTTTGAGCTTTGCTGAAGTGGAGCTGCAATCACACACACACTCTCTCGCTTGCTCTACCTGTGCAAATCCAGCCACCATGTCATCAGGGGATCGGATTGCCACGAATCGCCAAACCGCAAAAATCATTTCCATGCGCAAAAACAGGACAGGATCAAGTTACCAGGGTGATGATACTGACGGCCATAAACTCAAATTTCAAGTCTGTGTGTATGTCTGACCCCATAACACCCACACAAACACTATATATATAGAAAGATAGATAGATAGATAGATAGATAGATAGATAGATAGACAGATGCAGAGACTTATAAAGTAAACACAGGCGCTATCAAAACGTTTGAACGTTCTGACCAACGAACCAATGGCGTGAGTTTGGGGCGGGACTATCAGTTTGTGCAGCCAATGGCAGACAGGTGAAGAGTTGGGAAACCTGGTTGAAAACAGTCCTGACTTTTATGCTCCCGTTCAGCTTTGCCAAGTTTTTTTGTGTATGTGTGTGTGTGTGTGTGTATGTCGTGGAATTGAGCTACACGTACCACCGCGGGTTAAAAGTTTGACATATTGTATTAATTATATTTGACAGAATATGTGCTTGAATTATTTTGCTCTCAAAACTGTGATAAATATATCTAAATTGTTGTCAATCTCAGATGATTTTATTTATGAAAATACACTGTTTATATATCACTACTGTAGTACAATACAGTTAGGTTGAAATTTGCGTGCATAGCAGTGGCTGTAAAATGGGTATTTTTAGGTATGGGAGTGATATATTTTGTGTTTTGGTATTGGACTAGTTTTGGGCTGGTTTATTATCCAGATCTAGCAACCTTGCTAGTGGGATACAAATTTCACCTCAGATTATTTATTTATTTTTTTTGTTAAGAAGTGTCTATCAGTTCAACAAAACAAGGACAGCAGTGTTGCCAGGTCTGCTTAAGTGACTTTAGGCTAGTTTTTCTTTTTTCCCAGAAATTGTTTAAAGATTTGGGCAGTCATGGGTTGCTCTTTTGGGCATTTTTCCATAATACAATTGTTTATTTGGGCCTATTAGTGGTTGCCTCTCATAGAACAAAACATATGTGACTCTGGACCACAAAACCAGTCGTAAGCCACATGGGTATACTTGTAGCAATAGCAAACAATATTGTATGGGTCAGAATTACAGATGGTTATTTCACGGCAAAAATCATTAGGATATCAAGTTAAGATCATGTTCTAAGATATTTTGTAAATTTTCTATCGTAAATATATCAAAACTTTATTTCTGATTAGCATTATGCACTGCTAAGAATTTCATTTGGACAACTTTAAAGGCGATTTTCTTAATAATTTGATATTTTTTGCACCCTCAGATTTCAGTTAGATTTCATTTAGTTGTACCTCGGCCAAATATTGTCCTATCCTAGCAAACCATACATCAATGGAAAGCTTACTTATGTCTGGTTTTGTGGTCCAGGGTCACATATGACGACTTATGAATCGTTATTTTGTGTGTAACCATGTTTCTCTGTCCGTTCCCACAAACTGACAAATAGACAAAAGTCTATTTGTTTCCCCCTTAAGTAATTTAATTTCAGCATCTTTATGCCATTGCAAGCTGCTTCTGATGCAACAATAAGATTTTTCTTAAATAATACAATAATTACATTAAGGGGTCATCTATTTTGGGTTGTTTCCCAGACTTCGCTTATTTTGGGCTTGTTTTTCAGGCCAGGTCACTAAAAGACGGGTACAAACTAAGTCAGCACTGATCAACTAACAAAAATTGCCAGAAAATTGAATAACCAGAATCCAGGACTGATTAAATGAAGCAAACTTGCACTAATTAAATTGTGATATCTCAGTGGGGTAGAGACCCAAAACCCACAATTTTCTTAAAACAAGAGATCAAAAGTTCTCTCATGACCTGTTCTGCACTTAGTTTGATATTTGGATCTGTGATGAGTATTTCAGATCACAGTGACACTAATAATAAAGTCTGAACAAACTCTGATCAGGGCAAGACAGCTCAAGAGTTTGTCTCTGACAGGAGGTGTTGTGTCAGGAAGAGCTGCTTGTTCTTCCTTTCTGTCTTCGTAGGTTTTCACAGGGACTTTTCTCAGGACTGCTTGAGGCCAAAATGAATTTTTCATGCATGACCAGAGGGCTGTCCCACTCCTACGGAGCAAATTTAGTGTAATATCCTGCCTACATATTTGAGGCCAGAGAGAGACATGGAAAGAATTCTGAGCTACTGATGTTCCTGCACGCATCTGTCCTTCAAGCGTTTCAAGTGTGTGTGTGGCCTGGCGGCTGCCGACGGTGACCGTCACTCCCCTACGCCCCACTTCACACCCTAGTCGTCCCCCCGTGGTCACCCGGGAAACCGCAGGCTGCCCAGGCTGGCGCCAGTCCTCTCGCTGAGCTGATCAATACTGCAGCATTTCCTGCCCATTCACTCAGGTCACACACTCACCTCATTAATAATTACTGCCAACACTGCTGCTGGAGCACCCCGGGCACCCACAACACACACACACACACACACACACACACACACACTCACACACTGTCATTGGTTTTTGGACAAACATTTAAGTGAATGCCACCCCCTATAATACCAATATGTTTCTCTGTGCTCACGAATCAACTTACAATGATATCAATAATGTTTGTTTGTCTTCTTTCAAGTGGTGTATAGAAATACTGACCTCCGTTAGGGATTCACAGAAATTTTAGAATAAAGAGAAACAGATTTTTTTTTTTTTCAAAAAAGACATCTCATTTAATTTTAAAAGATAAAGCTGATTTGGTGGCTAAATGCATAGTGTGTATGAGTCCAGTGAACTCGACAATCAGTTCAGCATAAAAATCCTCATCCGAGCAGAACCGCAAACACTCCAAATGTAAGTCCTTTTAAAACAGCACCCAGAAAATCATGGTCAAACTCCAGGCAGGCTCAGTTTCAGCATTAACCAGTTGCATCAAACTGAATTGGATTGATATATACATCCCGATTGAACCCATCTTCAGAACTTGGTGACTGCACAGGCCATGTTTTCCAGTGCCGACCGAGCTTCTGAGGGTGGGAAGCACTTCATGGCCTCTAAGGCCTTGTTGCCATGGTAACTGCACAGGTCAAGCGCCTGGCTCACGCCTCTTTCCGTCTTTATCAGGCCCCGGAGCTGCAGAACATACAAGAATGAGGAGAAATTTTAATATCACTTTATCAAACTGATGGAACTGAAGGGGGAAAGGTAATATTCTTTTAAGCAAATTTAGAGGCGAAGAACCATTTGAAACAGTCAATTTCTACAATTTCTACAGAATTTACTTGCAAAACAAATAGCAGTAACATTAACTAACATGTTTGGTGTCATTAACTAACAATAAATACTTTTACAGCATTTATTAATCTTGTTATTTCTACATACAGTAATATATTTTCAATATTTCAAAATACATAAATTAAAATGAGTTCAATGATTATTTCATTTGCAGAATAAAAATATCCTGATAATTTAGTCAGCCCTATGTCATCCAAGATGTTCATGTCTTTGTTTCTTTAGTCAAAAAGAAATTAAGATTTTTGAAGAAAACATTCAGGATTTTTCTCCATATAGTGGACTTCAATGGGAGCCAACGGGTTGAAGGTCCAAACTGCAGTTTCAATGCAGCTTCAAAAGGCTCTACACTATCCCAGCTGAGGAATAAGGTACTTATCTAGCGAGACAATCTGTCATTTTCTAAAAAAAAAATAAAATAAAATAAAATAAAATAAAAATAATAATTTATATATTTGTTAACCACAAATGCTCGTCTTGCACTAGCTCTGCGATGCACGTTCACAACTTCACGCATTACTATGGATGTAACAATATTAAAATCTCATGATACGATAATATTACAATATGTAGTCCACGATATGATATTTATTGCGATATTTAAAAAAAAAAAAAAAAAAGACGTTTTAAAGTTAAATTATTCTATCTAATGCATTTTAAGAGTTTTTAACTAAGAAAACTTAAGTCAGAAAAAAGTCAGTGAATTGACTTGTAACTGAACTTTAAAGGGGACTCCAGTGTTTCCCCTGCCATTATATTATGTACCCCCCCAAATGGCACCCCCCATTCATAAAAACGGAATTTACTCTATAGCGCGGAATGCCATGAAATTCGTCAATTTTTGGATGAATAAATCAAAATGGGGTCTGTCACGTAAATCGAACCGCAATATGGACTAATGTGTGTGAATATTAAAACGCAAAAAGACAGTTTAGATATTAATCCTGCATGTTCCGCTTGGCTCTGTATGTATGAACGGCAGAAACACGGCTTTGTTTACTACACAAATACTGAAGCACACATGAAGCTCGCTGTGATTTTCGGCCTCTGCGTCTCATTATATGATGACATGAACACATGAACTTCATCTCCAGAGCTGCTGTGAGAGTCACTTCATGTGAATTTTACGGTTTCACTTGAGAAAACTAGCATCATACCATACTGTATATACACAGAAACTTCACGGCAACCTGTCAAAATAAAAGTATGGTTTAACGTGTAACATTTTATTTTAACAGAATATTCTCACAAATTTTTGTTTATGTATTAATTTTAACAGTAAACCTGTTTGATTGCCAAAAAAAAAATGTATAATGTAATGTAAAAATAATGTATATTATTTTGCTTCACAATACAGTAGGGAAATTATAAAACTTCTTTCCTAATTTCTACACTTGAAATAGATATTTTGAGTTTGGACTGCACAACAAATCTAGTAAACTGCTGTAAAATAAAGCATCACTGGTGGCTGTTACGTTATCAAACAAGTGCTAAATTCATAGCACATGCAACAAGTTCACTGCATTCATTCACTGTGAACGGAGCCGTTCCGAGGCACAGAAAACACCGGATCACAAGCTGACTGCCTGAACAAAGTGCGCACTTCACTTTAAAACACGCAGCGAACTTGATGAACGGTTTGAGTTCATGTGACAAATACTGTGCCAAAGCACAATGGCCCAAAACACAACTTCAAAGACCTTTTGTATTAGAATAAGAAGTTTAAATATATTTTAAAAACTGCACTTTTTGCCCAGAAGACCTATCGTTTCATATCGTCATGTGACCACAATAATATCAAGACAGTTCTGCTATCGTGATATCGCGATATTGATAATATCGTTACATCCCTATGCATTACATAATCACATTGGAAAGGTCATGCATGGTTAGTTCTTCGTCTGTGTACTTAGATTCAAAAAGTTTGGGTAGGGTGAAAAACTCCATCTCATTTTCTCCTCCATCTTCAAAATCGTCCGACATTTTTGTTTTACCTTTTTTTGTAAAGAGCGTTTGACTTTTTTTGCACATTCGCTTTGAAAACACTGGGTCGGCACTTCAGTCTACGTCACGCGTGACCTTTTCAACGTGATTACATAATGTGCGAGGTCGAGCTAGTGCAAGACGAGCATTTGGAGAGAAAAAAAAAAAAAAAAAAGTATATAAATTTGTAATTTTTTTTTTTAGAAAATGGAGTGTTTAGAGTGTTTTGCTAGATAACACCCTTATTCCTCAGCTGGGATCATGTAGAGTCCTTCACAGCTGCACTGAAACTGCAATTTGACCTTTTAGCCCATGGAGAAAAATCCTGGAATGTTTTCATCAAAAACCTTCATTTCTTTTCGACTGATAAAAGAAATACATGAACATCTTGAATGACATGGGTGTGAGTAAACTATCAGGAAATTTTTATTCTGGAATTGAACTAATCCTTTAATGTAATATGTATGAACAAATTAAATGAGCAATAGTACATTTAGAAATGAACATTAACTTAAACAGTGTAAAAATGTTTAGTGTTAGCTCATGATCCCTAATACATTAACTAATGTTAACAAATATAATTTTTTATTAAAAAAATACACTAATATTCACAAGTTTGGGGTCAGTAAGATATTTTAATGTTTTTAACACCGCTTAACATTTTCATGAAACGTGATGCTTTTTTTCTATTATGAATAGAAATTTCAAAAGAACAGCATTTTTATTTTTTTTGTAAGTTACTAATATAACTTTATTCACATTTGTTCAATTTAATGCATCCTTATTGAATAAAATTATTAATTTCTTTCAATAAAATCTTATGGGCCATAAACTACTGAATAGTATAGTGCATATTATCAATATATTATTAAACAACATGTGATCAATATGTCATAAACATCACAATAAAAATATAATATATTATGTATTAAACATAAAACTCAGAATATTCCACACTCTCCCTCTCTCAAATGGTCTTGTAGTCCTCCACCGTCACATACAAACATGTTTTGCTGGAGGCCATTTTGCCAAATGAATTCTGGGATGTGTTGTGCTAAGAAGCCCTTGGGGGCCTCGAGTTAAAAACAGCAGAAGAGACCTGCTTTCACTAATGTGAGCGAGAGAAAGCCAAAGAGAGGGAGATGGAGCGAGACGTGGATGTGGGAAGGTAAATGATGGCATTAACTGATTTCTCACAGTTGTCTGCATATCCAGTTTTCTTTGACTTCAGTATACTAAAAAGCTTCACGGAACATTTTCAAGTTGACAGACAATAGATATGACCTCATGACCCCCTGAGACACATTTACACCAAATAACAAACCAGACAGCGAATACTGAAGAGATTAATGTTGCATTTATGTGCTGATAACAGAGATATGTGATGTGTGTGTGTGTGTGTGTGTGGGTGTGATATGTCTGTCTGTGCCCTGTTGAAGGAGAATTGTATGTGATGTTGCTGTCAAACCGTCTCTCTGTCTCCTCTACAAATAAACCTGCCACTCTATCCCCTAATATCCTGTTTCTACGGCGACCCGAGCTGCTTGTGCCCTCCTCCTCCTCTTCCTGCCCCCTCCCCACCACCTCTAACCGTCTCCCCTTCTTTCTTTCTGTCTTTCTTCTCCTTCTGACTTTGGAAATCAAATTTCTGAACTTGCTATCAGTTACAGAGAACAAACACCTTCTATCGGCTCACTCAGGGCTGTAACCACCAATATTCACAGCACTGGTCGATCAGAGTGTGTTTTTCAATAAACTTTTACTTTAATATGCCTCAGATTTAAATACTTGATTACATTCTTGAACTTACTCACTGAAATGTAGTTTTTTTATATACTGGTGCAGACTTTACATTTACATCTATTGTTTTTATACTGAGTAGGATTATTATAGATACAAAAACTAAACTGAAACTAAAAAAAAAAAAAAACTAATATAAAAATGACAAAAACACAACAAAATTATAAAAACTTTAAAATGAAAATAGAAAAATAAGTACTGAAATTATACTAAATAACACTGATACTAAGGTAATGATATATACATACACACACCAACGTTATTTATTAATTGTTTATTCATTAACTACTCTTTATGTTTGTTTGTAAACTTTCACACACATGCTGGGACCCTGGGAATGATTTCGTGAGTGACTCCTAGAATTGATTTGTATCATAACTGTATGAATGTTTCATCTGAAGGATTGTGGCTGAAATCATTGATTAGTGGTTTGACCAGAAGGATTGATTTCTCTTGAATTCGACAGACAATCTCACTTATTTATTGGCAGAGTAAAAATAATCAATTGATTTTCACAGTGAAACACATAAAACAAGTTCTCTGAACACTGAAGACACTAATACAAGCCGCTCGTTACTTTGTTTTCCTTCTCCCTTAATCAAAAAAACAGGAGTCGCTTACCTTTGCGTAATCAATCTGTCTAGCCATATTCTGGACCTGAAATGAAGAGAGAAAAATGTGAATCCAGAGAACGTTATGCTGACACAATGAAATCTGAACCGTAATGGTGTTTGGACACCAGTCTAGAGGCTAAAATCTTATTGAATCACTTCAATTAATGATAAATACTGTCTGCTTAGTTAGAATATCAAATGTAATACAGTAAAAAAATTGTCTGGCTGCTGCCTTGAGACATCAGAGAGCTTGCATATATTAATTTTTACATCACTGTAATGTAAATATATATTAAAATTGGAAAATATTTGTGCATCATGGTAGTCAGTACATAGTTGAGTTGGTAAAGTTTTATCATGTTTTTGAAAAAATCAAATCTTATGCTCACCAAAGCTGTATTTAATGAAAAATGCAGTAAAACAAAATTTTAACTATTTTCTATTCTTGTGATGTCAAAGCTGTATTTTCTGCATCAATTTATTGTGTCCTTCCTGAATAAAATGATTAATTTATTTAAAAAAAAATAAATAAATATTGACCTCAAACTTTTGATACGTGGTGTACGTTGTATTGCCTATTAACTTATGCTGATTTTTGTTTTTAATTGTTTGTTTTACACTTTGTAGTGAAATATTTAATATTCACCAGGTTATTAGAGAGGCTGTTAAGTATCAGACAGTTGCAAGTGTTCTGATATGGTTGTCTGGTACCTGTTTTAGCTGCTGCCGCCATCTCTCAGGTCCTACGATCTGTCTGTGGAAGACTAAAGGAGCCGAGTCCAAACTAAACACAGCCGGTTCTGACCCGCTCTTCACAAATGGCTGTAGATCAGAGTTTAGCTACAAAACACACACATATATCCATGAATGCTATGAAATAAGATTTCAACACAGAGAAAATAGGAGAATGTAACTCGAGCAGACAGCAGAAAAACAGTTTGTGACTGCGTGTGCACACCTTGTGTCCTAGAGCGAGGTGTTTTCCATACTGAAAAGCCAAATTCTGAGCCTCGGTACCATGTCTGGCCAGCTTCATCGCTGCTTGACAACTCTTGGCAAGCAAAGCACCATGGGACAGGAATGTCTGGTCTTCCCAGGATGCAACTGTTAGAGTGCCCTCCTTGAAAATACAGAAAAGCTACATTAAATAAGCATTAATGTGTTATAAATACTGGGATGTACACTATCAGTCAAAAGTTTTTGAACAGTAAGATTTTAAATGTTTTTTCTGCTCACTTCTGCTCATCAAGCCTGCATTCATTTGAAAGTACAGCAAAAAAAAAAAAAACGTTAAAATTTTAAATATATTTACTATTTAAAATAACTGTTTTCTATTTGACTATATTTTAAAATGTAATTTATTCCTGTGATAGCATTACTTCAGTCACATGATCCTTCAGAAATCATTCTAATATTCTGATTTGCTGCTCAAATAGGATAATATTTCAAAATTGTGTGTGTGTTTTTTTTTTTTTGCTGTACTTTGGATCAAATAAATGCAGGTGCAGAAGAGACTTCTTTAATAACCATTATAAATCTCACTGTTCAAAAACTTTTAACTGGTAGTGTACAAAACTTTGGGGTCAATAATATATTCCAGTAATATATTCCAAATAAATTATTTTGTTTCCACAAAAATCTTAAGCAGTACAGCTGTTTTCAACATTGATAATAATAAGAGATGTTTTCTGAGCAATGAATATTCAGCTTTTCAAATAAATTACATCATAAAATATATTAAACTAGAAAACTGTAAAAATTAAAATTGTAATATTTCACAATATTACTGGTTTTATTTTTGTATCACATAATTGTGGTCTTGGTCAATGGGCTACTTTGACACCGTTGCCACAGGTTGTTTTTTATGTCCATGGTTTAAAGGGATCCCACTAACGTTATATTTAGCTTCTAGAAAGCAAATTTTACAGGGGAACCATGCCAAAAAACATGCATTTCGTCCCCCTTGAACACAACTGGGTTAATTTTGGGATAGTTCTGAGTAGTAATTGGGTGGGTTTTGTTGTCCAAACCTGGCAACCCTGGTCTTGGTGAGCATAAGAGACTACTCTCAAAACCAACCTCAATTTTTTTAATAGTATTGCTTATCGAAATGATTTGGCGAGCTAAAATAGATCATAAAACATACCTCAAAACCACAGAAAACTTGAATCAGAAAACACTTAATTTAATTCCCAAGCAAGCAGAATGTTGCTGGAAACTTTAAGGATGCCACTTTAAACAAACCAAGCAAATTAAAAAAAAAAATGGTGGTATGGCAGTGGCGGGTTGGTGTAACTGGAGGAGGGAAGGTGATGCAAACGTCTGCTCGGAAACGTCTCCTCTAAAAAGGGTAAAAGAAACTTGAATCTTTCTCTCTCTCCCTTGTTGCGTTTCTCTCACATAAACACGGCCTTCTCCATCACTTTTCCTCTTTGTCGCCTCACACAGGAAACTTTGTCATTCATTATTTACTGTGAGCGGTTTGCAGATGTTTTAAGTCAGGCTGTGTTTGGAGATGTTTTGCTTGTCCAGTCTTAGCTCTGTTTTGAAAGCTCTGAATATGAAACATTAAACACTAAAAAGATTCCTCGGGTACTCAGTTTTAATTAATTTATGAGGAAAATAAAGCTTAATCTTAGCAATGACACGTTACATCTCATAGATGGCACATGCTTATTAAAACAATAAACTAGAGAGGTTGTGCCTTACAGTAATTCACATAGGGCATTGAGTGGTTGCTTTTATAAAACAGGTGACACAAAGGGAATATAATAAAAGAATGTTTCATAAACAGACAATTTGCTGTACTGTAATGTTTTTGAAGGAAGTCTCTTATGCTCATTAAGGCTGCATTTATTTGAATACAAATATAGTAAAAACAGTAATATTGTGAAATATTATAACAACTTTTCTCTAACTTTTCTAAGTTATTCCTGCGATGACAAAGCTGAATTTTTAGCAGTGTTTGCTCCAGTCTTCAGTGTTACATGACCCTTCAGAAATTGTAATATGCTGGTATTGTGCTCAAGAAACTTTATAGTTCAATCAAAAACACAGTCGTGCTTCTTATTAATTTTGGGAAAATCATGATATGTTTTTTAGATTTTTCTTTACTGCCAATTTTGATCTCTACACTGTAAAAAAAAATAAAATAAAATTTGTTGAGTCAACTTAAAATAATTTGTTACCTTGCTGCCTTAACATTCAAAGTTGACTAAACTTTTGAGTTGACTGAACTTAAAATTTTAAGTTGTACTGAGTGACTAAAAAATTGGTTTGTTAAACATAAAAGCTGTGTTTGTTACCTGGTTGCCTTAAAATTATAAGTTGAATCAACTCAAATATCTAAGTTGTCACTTAGTAAAACTTAACATTTCAGGTTGACTAAACTTTTGAGTTGACTGAATTATTTTAAGCCGAATAAAAGTTTTGAATTAAACAATTTAAAAAAATCATAATGACCTATAATGTTTGAACTGTGCATAATACTATTTCCTGGTGAAGTGAAATACCAACCAAAAAATATTTGTAAAGACATCAGTTTATCATCACTGAAAGACATGAAGGTACAATTTGACTGTAGAAATAGTAGTTTGCTCAGCTGTCATTGCAAATTTCAGCTATTTTTTTTTATTGTCAATATATGTGATAAGTGCAATGGGCTGAACGTCATACCTCTGCAGAACTGGAGCTCTCGTGATAGATTCCTTGCACCACATCTCCGATTGCGCTGGAGATCAGCTCAACCACCTAGAACAAACATAACATTATAACACTTCGGCTAACAAAATATTTTCCACATAAATGAAGACTCTCAGAATAAGAGTGTTGATAACAGATCAGCCCCATCTGTTCTGAAATTAGTATTTATTAGGACATGAGCTGTTTGGGAATATGGGAAGACTTTTTTCCAGTCCACTCAGTCTAAAAGAGCATCTGAGGGACAGATAGAATAACCAGGGCTTCAGTTATTAAACAGATGGCCAGTCAAAACAGCGCAATGTCCAGAGGATACAGACCTTAATGAGGACTCTGACATCTGCACAAGCTTATTGATTCAGTTCTCTATTTAATACACACAACCACAGAACTCTACTCACAGCACAAAAAAATACTCAACTAAAGTACAGAAAATCATCTGATAGTTGAGTGTTGATTATACTGTTCTCTTGAACTACAAATATGTACATGCCAAATACACACATCTGTGGAACACAAAACAAGCAATTTTTAAGACCTATACTGGCTCTATTCAACTACAATAATGGCCTACAGTGAACACCATCATGTAATAAGAATAAAGAATAAGAAAACCAATCCTAAACAATCTTAACATAATTTTTTCATAGAATAAGTGCTGCGCGATATACAGCTTAAAACGGTAAACCGGTTTGAATTGCGCAAACAGTATGAATTCAAGCGGCAATTCAAGTGCTTAAACAACATACACAGAGTCATTAATTGAGAGGAGATCCCTGTAAACTGCATATACTTCTGACTAATGGTTGGAAAACTTTTAGAACTATTAATAACACACAATTAATTCTTTAACTGGGCGAATGAACCAACTGTAAATGGCTGTTAACAGAAGCCAGCAACGCTGAAGACGCAAAGAGAAAATACTGTAGCAGGCAGATCATGCTCACTGTTCACGAAACATAGGAAGAAAATTCTAAATACTGAATAGTGAGGGATTTATGTATCTCTGAGGGGAAATGACTGTCTTCAGAAAAGTTGTATGTATTTAATGTAATTTAGTATTTAAAAGCGCAGCTGCTTTGTTCACAGCGGTGAGCAAGGAAACACTGTATTGCTGCTGTTCCATAAGCGCTACCTGCTGTCAGAGAGTGAATCTGCGTCTTATTCAGCCCATCTGCTGTTTTATGTAGCATATCAGACCATTCTCATTTTGCTGTGCATTTTGAAATTATACAATCAATATTTTAAAAAACAAAATACATTTACTTATTTATACACTACCAGTCAAAAGTTTTTGAACAGCAAGATTTTTAATGTTTTTTTTTGAAGAAGTCTCTTCTGCTCACCAAGCCAGCATTTATTTGATCCAAAATACAGTAAAAACAGAAAAATTGTAGAATATATTTACTGTTTAAAATAACTGTTCTCTATTTGAATATATTTTACAATGTAATTTCAGAAATCATTCCAATATTCTAATTTGCTAAGATATATATATATTTTTCAGTATGTTTCTTTGATGAATAGAGAGTTCAGAAAAACAGAATTTATCTGAAATTGAAATCTTCTGTAACATTATAAATGTCTTTATCATTACATTTGATCAATTTAAAGCACCCTTGCAAAAACTATTAATTTCTATAATTCCCCCAAAAGCTTTACTTCAGATAAATGCTGATCGTTGGATTTTTCTATTCATCAAAGAATCCTTAAAATTGTAGTCAACTGTTTTAAATATTGACAGTAATAATAATAATAATAATAATAATAATAATAATAATACATGTTTCTTGAACAGCAAATCATCATATTAGAATGATTTCTGAAGGATTATGTAATGATGGGAGGACTGGAGTAATGATGCTGAAATTTTAGCTTTGATCACAGGAATAAATTACATTCTAAAATCTATTCAAATAGAAAACAGTTATTTTAAGTAGTACAAATATTTTGCAATATTACTGCTTTTGTTGTATTTTCGATCAAACAAAAGCAGGCTTGGTGAGCAGAAGAGACTTCTTTAAAAAAATATTACAAATCTTACTGTTCAAAAACTTTTGACCGGTAATGTATAACAAATAATAATAAAAAATATATTAAAAAAAGAATGAACTCATGCTATTTTATTTTATTTCATTTTGTAAAAACATGCACCTAGTTCACCTTAAAGCATTCATGGAAGTTTTATGAGAGAAGTAGCAATCGAAATGAATCATTCTTTTGATTCATATCTTTTAAATTAATCAGCTAAGTTTGTTTAAGAATTAGACTGGTCCAGACAGGTTAACAGCTGACTAAATTGGAAGATTATTAGTGAACAACAACATAAATTTTACTTAAGCAATTAAAAAGTCATTATGAAATACTTATGTGATAGTGTTTTTACATCTTTTAAAGCTTAAAACATCATTCCTCATTCCTTAATATAATTAAAAAGAGCCAGTACAATACATCAGAATGACTTCTTTTGTTTCCCGTACAGGTTTGGAACTACATAATGATGAATAAATAATGTCTGAATTTTCATTTTTGGGTGATTAATTGCTGCAAAGTGCTTTTGATTGTGTAGTAACTATAGCTCTCCTGAGGGGGGCGCTACCCCGTTACATCTACTCCACAACAGTCAGCTGGACTAAGTCTGTGACAGCTTCTTCTTTCATTCAATCACATGCTTTCCTATCCCTTCCATCCATCGCCCTAGGCTACATTCTCCACCTCTTTTTCACCCTTCGCCGTTCTTTTTCCTCTTTTCCCGAAAGGCCTGCCTGTTGAATCACAAGACCACAGGCCGAATCTCCAGGGAACTAGAATAGCAGAGGCCTTCCATCCAGACACTCAGCTATTCCTCATATTTAATATTATGTTACTTCTCTCCGTTCCCCAAACTTTCTCTCTCGAACTTTGTTTTTCTCACTCTTTCCTTCTCTCTTTTTCTCTCTGCCCTCTGAGTAACCAGATCTTTGAGGAAACAGTGAGGAACTTGACTCCTCTACCCAGAGCCCAGAGAAGACAGAGAGCCCCTATAGCGCAGCCAGATGTGCGGCTTCACACACTCCACACGGAGAAATTAAAGCGTGCACGTGTGAGTGTGTGTGAGAGAATGCATGTGTTTGTGTACGTCTGTGTCTTTCGTGTGAGCGTGTGTGTATGTGTGTGTGTCAAGTGGGGGGGCTTTTTTTGGAAAGTATCAGATAAGCTGCCCTCCCTCCGTCTCGTCTCATTCCCAAATCCAGCCGGAGTCGTGTTTCGCCGACAGGTCTGTGAGGAGAAGAAAGAGGAGACAGCCGCTCACGGATCCCTTTACCGTTTATACTAGTGTTGAGCCAGAATCCCACTCTCTCTCACTCACACACACACACACATGCACACACACACACAGTCTACTAAGTCAGGATCCCACTCAAGGCCGCGATACATAATACAGATCAATCAGGGGGAAAAAGCGCTTTGCTGCGGAGGGGGAACGTCTGATTTCCACCGCTAATGCTCTCACGCTAACTGAACCGCTAATGCAAGGGGGCCTCGCCCTCATTTACATAGACAGCAGCTTTAAGAGGGAGATGCATTTGGACCGTTCTGGCTGGGTGAATGTCAGTTACATCAAGGGACTATTAGAAAACTGAACGCTTTTTTATTGTTTAATCACTTTTGCTCTAATTGTAAATACATCTATGTTTGACTTGCAGCTAAAGAGTCTGATCTCTGATTGGCTACACATCCTATCAGTCAGTCACTACTTCAGCGGGTCAGAACAGAGCGTGTGTGGCTTTAATCACGGTTCGCTGCACAACAGGTTCAGTTTCACACAAAAAAGGATTTCCTCACACTCTCTTCAGTATGCGTGTGTGTTCACTAAAAACGAGGGCTCAAAATGACCTTCCGTCCATAGCTGCTAATGGCAACTAAGAGAATTTATCAAGCATATACACTACCAGTCAAAAGTTTTTGAACAGTAAGATTTTTAATGTTTTTTAAAATCTCTTCTGTTCACCAAGCCTCAATTTATTTGATCCAAAGTACAGCAAAAATGTAATATTTTGAAACATTTTTACCATTTAAAAAAACTGTTTTCTATTTTAATATATTTTAAAATTTCATTTATTCTTGTGTTTTCAAAGGTGAATTTTTAGCATAATTACTCCAGTCACACGATCCTTCAAAAATCATTCTACTATTCTGATTTGCTGCTCCAAAAATATTTATTATTATGTTGAAAACAGCTGAGTAGAATTTTTTCAGCATTTATCTGAAAATTGAAATCTTTTATAACATTATAAATGCATCCTTGCTAAATAAAAGTATTAATTTCTATCATTTATTTCCTCCCCCCAAAAAAATGATACTGACTCCAAGCTTTTGAATGGTGTAGTGTATAATGTTACAAAAGCTTTTTATTTCAGATAAATGCTGATCTTTGGATCTTTCTATTCAAAGAATCCTGAAAAAAAATGTACTCAACTGTTTCAAGCATTGATATAAAAATAATAAAATGTTTTTTAAACCGCAAATCAGCATATTAGAATGATTTCTGAAGGATCATGTGACACTGAAGACTGGAGAAACGATGCCGAAAATGTAGCTTTGATCACAGGAATAAATTACATTTTAAAATATATTAAAATAGAAAACAGTTCATTTAAATAGTAAAATAATTCCTGAATTTATAGTTTTTGTTGTACTTTGGATAAAATAAATGCAGGCTTGGTGAGCAGAAAAGATTTCTTTAAAAAACATTAAAAATCTTACTGTTCAAAAACTTTTGACAGGTAGTGTATATTTCTAAATAACAATGAAACTACATTATTATTTCTTTTTAATTAAAAGTATAGAATTATTAGTTAATATTCATGGTAATGGATACACACTACTGTGTGAAAGTGTGGGGTGGTCAGATTTTTATTTGACCAAATACAATAAAAACAGTAATATTATGAATGTAAATACAATTTAAAATAAATGCTTTCTATTTTAATATATTTTAAAATAAAATTTCACCTGACTTCAGTGTCACATGATCATTTAGAAATCATTCTAATATTCTGATTTGCTGCTCAAGAAACATTTCTTATTATTATCAATGTTGACAGCTGCGCTGTCTAATATTTTTGTGGAAACTCATGTTTTTTCAGTCTTTGATGAATAGAATGTTCAAAAGAACAGCATTTATTGAAACAGAAATATTTTGTTACATTATAAATGCCTTTACTGTCTTTTTTAGCAATTCAGTGGTTTAATTTCTGAACAAACTTTTGAACCGTAGTGAACGTGTTGATCTGTCTGTAAAAAAAAAGTTCAAACCATCATTACAGTGTCAATTTGTGTCAAAACTATATCCTAATGTGATAATCAAATTAGAGATTTAGACAGAACAAGACAAAAAAAAGGTAAAGTTTTCAAAATAAATACATAAAACTTTCCTTAAATCCTTAAACTAGAGTTCGTTTGAACATCCATGCATGTTGGATTTATGGACACTTTCCATGCATCCAACACTAAACAGGTGTGAGATTTCCACTTTCGTCCAGCAGGAGGTGCTATAGAACATGCTAATGCATACTCCTAACCCCACTGTATTACACCACACCATCTACCTAAAGACAGCCTTACTAAACACACAGCCAAAATCAGGTGTGAGTCCTAACTGTAAGATGTCTGGCTGTCTGAACGCTGAGCTCCTCTTGAGAAAAAACACAGAATCTGTTCTTTATATTAGTCGCCACAATCTGCTGATCATCTAAATCCCCTGCAGTCATTTCCATGTCCGCTCATGCACACATTAAGTGAGCTCAAGTGTGCGTGCGTGTGTCTGAGGCTATGCAGAAGGGAAAAGAGTTTGTTTTCCTCCATGGGGAGAGCTGCATTCTAGAGCCTCACTTGGTGACAGATCCTGTCAGCGTACTCCCGCTTAGTGCATCTGAGTGTGTCTGTGTGTGTTACACAGAAACAGAGAGATGAAATGTTAGGGTTTCTAGTGCAAATCCCTTTTCACTTAGTCTGTTAAGATTATGATATGACAAGCAATTTCCTCTAAAACCATGAATCCCAGCTAGTGGCGCGCAGTGTCCTGAAATGGGAAGGCAAAATGTTCAAATTTATTTATTTTTTTAATTAAATGTAAATTCATATCCCAGTTACATTTACACTTACACTGCCAGAATAAAAATCTATACTGTATTTTTAGATTAACAGTGCAATGTTAATTAATAGGCGGTTCTACAGGTGCATCTCAATAAATTAGAATGTTGTGGAAAAGTTTTTTATTTCAGTTATTCAACTTAAATTGTGAAACTCGTGCAGTAAATAAATTCAGCGCACACAGGCTGAAGTAGTTTAAGTCTTTGGTTCTTTTAATTGTGATGATTTTGGTTCACATTTAACAAAAAAACACCAATTCTCAACAAATTAAAATATGGTCACATGCCAATCAGCTTATCAACTCAAAACACCTGTGAAGGTTTCCTGAGCCTTCAAAATGGTCTCTCGGTTTGGTTCACTAGGCTACACAATCATGGGGAAGACTGCTGATCTGACAGCTGTCCAGAAGACAATCACTGACACCCTTCACAAGGAGGATAAGCCACAAACATTCATTGCCACAGAAGCTGATTGCTCACAGAGTGCTGTATCCAAGCATGTTAACGGAAAGTTGAGTGGAAGAAAAAAGTGTGGAAGAAAAAGATGCACAACCAACTGAGAGAACCGCAGCCTTGAGAGGCTTGTCAAGCAAAATTGATTCAAGAATTTGGGTGAACTTCACAAAGAATGGACTGAGGCTGGGGTCAAGGCATCAAGAGCCACCACACACAGACGTGTCAAGGAATTTGGCTACAATTGTCATATTCCTCTTGTTATGCCACTCCTGAACCACAGACAACGTCAGAGGCGTCTTACCTGAGCTAAGGAGAAGAAGAAATGGACTGTTACCCAGTGGTCCAAAGTCCTCTTTTCAGATGAGAGCAAGTTTTGTATTTCATTTGGAAACCAAGGTCCTAGAGTCTGGTGGAAGGGTGGAGAAGCTCATAGCCCAAGTTGCTTGAAGTCCAGTGTTAAGTTTCCACAGTCTATAATGATTTGGGATGCAATGTCAACTGCTGGTCACTGCACCCGTTTACCAAGAAATTTTAGAGCACTTCATGCTTCCTTCTGCTGACCAGCTTTTTAAAGATGCTGATTTCATTTTCCAGCAGGATTTGGCACCTGCCCACACTGCCAAAAGCACCAAAAATTGGTTAAATGACCATTGTGTTGGTGTGCTTGACTGACAGCAAACTCACCAGACCTGAACCCCATAGAGAATCTATGGGTTATTGTCAAGGGGAAAATGAGAAACAAGAGACCAAAAAATGCAGATGAGCTGAAGGCCACTGTCAAAGAACCCTGGGCTTCCATACCACCTCAGCAGGGCCACAGACTGATCTCCTCCATGCCACGCCGAATTGAGGCAGTAATTAAAGCAAAAGGAGCCCCTACCAAGTATTGAGTACATATACAGTAAATGTATGAAGTATTCTATGAAGTATTATGAAGTATTCTAATTTGTTGAGATTGTTAAATGTGAGCCAACATCATCACAATTAAAAGAACCAAAGACTTAAATTAATTCAGTCTGTGTGCACTGAATTTATTTAATACACGAGTTTCATGATTTGAGTTGAATTACTGAAACAAATCAACTTTTCCACGACATTCTAATTTATTGAGATGCACCTGCATATATCAAAACAAAGTAGTACTGTTGGCTTACTGGGAACATTTTTTCTTCGTGGAAGCTTTGCGTTTGGTTGGCTAATAAAATATTAAAACTAAATTCAGTATAATAATGAGTACAATTATTTAATTAATTACGTCATCTTGGTATCGCGGACTTGCTCTCTCACTATACAAATGCAGCTGCTGTCAGTTTGCGACGATTGTTTTGTACACTGAAATGGATTATAAGGTAACTAACACACTGGTAAGATGTTGAAACATTTTCATCTAAAATCATTATCTTTTATCGCCATAATTATTTATGTGGTGAAATGTTGTGGTATGATCGCACCGACTCCCTTAAAACTCAGTGGACTCAGGGGGGGCAAAAGAGACACAGACTCACGCTGTTACCTCCTGGTGTCGCTGTTGGACAGTTTTGTTTTAGAAAAACATCTGATTAACACATCTTGTCATATTTTGTAATATTTGCGTTGTTTTATTTTTTATAAACAGCATGTTTCAATTCAGTAGCCTATAAAGGTTTCATTTCAAGTCCAGACTAAATAGCATGCAGTCTGAAAAGGAACCTATGAATTAAAAGTAAATTCAATAAGACTCTAGGAGTGCGTAACACAAAATATTTCCTGATGTATTCTACCATCACTTTATATCTGTAGTGGCCATTCATAACGCTGTGAGATATTTAAAAAGATGCTCTAGTGAGATGCTGTAACCCTGAGCGGAGCGAGGCAGTGGGGCTGCTGGCCGCATGCAGTTAGACGGTGCTTTGACTGCGACTCTAATTAGAGCTGGAGGAGAACACTGACACTTAATGAGGGGTGTAGGAGACATATGCTCACACACTCGCGCACACACACACATAAAGGAGCGCAAGAGAATGAGGGAGAATGCAAGTGTATGGAAATTAGCAAGAGCACACACGGCGTACAGCGTGGAGAACAAAGTCTTTGAGAAGGAAGTCAGAAGCCGAATGATTTTCTTCAGTGTTTTGCATAAAAACACAAATGTGATGGAAAAAAAGTGGCTTACACCTCTAGCATGAAGAGATGTGTTTGTTTATTTAGCTATGTTTTTGGTACAAAAATACCAGAAGTAAGCTAAATCTGACAAAACCTCTATTTGGGGATTACTGGAATGTTTTCAGTTGCATACATTACTCATAATAATGCATTTTTTAATCCTGAAAATGCATAAATAAATAAATAACGCTATAAATTAAGTAAACCTTCCGGACAGTGCATATTTATAATTTTTTTATATTTTTAAAAACAATTGAAACATATGTCCTCATTTTCACCACAGCTGAAAAATCTGTGACGGTAAGAATTTATGATGTTGTTGAAAGAAAAATTGCTCATTTATGCTCTGTAAGGTTGCATTTACACTACCAGTCAAAAGTTTTTAAACAGTACGATTTTTTATGTTTTTTAAAGACATTTTCTCTCCTGCTCACCAAGCCTGCGTTTATTTGATCCAAAATACAGCAAAAACAGTAATATTGTGAAATATTTTTCCTATTTAAAACAAATGTTTCTCTTTGAATATATTTTAAAATGTAATTTATTCCTGTGATCAAAGCTCAATTTTCAGCATCATTACTCCAGTCTTCAGTGTCACATGATCCTTCAGAAATTCTAATATGCCGATTTGTTGTTGAAGAAACATTTTCATTATTATTATTATTATCATCAATATTTAAAACAGCTGAGTACAGTTTTTCAGGATTCTCTGAAGAATAGAAAGATCCAAAGATCAGCATTTATTTGAAATATAAAGCTTTGTAACATTATACATTATACCACTCAAAAGCTTGGAGTCAGAATTTTTTTTGGTGGGGGGAAAGAAATTATAGAAATTAATACTTTTATTTAGCTAGGATGCTTTACATTGATCAAAAGTGATGATAAAGACATTTATAATGTTACAAAAGATTTATATTTCAGATAAATGCTGTTCTTCTAAATATTCTATTCAAAGAAACCTGAAAAAATTCTACTTACTTGTTTTCAGCATAATAATAATAATAATAATAATAATAATAATAATATTTTTGAGCAGCAAATCAGAATATTAGAATGATTTCTGAAGGATCATGTGACTAGAGTAATGATGCTAAAAATTCAGCTATGAAATCACAGGAATAAATTGCATTTTAAAATATATATTTAAATACCGCTTTTTAAAAACCATTAAAAATCTTACTGTTCAAAAACTTTTGACTGGTAGTGTATTTGATCAGATATACAGTAACTATTCTTAAATATTATTATAATTTAGAATAAATGTTTTCGATTTAAAATAACTGTTTTAATATATTTTATTTTATTTCTTTAACAGCAAAGCTGAATTTCCTGTCACATGATCCTTCAGAAATCATTCTAATATGCAGATTTGGTGCTCAAGAAACATTTCTTATTATCATCTATGTAGAAAACTGATGTTCTGCTTAATCTTCTTTTTTTTTTCAGAAACCTTGACACATTTTGTTTGTTGATGAATTGAAAGTTCAAAAGCACAGCATTTATTTAAAATAGAGATTTTTTTGTAACATTATAAATCCTGCTAAATAAAGGTATTAATTTCCTTTAAGAAAAAACATTACTGCTTCCAAACCTTTGAATGGTAGTGTGGTAGCTAAGGAAATGTCTATTGATTATTATTTGCGCAAAATTTTACAACAGCTAACTCAGAGCAGGGTTTCTTTAATTACTGAGCATGGAACAAGCAAAGAGCAGGAAATGGAAAAACCTGGAGACTTTTTTACAGAGCTCATTTAATACCTTAGTGTCGTTGAGCTGGGCCAGTCCCGTGCAGGCGTTCGCCAACAGGAAATCACCACTCAAAACAGCCATCTTGTTCCCAAACTGCATGTCTTTGAGGGGGCCGTCCGAATTTGTCAACTCCTTCAGATTAACAATGCCACGATGCACCAGGAAGGCCGTGTGAATCAGCTCTGTGATCTCAGCCAAGTTCCTCTGACTGACAAAGAGAAAGAGAGAATATTGGGAATTAGATCTATAAACAGTCCCAGATGCTATAGCACTCTTTATACGGAAAGGGAGTGATTTTAGCCCAAACCTTCTTCTGCAGAACAAATAAACCAGAGAGAGTGTCAAGTGTCCTGGTGACCATAATGCACTTCACAAAATACCAACTGCCACTGATTATCAGACGAGCCCGATTATCACAACGCCATCACACAGACGTTATAATCAAATGTTGATTTGCCGGGTTCAGGACCATAATCAGCTTGGACCATTGAGGTCTCAGCGATAACCACCTTCCAGACACAAGAGAGAAACGTTAGCGCTGATGACCACTTACCCCTCCTTCAGAGCGAGAGACACGGAAAGAAAAGAGGGTGAGAGAATGAAGAAAAAGAGTCGTTGATGAAGGGATTCTCTTCAGTTTGGCGATGTGAGAGAATCGCTGTGGCCGTTTCTGCTCACACACACACACGTGCTAGTCAATGCTTGGGTAATTACAAAGCAGTGCAATAATTCTTGTTGTCATTAAATGCTGTTCTTTAATGGACCATCTCCTGGGCTCAATCATCCCTATTGTGCAGAGCTCTCTTGTCCACGCAGCCACCGATCCCGGTCAGTTTCACTTCAGCTGACACGGGCATGCTGGTAGAGTAAAAACACATCTGAGATGTTGATGTGGCTTATAATGGATGAGGATTACTGGGAAAACTCAAACATACTTTAAAGAAGTGTAATTGTATGCATCTATCATCTCAGGTCAAGAGTTGTAGCGTTCGACTTGTCTTTTTAATCTTGGCAAATATGAAACGTCCACTTTTTGCTCAGAAATGCATCTGATTAGCGAATCATATTTTTTGTTGACTATAAATGCAAGTCAAAAGTTGTCTTCTAGAAGTGCTTAAGTAGCATGGGTATATTTGTAGCTTTTTTTTATGCCAAAAATCATTAGGATATTAAGTAAAGATCATGTTCCATGAAGATATTTTGTACATTTCCTACTGTAAATATAACAAAACTTAATTTTTGATTAGTAATATGCATTGCTAAGAACTTCATTTGGACAACTTTAAAGGCGAGTTTCTCAATATTTTAATTTTTGTGCACCCTCAGAATCCAGATATTCAAATAGTCGCATCTCGGTCAAATGTTGTCCTGTCATAACAAACCATACTTCAATGAAAAGCTTATTTATTCAGCTTTCAGATTATATTTAAATCTCCCCTTATGACTGCTTTTGTGGTTCAGGGTCACATTTGTGATTACTGAGGATGAACAGACACAGATCTGTTCTTCAAAAGATGTTGTGAACAGCCCAAATCATATTAAATGTGACATTTTTAATTTAAATAAAAAATGATTACACTGAAAAATAAATAATTAAAAAAAATAGTTTGAACTGCCCTAAAATGCTTTAAATGAAATCATGAAACGTACACAATTATCAGCAATTTTTAAGGGTCTATGAAACAGAGTGGTTTTATTTTTTACAAAGTTCTGTGCTTTTTTCTGTGATTCCATTTGCATGGTTTATTAAACTTTAGTAATCAAAAGCATGTCTATTTATTTATTTTCAGAAATACTGTGTTGTGTATTTACAATTTTATGGTAAATATATTCTGAAAAATAATTTCTGGTAGAAATTCCTTTAAAAAAAATCATGTTTTAATAATTGTATTAGTAGCAGTAATAGTACTATCATTACATTAAGTGATTCTGTCACAGTTTTTTCAAGTTAAACCAAACTTTTATTTTGACGGGCTCCTATGACGACCTATAAATTTTGGTTTGTATGTGATATGACGATAACTTTTAGTAAACAAAAATCGCTCGTCTGCACCATTCATTCATACAGAGACACACAAAACGTGCAGGATTCACATTTAAATATTATTTTGCAGCTTAATAGTCACAGACTCTAGTCCATACTGCATTTTGTATTGTGTACTGGCCTACTTTTAATTTATTTGTCCAAAATTTGGCAAATTCGGTGATATTCTGCGATATTGTGAACAGCCCAAATCATATTAATGTGACATTTTAATTCAAATTAAAAAAGGACTGCATTTAAAAATAAAGAATTAAAAAATACAGTGTAAACTGCCCTAAAATGCTTAAAATGTGACATTTGTTATTTAAAATGTAAAAATAAACTTACACTAAAAAACAATGAAACAAGAATAAAAATAAAGAATTTAAAATACAATTAACAGCGCAAAATGCATTAAATGTGACATTTTAATTCAGCTTTGTATAATAATGCAACAAATTTTAAAAGCAAAAATGAAATTTAATTAAAAAGTACGAAGAAATCCTAAAAAATACAGTCTGATATAACGTAGGTCATATCATTCATAATCATTGGCATGCTTCAATTTCATTAGTGTGAAAGACAATGAGTCCACAGAATGCCAATAATACAATTTCGGCCCTTTTCCGCCTCCTTGCCCTTGTTCTTAATTGATGTGTAATTTCACGGCAGCCTCCAAAGAATATCGGGTTCATAATAATTGCCTCCATTTATTTAATTCTTATTAACATGCCTAGTTTGACTATTTTAATGCCATATTTAAAAGTTCATGTCAGTCCCATAAAAAATAAAAAATTGTGCAACACTCAGCTGCAGCCAAGGTGTGCGTCTGTCCTTCTCAACACCTTGCGGCTGCCAGTATTGAGTTGCTGATTTGACCACTCATTAGTAATAGTGATGATATTTATAACTAGCATTTTGAATGAACAGTTTTCTATTCTGAAATGATTTTTTATAGGCTTTGTCTCCTTCATCCTTGGACCGACTGCAGTGTTTTGGCTGTGTGCAGACAGACGGAGTTGAATCGAAATCTAATTTTCCCCCAAATCTGCAGCTATGCCGTCTACGGTTTTTTTGAAGTCAGTGGGAGGGGCAGCACAGGGAGTATAAATAGCCTCAGAACTCAGTTGCATAGCAACCGATGCCATGGCGCAGAGGGGTTCCGCCCCCTGACACGCCCCCTTTCTCTGTCTGCTCCATTTTCTCTGCCAATTTAACCCTGAAGTGCAGTGGAGCGTGTGCCTGCAAGCTCACAGCAGATCACCTTAGAGGTCAAGATGTCAGTTGACCAAAAGCATCACTAAACCTGTCACACAGCATCTCAGCCACATGATGTTTTAATGAAAGATCAGAGATGGTTTTGCTTCTAAACTCGTTATGACGGGAGTTCAACTCTTAACACAAGACACACACACACACAAAACTGAATAGAACTGCCAGCACTAATAAGACCGTTTCTTCTGTTTGTTTGACTGCTCTATTCAGTATACAGTATGTCATATATATTAAAAATGAATATACAGCATTCAAAATGTTGGAGTTGGTATGATTTTAAAAAAAGTCTCTTATGATCACTAAGGCTGGATTTATTTGATCAAAAACACAATATGATAATAATTTAAATACATTTTTTTTTCTATTGAAATATATTTTCAAATTTAATTTATTCCTGTGACGGAAAAACTGAACTTTCAACAACCATTACGTCAGTCTTCAGTCCATATGTTTCAGTCTATGCTGAAAACATATGGAAACAGTGATTCATAGATGAAGATTTTCATTTAGGATTCTTTGATGAATAGAAAGTTCAAAAGAACTGAATTTATTTGAAATATTATGTTTTTGTAACTAAATGTCTTTACTGGCACTTTTGATCAATTTAATGCTCCTTTCCTGAATTAAATAATTAATATCTTTCAAAAAAAAAAAAAAACTGATCCCAAACTTTTGATTTCATTTTCAGTGAAACATCTGCACTCATCCAATTTGTCCATCAATTAAATTCTGTAATATGCGTAACAAAAAATGAAAAAGAAAATAAATACACCTTAATATCAAGTTGCGAAAAATCTGAATATTAAAAAACTATTTGTGAACAACAGCGATCCATCTCTTTTAGGGAAATTGGTGCAAAATGAAAAAAATTGCAATTATTCAGTCACACAGGGCTCATAGAGATACTGTAAAATGAAATTTCATGAACTTTTCAAGCATTGCTTTTTTGATTTTCAAGGACTTTAATCAGAGGTCTCATTCATCAAACAATGTCTTCTCTTTCAAATTCTAAAAAACGATAAATAGATAAAAAAAATTACTAATAAAACAAAATGGCAAAAATAAAGTGAAACAAAGTATTACTACTAAAGTATTATAAAGTATACTACACTTTTACTATTGTAAAACCATGGTTAATTTTCTTACTTTTCTTTGTTTTGTTTTAACTGTACTGTTTGATTGTTTGATGTTTTCTTCTGTTTAAGAAAAAAGTCTGGAAAAAAAAAATAAAAAATACACGAAACCGCTCAGAAGTCCCGAACCTAATCCAATTATTCACAAACCCGCTCCAAAGTTCCGATCTAAATAAAATAATTCGTAATCAATGATCTGAAATCCCAATCTTAATAATGATTTACGAATCATTGTTTCAGATCAGGACTTCAAATTGCGTATGCAAATCATTTGATTTGAATCATTCAATTCACGAAATGATTCACAAACCCGTTCAGATCTAAATCAAATGATTTGGGATACGTAATTTGAAGTCCTGATCTGACACAAATGATTTGCGATATGTGAGCTGATTGGAGCACTTCGAAACAGTGAATAATTTTGTGATGCATTGATTTAACTGATTCTGAGTTTCAAAAACTCAGTTTCACTGATCACTACGTGCTTTTTAAAATCATTGCAAGTGCCTTAACTTGCTAGTTTTACAACATTAACTGAAATAAGCTAAAAAAAAAAAAAAAAAAAGTATGATCAGGAATATTGCTATTTTCAAGGGTTTTCCAGGCCTTAAATTTCAGTCAAATTCAAGTACTTCAAGCACTTTAAGCACCTTGTACGAACCCTGGTCACATGATTTCAGGCACTTCTCTGAAGAAATTTTGTAGTTTTTCCATCGTGTATTCTTATCTACTCACTCTTAAGTGAGTGTATGCATTTTCCATGCACTTTTCAGAAATTTCATTTACATGTTGGTCTTTCCATTCAGCGAAATCCTAAAATTTGCATTAAAACATATGGATGGAAACCCAGCTATTGACTAAACAGGTAGTATTTGGCATATGGCACTAAAACCTTAAAAACAAAACAGGCTTCCAGGATGCCAAAATCTCTAAGATCTAAAACAAATTCAAAAGGACTTTAGGAGATAACCAAGCTAATATTTAGTGACGACAATGCTTATTTTCAGCTTTCGGACACGGCCGAAGTCTACTGAATGTCATACTCGTGTTTCCAACGTCCCTTAAAAGAACTGTCGAGCAATCATTCAAACAGACGTCTCTCTCAGCAAGATGCACTCGTGCATGTATGCGATCATACACACACCCCCAAACCATGAGCACTTCTGTCAGAAGTGAACACACACACTTACCATCCACCTCAAAGATACACACAAGCACACAATACTGTGTGTGTGAGAGAGAAAGTGACTTGAAGGGACATTTTACAAATGCTGCATGTCAAGGAGGAGGAGAGCAGCATAGCAATTCATCCATCACCACCATCAAACACACCTCTAACCAGGAACGAGAGAGCGAAAGGTGTCATCGAAGGAGGGAGGGAAGGGTGGGGGGAGTTGAAAGGAAAGAGAGATGACCGACAAAGAAAGAGAAAAATGCAGACAGGGAGGAAGGAAAAAAGCTCTATATGTTAGAAGGAGGTAACTACCACAGAAATGTTTATTCTTTACTCACCCTCATGTCGTTTCAAACTATATATGACTTTCCTTTTTCTGCTGAACACAAATTTTGATATTTTTGATCATAAAAGTTGTCCAGATAATATGTGCATCATATTTAAATTACTCTCCAGCAAACTGTTAACAGGATCACAGAGGTCAGTTCGGTCCAATAGAATTCACTGATTCACTGAAAAAAATAAGATTCAAAAGAATGTCTGATTCATGAATGAATCTTCTGTACTCTTCTCTTTTTACCCATTTATCATTAAATCAAACAGGTCAATGCAAAATTAAATGAATCCTTGTTACTTCTTCCTTAAATTTTGCTCTATTTGTTAGTGAGCTGAACAGTTTAGTCAGATTTTAAATGAATCATTCAGAATCATTCACTGTAAAGTAAAACAACTGATTCACTGAAAAGATCAAATTTAAAAGAACGTCTGATTCATGAACAAATAGTTGATACTTTCTCTTAATTTTTTGTCTGAATTTTTGTGAACGGTTCAGTGAGGTGAATTATTCATTTATAAACCAGATCAACTGATTCACTGAAAAGATTTGATTCAGAAGAATGTCTGATTCATGATTCATATTTGATTTCTGAACAAATCCTTGCTATTTCTCTCTAAATTCTGATCTATTTGTCAATGAGCTGAACAGTTTAGTCACATTGTAAATGAATAATTTAGAATCATACACTGTATACCAAATCAATTGATTCATTGAAAAGATCAGATTCAGAAGAATGTTTGATTCATAAATTAATCTTCATTACTTCTCTCTTCTCTACTGAGTTTTGTCTGTTTATCATGAAATTAAACAGTTAAATTCAAAAAGTAAATGAATCATTCAGAATCATTCACTGTGAACCAGATCAACTGATTCATTGAAAAGATCAGATTCAGAAGAATGTCCGATTCATGAATCAATCTTAACTACTTCTCTCGTACATTTTTGTCTATTTATCATTAAATTAAATAATTCAATCCAAAAGTAAATGAATCATTCAGAATTATTCACTGTGAACCAGATCGACTGATTCACTGAAATGATTTGATTTAGAAAAATTGTCATGGACAAATCCTTGCTACTTCTCTTTTAAATTTTGATCTATTTGTCTGTTGACTGTAAATGAATCATTCAGAATCATTCACTGTAAACCAAATCAACGATTCTCTCAGAAAATCAGATCCAGAAGAACATCTGATTAATGAACAAACAGTTGCTACATCTCTCTTAAATTTGTCTATTTATCAGAGCGCTGAAGAGTTCAGTCAGATTGTAAATGAATCATTCAGAATTATTAATTCATAAACCAGATCAAGTGATTCACGGAAAAGATTACATTCAGAAGAACGTCCGATGATTATTCTCTTCTTTGAAATATAGTGTGCAAGTCATATAGCCCACCAGTTATACTTTTTTTGGGGGGAATTTCTAAAGCTTCACAGCTTCAGCCCTAATCGATTTTTACTATACTGAAAAGAACAGCCAGGATATTTTTCACAAATTCACCTTTTGTAGAAGAAAAAGTCATACAGAAGTAAATAATGACGTTTGGTTAAACTATTCCTTTAAATTTGAGTAACTGTGTAATTGTGTGTGTGCGAGTGTGTATACTTCATCACTCACCACACCCTTTTTTAACACACACACCTCACACACCCACAAAGGGTCAGCCCTGAGTCTTATAATTCTCAGGGCAACTACATCACCATCTTGTTTCCATGACACCCACTTCCCAGCTGTGGAACTATGAGGTCACTTCCTGTTTAGAGGAAAACGTGGGGTTGTAGAAGCAAGAAAGCGAGGGGAAAAAACAGAGGAGTGTTGCGATGAGTGCCGGTCCCTCCTCACTTGCTTTGACACTCTCTTTCCCCGCTCGGCAAGAGAGAAAGAGTTCATTCAGACAGCTTGTGCGCACACACACACACACACACACATACACACACTCTGCCAAGTACAACAGCCGCTTCTGGTAACTCCCTGGCACTGCAGCCAAAGGACTCACACACACACACCGGCCTGTTTGGAGCAAGAGTCCTTCTGAGGTGCAGCAGTGGAAGTGGATGCACAAGTGTGTGTGTGAGAGTGTGTGCTGCGTGTGTCGATTCCCTGTCTTTAACTGGACATAATTTACTCTACACACTTTCATATCCTGTTTCCGATGATCTGTCTATTACACACACGCATGCAACACGGTTACCATAGATCTTGTTTTCCAATAAACCTTGTTCTCTCTGAATTCAATGCTACGTTTAAAAACAAATGTCATGCTGTTTTTTTTTTCTCTCTCACTTATGGAAAGAGAAAACGGCTACATTTCTAATTGGCCTCAGGCGAAATGTAAACCTCATCGTCTCCGAAATAAAATCTTCAGCAGCCTGTAGCTTTCAAGGTGTCCAAATGAAAAACTCCTCTAAACCTGATGCCCAAATACCAGCCAAGATTTTTTTTTTTGTTAATTTATATTAATCTCTCCACCTTTCCCACCTCTGAACACACATAAGCAAGCACTTATATGCTGACATCGAATACTTTTAGGAAGTTGACAAGTCCCGCGGTGTGATATGCTATACTCTTAAAACTGATATGCTATACTATATCTAAAACTACTGACAGCGGTCCGTAAAACAAAATAATTGGGGTTTTAAATATTAAAATGGCTATATTAAAACACAGCTACAACTTAAAAAAAAAAAAAAAAACACAACCAACACACTGCGGCAAACTTTATTTAAAGAGTTGATGACAACTTTAACAAACAGTGTCCGCTGTAATATAATACCTCGGTTTGTTTCATAGACTTCAAATGTTTCTCCACAGGGGAGTGGAGAAGGTAACGGTATTTTTTGATCGCTTTAACAATATTTTGCCAATTCTTTTGTAATTACTATGACTTTCCATGACCTTGAGAGACTGCATAGACATCCATATTTCAAAAAATGCATTTGTCACCAGACCAGACCATTTAAAAAAGAAGTCCACTTCCAAAACAAAGGTTCACATATAATTTACTCACCACCTTGTCATCCAAGATGTTCATGTCTTTCTTTGTTCAGCCGTAAAGTAATTATGTTTTTTGAAGAAAACATTTCAGCATTTTTCTCCATATAATGGGCTGATATGGTGCCAATTTTGAACTTCCAAAATGCAGTTTAAATGCGGCTTCAAACGATCCCAGCTCCCAGCTGGTTGTGTAAAACAACACCCTTTTTACCTTGCCAAAGTCAGCTCTGCAAAAATCATCTCATTCTGGTCGAGGCTGCTTTAAATGCAAATGAGCTCTGCTCGCCCCGCCCCTCTCTGTGGAGTGACGAGCCTGTTTACTTTAGCCTCATTTAGCTGCGTTTAGCCGCTAAACTTGCTAACTAGCACGTTATTAGGAAAGGTGATCGCAAAGATTCATAAAAAAACCCTTATACTCACTTCTGCTGTAAGTGAAGCTGGATCATGAATGATTCGCGCAAACATAGACGGATATATGTAGATCGGGAGGTGCATTCCCTTCACAAACAAACTTAATCTACTGCATCTTCAGGGCTCAGATGTCAGGAGTAAATGACGACCACTACGTTCATTATTTCATCCAGCAACACAACACCTCAATTGCTCAATCGGAGATATTCTTGTCTAACTTACATCCCTGCTCCGGCATCGAAACAAAGAGGACGGACTGTTACAGCTGATCTGAGGTAAAACGCTCATGTCAATCAACTATCGTGGGAGCGGTGTCTGTCGGTGTGACGGCACAATGACAGGTATTTGAGAATGGCTCGATTTGAAAAAGGGAATATTATTTTTACAGATTAATTAAAAACCACTGCATGGATTTTTATCATTATAGAGTAGATTTGTACATACACTGCCAACACACATTAAAAACCCTTTTTACCTTTTGATCATGTTGATAATTCAGAGACCTAGACATTCATGTATCAAATATAATACAGTTGGCTTTATAGTGTTAAAAATAGTGGTCTAGTCTACGGACTTATGTGTAAACTAGCGATGTTCATGCATAACACAAACAGTCCTTCCCCTCTACATATTTTCTCTTGTTTGCTTTCAAACATCTTTCTGTCTGATCTTCCTCCCTCTCTCACTTTCTCTAAGCCTGTGTGTGGTAGTAATCATTTCTCACTAATGGCTAAAGCTACAAGCTGTTCGAGCCCCATGACCCTGAGAAAGAGAGAAAAAAAAAAAAAGAGAAAGAAAGGTTTACCTGGGGTAGATGCCGCTGACCATACTGTCATGGATCGGGTCACTGGTACTGGGACATGGACCGGCTGCTTTAGACATTAGCAGCACGATGAGACCTCGCATCTGTAGATTATTCCGGCTGTCGTACACAAAACCTCTATTAAAAAAAAGATTACATATCACATAACATGCATTCTTAATTAGATAAATTAAGTTGAAAATAAATTGTATATGTTTTTTTTTTTTTTAATCTGTGTCTCATGATCCTTTAGAAATATTTCTAATAGGGGTGTGACAAGAGACGAGACAAGACATTAGATAGGGTTCACGAGAACAAGACGAGACAGATTTTTGTCAGTGTCTCAGTTCATAAAGACTTGTTTCACTATTGGAATTTCCTGAATGAATGATTCAATGATATATACTTTTTTTAAACGTGCAGTTGTTGCCACCTCCTGGCGGAAGATGATAAGCGTTACAATACATAGAAGTGTTAAGATTCTTTAGTTTTGATCGTTAGTGTACACAATACATGTTTACACCCAAACTATAAACTTTTAACCCAGTACTTCTGTTATTTAAATGTCTGTAACACAGAAATACTGATCATTATGTGATTGAAAAGACTGTTTGTGTTGGTCTTTCTGGATCAGCAGCAGCATGAATGCAGATTTTAATGTCTTTAACAACTGTTTCACAGTGTAGCGTGAAAAGCGCAATATGAAACAGTCGTAATAGACACTGCTGAATCGTTGTCATTCAGGAATAAGATCACGTGGGTGCTTGATCTCATTCTCACAAGATCTTGTGCTACAATAATTTACGGTAATTTGGTTCTTCTTATTATCGATGTTGAAAACAGCGCTGCTTAATATTTTTTGGAAACCGTGATACATAATTTTTTCAGGATACTTTGATGAATATAAAGCTCAAAACACCTTTTGTAACATTATAAATGTCTTTCACTAATGATCAATTTGAAAATCTTTCTTTTTTAAAAAAATCTTACTGACCCCAAACTTTTGAACAGTAATGTGTTTACAGAAGAGATAAATGTATTTTTATTATCATTATTATTATTATTATTATGTCTGTACTTTTTCCTAAGTGCAAAGGCGATATTTTAAAAAAATAAGAAAAATCAACAAAACAACTTTCTGTAGTTTTTCCAAAATACACGTAAGTGTTCCAAGGCAACAGCGTCAACTGAACATTTTCACTGAGTCATATGTGAGATCCATTAATGAGTCAGGCTAACTATTGGTCAGTACTCTGTGCTGATGGCCACGACTCCCCATCAGATCCTTCAGAATGAGAAATAATGGTTCTATGAAGAGCACAAATGTGATTCATCAGCTAACTAATGATCAAAAGCAGCTAGAGATTGTCGAGTTTCTCCAGGATCTGCTTTAAAGCAGTGTTCTGCTCACTACTGAATTTCTGAAATGATACTTGCAATTGCATACAAGAACAGCCATATAAAACAACTATGTTGTTCTAGAAATCAAGGCCATTTATCTCTTATCAAATAAATGTTTAAAAATTCAAAAACTTTTCTTCTAGAAACCTCTTGAAAGAAAAAAAAAATAAAAATAGACCCAAAATACAGTTGAGTCAAGGGTTTACGTACACCTTGCAGAATCTGTAAAATGTTAACTATTTTACCAAAATAAAAGGGATCATACAAAAAGAATGATATTTTTAATTTAGTAATGACCTGACATAAAAGACATTTACATATAGTCCACAAGAGAAAATAATAGCTGATTTTTTTTTAAATGACCCTGTTCAAAAGTTTACATACACTTCATTCTTAATACTACGTTGTTACCCCAAATGATCCACAGCTTTTTTTTTTGTTCGTTTGTTTGTTTAATTATAGTTGTTCATGAGTTCCTTGTTTGCCCAGAACAGTTAAGTTGCCTGCTGCACCTCAGAAAAATCCATCGTGTCCCATAAATTCTTTGGTTTTTCAGCATTTTTGTGTGTTTGAACCTTTTCCAACAATGACTGTATAATTTTGAGATCCATCTTTTCACACTGAGGACAACTGAGGGACTTATATGCAACTATTACAGAAGGTTCAAACACTCACTTATCTTTTATAATATCTTATTTAGATCAGTATTAAATAAAAATTAACATGCATTTTGTATGATCACTCTTATTTTGGTCAAAGAATTAACATTTTGCAGATTCGGCAACGTGTATGTAAACTTTTGACTTCAACTGTAAATAGACATTAAGTGTTTGGAATTGACAACAGTATTTACTAGCAGGTGTGGCTCTCAAAATATCCTGTTCCTACAACAGCAGCCAGGAACAGCTTGAATACGGTCTGTGTGAATGAGTCAATAAAGTGCATCCCCATTTCTATTCTCATCGTAGCCATTAATACCACCTGTAACCATAGTGACAGTGATTAAATACATTTTCATAGCCAAATCATGATGGAATTTGGTTAAACCTTTTAAATTTTGTATGTTAAGTCACTTCAGTTAGCATATAAAAAGTTTGATTATACTAACAACTATATTATGCCATTATCTCAATGCAGGCAGTCACAGAGGATTGCATGGACTGCTAAGCAACTACCCAGAAAACCCTAGCAAATGCATACTAGTCCCCTAAAAACACTTGGATGGAACTAAATAAGATTGTAAATAGAAATACACACAAAGAAAACATTAGCAATCACATGGCAACAACCTAGCAAGCATGTAAAAAAAAAAATCTAGTTCAATAAAAGGTCATTCACAAAGAACACATTTTTGCAGGTAGTGAAATGAAAGAAATGCAAGGTCTAGAGATGTTTTTTAAGTTGAACTTTTAATTTGAATATTGTGTCTTTAAAATCCCATGTCATGCACAAGACGAGAATGCAACAGTCAAAGACGTCCACATAGTGTATGTTTTCATAGAGCAGTGCAGTGGAATGTAAAAACGCATTGTGTTTGAACGGCCTCTAAAACTAAAATTTAACTAACACAGTCATTCGGCAACTTTATAAAAATAAAAGTTTCTAGTATGTGTGTGTGATCATGTGTGTGTGTGATCGAGTGTGTGACCGTCAGGCCTCACCATATCCTAATTGTGTTTAAATGAAATGCACAGTGTCATATTAATGAGCCAGCATGTCGTTCCAATACAGTCTCGCCCTCTTTTCACCTCCCATCTCTCCATCTTTCACTGTCTCTTTCTCTTTATGGAGGAGGAAACACACACACAAAGACACTCGCGGGCTTGTTAATCACAGTTCCACGAGGGGGTCTCGGAGGCAGAGGTCATCGCTGTTATGAGCTAGCCTGCCTTTCAACATCATGATTAATTTGCATCTGTATGACGGTTGGTGGTTGGTTCTGAGCAAAAGGCATCCAACTCCACCGACCCTTTACTTGGCTCTATTATCTGTTTAAAATACACACATAATACAAATAACTTTCTTATAATTGCCTTTCGAAGACCCAGTAGCAAAAACAGCCAAAGGCCTCTTTGCTCTAAAACAAATATTCTGCATTTTGATCATTTTAGAGACACTTAATACATCTTTCAATTTCAACATCAATTCCCCCTAGGAATGCACAATATTATCGGACCAAAATTGGAAGCGGCCAATTAAATGCAAATATCGGCAACTGGCCGATATGGAAAAATTACGCCGATAAGAGGAATAACTCCCATGTGCTCAGGGTGAACTAGTGATTAGATAACCATGGGGGGGGGCGCTGTTGGCCTACTTCCTATAAAATAAATATAAAATACACAAATAATATTTAGACTGTTTTTGATAAAATAAAGCAGTAATTGATGCTGATAAAATCATGAGAATGTTTTTATTTAAATGTCAGAAGTTACAACTTAAAAATAAATAACTAAATAAATAAAATAAATAAATAAATCACAAACATGACACTTATTAATATAATATTAATACACACATATTAAATAATTTAATATATACTGATGTATTCATTAATGTGTAATATGTTACTTTTTTTAACAAATTATGAGCTCTAAAAGATTTTCAGAACTCTTTCACTTTAGACCATTTACAAATGTTAAATCTTAAAATAAATGTTAAGGTTACCACTGCATTTTTCTGAAAAAAAAAAAAAAAAAATGCAGGGATTGATATATAGTTTATTTATAGTCAGTGCACTGTCATTTTAAAAGAACTTCATTATTGTTTATTTAATTCTAAAAATTAGTAAATAAATAAATAAATAAATATTGTAAAAAAACTGGTTATAATTTCAGCAAAGGAGACTTGGAGTATGTTACCAAAGAAAAGGAAATATATCGGTATCGGCATCGGCTATTGGCCAAAATGAGTTAATATGAGTAAATACGGGCATATCGGATATCGGCAAAAATCCAATATCGTGCATCCCTAATTCCTCCACATAAAGAACCACTTTGTGAGAAACTTGTGAGAAAAAAAGCAGACTATCCATGATATAAACCTTAATATTCCTTTTTCTTCTAAAGTTCTATTATATTTCAAACTAAATTAAATTAAAGTAACATTTATGACAAAAAATAAATAAATAAAAATTAAACTCGATTACAGATATAAATTTTAAAACAAGGTGTAATATCAAAAGCACGCTTGTGTGAACGCACGTCAAAGACTGACACGGAAGAGAAGATATTGTTGAATAAAGTCATTATTTCTGTTTTCTTTGCGCACAAAAAGAATTCTTGTAGCTTCATAAAATTATGGTTGAACCACTGACTATTTTAACGGTGTTCTAACTACTTTTCTGGGCCTTGAACGTAGTAGTTGTGTTGCTGTCTACGCAGGGTCAGAAAGCTTTCGGATTTAATCAAAAATATCTTAATTTGTGTTTTGAAAGGGAACGAAGGTCTTAAGATATGGAATGACATGAGGGTGAGTAAGTGATGACAGAATTTTCATTTTTGGGTGAACTATCCTTTTAAAAATGCAAGACATTTCAGTGGAAAGAAAAAACAGTTTTGTATGACACGGAGATGATAAAAATGTCCAAGATGGAAGTGAAATCACATCCATCTAGCACATATTTACATAGAAAACAATGGAAAAGCAATACAGTAAAAATGTGTTTTTTTTTGGAACACGTGCAATGAAAAAAGATACAATGTACAATAAATGCAATGGTCAAACACATTCGTCTACTGAATGGAAAACCACTGCAGTGGAATGCAAAAATGTGTTCTTTGTGAATGGTAGCCTACTGTTCAGTGATGGCACTAGTCATCTGAGCCATATCAGCGAAGAAGTGAAATGAGCATCATTGAAGAGTTTTTCACTGGCAAATTGGGCCTTGTGCTGTATGTTTGTTTTTGTGTGCACTTAGTGAGGACGAAGCAATAGAAAGTTTAAATCCAGACTGATATTAATCTAATGTAGTGTGCAGGTCATGCAGGATGTTCATATCACAAGTGTTCCAGAGCTACAATCGTCTCTGGTTGCCGAGCAATGAGGCACAATGCAGTTCCCGTGACGACAAGGGCTGTAATCCCGTCTCTAGGCAGAGAGTCACTTGTCATGAATCACAACTGTGGTAATCGAGATGAGATGACACCCAGACACGCCCACTACCAAACAGCCTAGCGCAGAGGGAGAGCAAGAGAGAGAGAAGTGGGCAGGACATATCATGACAGAATGAAAGAATAAAGGAGAGACTTGAGACATTTAAGATACAAACGAGGAATATATACAAGAGAGAGCTGGAAATGCATAAAAGTGGCTGATAACAGGACAATCAATGAGTGCGGTTACATGGATCATCTTACATAGATTATGCTTAATAATAGCCCAATACTGTGTAGGTCATGTAAACGCCTTAAACGGTATTCTTCTTATCAGGTAAAGGTCATAAACGGTTTAAGGGAAACCTGATCAGCACACGCCCATTACTCAGATTTCAGTGTTTTGCTGGCCACTCTCATTAGCTAGTATTAGTAGTTATATATAATCAGAGCTGGGTAGATTACTTACAAATTGTAATCCATTACTGATTCCAAATTACATGACAAAAATTGCAGTTAGTAACGTAATCTAATACATTACACATTTTAGGTAATATAATCAGACAATTTGTTCCAATTTGTTGTTATTAACAACATGAAGTGCATTAAACATTACATCAACGTCTCTCAAACTGGGGTTTGTAAAGGAATTGCAGGAGATTTGTGAGGTTAATGAAAGCTAATAATAAATCATATAAATAGTTACATTAAAATAAATCATTTTAAAATCAACCAAAATAAATAACTTACTAAAAAAGGAAATATTTCATTTGTTTGCGTGCATGTCATGTGAACATAACCAACGTCTGAGAAACAATGAACATGCAAATGTGATACTTAATTAGTAAAATATTTACTTTAAAACCTCAGGGGTATTTCAAGTAAATGTATTAGGTGAAAGAGGGTAAGATGACAAAAAAGCTTGTGAATTTGTGCATTTTAAATCAATTGGTTTTTGTAAATCAGTGGTCAAAAGCTGTGTCGCCACTTGGCTAATGACTGATCTTTGTGTAATGTCCACAAAACTTGAAGACTTTCTGAATGTACACTACCAGTCAAAAGTTTTTGAACAGTAAGATTTTTTGAAAGAAAAAACCCTCTTCTGCTCACCAAGCGTGCTTTTATTTGAGCCAAAGTACAGCAAAAACAGTAAAATATTTTTACTATTTACAATAACTGTGTTCTATTCAAATATATTTAAAAAATGTAATTTATTCCTGTGATCAAAGCTAAATTTTCAGCATCATTACTCCAGCCTGCAGTGTCACATGATCCTTCAGAAATCATTCTAATATGCTGATTTGCTATTCAAGATATTATCAATATTTAAAACACTTGAGTACATTTTTTCAGGATTCTTTGATGAATAGAAAGATCCAAAGATCAGCATTTTTCTCAAATAAAAAGCTTTTGTAAAATTATACACTATATCATTGCTTTAAATTGATCAAAAGTGATGATAAAGACATTTATAATCTTACAAAAGATTTCTATTTCAGATAAATGCTATTCTATTCATCAAAGAAACCTGAAAAAAATTCTGCTTTCAACATGTAATCCATAAAAAGTGCAGTTCGATTACAATTATTTTAAAATGTAATTTAATCTAATTACAAGTACTTGATTTTTGGAATCCAGTTACATAATCCAGATTACATGTAGTCAGTTAGTACCCAGATATGATTACATATATATAATATTTCCAATTAGCTTTATTTTTATTTCAGTTTCAGTATTTTATTTTAGCATCATTTCTCATTTTAATGTAAGTTTTTTGCATTTATGTTAGGTTGGGGTTAGCTTTTAATATTTATATTTTACTTCAGCTTTATTTCAATTAATGAAAATGATTTACAGTTTTAGTTAACAATAACAACACTGCTATTCAGCTACTTCAATTCATGCATATCTGTTTACATTTTAATGTTAAAACTGTAAAACATTTTAACTTGTGTTATCAGATTTTTATAATGAGCTGCTCAGTGTAAATGCACTCAATCAAGCAGTGCTCATACACACCAGGTCACATCCCAAGATACGAAAGACCATGCCCTTAAACAATCAGGTTTTTAACATCCTCCTGTCCACCAGCCCCAATGGCCTCAGCCAGCATTTTAAAAACATACCGATGCAAAGGTCACACTAGAACGGACTGAAATAATCTGGTCACATCCACCACCCAGAAACACACACATCATCACTCAATCAGACAGAAACTGCATCTCAAAACATGCACACAAACACACACATCATTAAATCACAAACTCACTCTACTGCAAAGGGAGGAGCAGGGAGTCATTAAAACAAGACGAGTGGTGATAAGAAATGATTGGAAAGCGGGAATGAAAGAGAGATAGAACGTTACAGACCAGCTGGAAAGTGTTTATGACCCTCACAGACAAGGAGTACACAGTGAAGTGCACTTAATATGTGTGAAACATTCAAAGGGGCTGTTCACACACAACGCTGTTTTTGGGTTAGTCAATGAAAACATGCACCAAATGGATGTTTCTGGCCCCTGTAGTGCATCTCTCTTCTTTTTTTTCACATCTTACATGAGCGGTGCATTTCTAAGATGCTATGCAGGGTTAAAACTAGTGCTGGGCAATGATTAATCACGATTAATCACATCCAAAACGGAAGTTTTTGTGTACATAATATATGTGTGTGTACTATGTATATTTATTATGTATATATAAATACACACACATGCATGTATATATTTAAGAAAAATATGCTATGTTTATATATTAAATATAGGGCTGTCAAATGATTAAAGGAGAAGTCCACTTCCAAAGCAAAGATTCACATATAATGTACTCACCCCCTTGTCATCCAAGATGTTCATGTCTTTCTTTCATTAAGTCGTAAAGAAATTATGTTTTTGAGGAAAACATTTCAGCATTTTTCTCCATATAATGGACTACTATGGTGCCCCGGTTTTGAACTTCCAAAATGCAGTTTAAATGCGGCTTCAAACTGTCTCAAATGAGGTTGTAAACGATCCCAGCCAAGGAAGAAGGGACTTATCTAGCGAAACGATATTTTTTTTTTTTTCATTTTAAAAAAATAAAATTTGAATACTTTTTCATCTCAAACGCTCGTCTTGTCTTGCTCTCCCTGAACTCTGTGTATTCTGGTTCAAGACAGTTAGGGTATGTCAAAAAACTCCAATCATATTTTCTACCTCTACTTCAAAAATCATTTCAAAGTCATCCTACATCGCTGCAGAAGTACAGACACATTTTTTGCAAAGTGAACATGCAAAGACCCTTAACAAAAAAGGTAAAACAGCGATATAGGACCATTTTGAAGTTGAGGGAGAACATGAGATGGGAGTTTTTCGACATAACCTGTCATCAACCAGAAAAAAAACAGTCCAGGCAGGGTAAGACAAGACGAGCATTTAGCATTCAAAAGTATATAAATTGTATTATTTTAATGAAAATAACCAATCATTATGCTAGATAAGACCCTTCTTTCTCAGCTGTGATCGTTTACAATCCCATTTGGGATCGTTTGAAGCTGCATTTAAAGTGCATTTTGGAAGTTCAAAATCGGGGGAGATATCAGTCCATTATATAAAGAAAAATGCAGAAATGTTTTCCTCACAAAACAATTTCTTTACAACTGAAGAAAGAAAGACATGAACATCTTGGATGACAAGGGGCTGAGTAAATTATTGGTAAATTGTTGTTCTGGAAGTGGAGCTCTCCTTTAATCATGATTAATCGCATGCAAAATAAAAGTTTATGTTTACATACTATGTGTGTGTAATGTGTATATTTATTATGCATATATAAATACACATACATACATGTATATAGTGGGAAAAATATGTTAGATTTATACGTAAAATATTTACATTTATATATGATCTAAATTAGAAGTATAAATATACATATAAATATTTTTTAAGTATGTACATGTATGTGTGTATTTATGTATACATAATAAACATACACAGTACACACACATATAGTATGTAAACAAACTTTTATTTTGGATGTGATTAATCGTGATTAATCGTTTTAAAGCCTTAAATGAAAATAAATATATACATGTAAATATTTTCTAAATATATGCTGTACTGTATGTGCATGTCTTTATATATACATAATAAATACACACAGCACACACACATATATTATGTACACAAAAACTTTGATTTTGTATGTGATTAATCGCGATTAATTGTTGCCCTGCACTAGTTACAACCAACTGTTTTACACTGGATGCAGTGCATAAATCTCTGCGCATAAATGTCAATGGACCAATCAGATGAATCTAGGGTGGGATTAGCATATTTGCATATTTATAAGCAAATGTACAAGTTTACAGACAAACATACTGAGAGATAATAAACATCTTTTTTTAAATACATTAACCTCTACATTGAGCTGCTCCTACCGCATTAGTGTGAACGGCCCTTAACAACTAAGAAAAAAAATGCTGTAAATATCAATCAAAATGCCACAGCGAATGATGTCATAGGGAAAATGTGACATTACATCACTGCATTCAGTTCGTCTGGAATATCATCTGTGTATGCAGCTGGGTTGTCGCTTTACATGTGGACTGGGACAAAATTTTTATAGGTGGCCCCAAAAAGTACCAAAGAGAAGGGGATTTCAAACTGAGGATCTTTAGAAAAATTTTGGGGAAAAAAATGTAAATAAATAAGTAATATTAAAATAAAATCGATCCAAATAAGTAAATAAATAAATACATCTAACAGTACAGTACTACTGTATAATGACTAGGGGGAGAGAAAAAAAAATTTAAAACTACATAATTTCTGAACAATATTTTAGACATTTCTGTTATTATTTTAATAGAGATGTCTTTTAAATTTAGGATGGAGGATTTGAGTTCTGTGGGAGATAAAAGATTGAAAACCTCTGCCATAAAGGACCTCAATGAGACCATCAGTATGTGTGTGGAACTGTGAAGGTCTTCCCCTGACGTGTCACGGACATCTCCGCAAGCTCTTACCGCAACCGCAAACTGCTCTGAACTTCACTGAGGTCTGTGTTTTTTTTTAAGAATGAACAGAAAGGCGAAGCGGAACGTGAGCTGGCACTGCCCGACTCGCCAGCCTGCAATTGTGCGTATAAATATCTTTGGCGCGTCTTAGGAGACGGCTGAATCTGCACTGACGCTGAGGGGAGAAGACAGGGTCCCCTCCCAAATGGATTGTCATATCAGATTTAGGTGTATAGGTTATTACACCCTTGGGCTACTGTTTCCAGCACTGTCGTCTGGATGGGCCGGATTGGGTTCCCGAACTCTCTCTCTCCCTCTAAAACCAAACGCACACACAAACACTCAGTTCTTATTTCCTCGTAAAACTTTCTGTATGTCATTCGGTTGGACAGCACTCAGGTGAATAAAAGTTCAAGGGTTAGTTCACCCGGAAATAAAAATTCTGTCATCATTTACTCACCCTCATGTCGTTCCAAACCTGTATTAGCTTGTTTTTTTCTGTTTTTGTCCATACAGTGAAAGCCAGCGATCACCAAAATAGTTTGGTTACCAACATTAAAGTATCCTCTTTTGTGTTGCACAAAAGAAATAAAGTCATATGGGTTTGGAAACGACATAACCGTGACTAAATCATAACAGAATTTTCATTTTTAGCATACTATAGGCAGCAGGGGATTTTCTTTTTTTTATTTTGTAAATCCTATTTTGTGTTTGTGGTAAATTCCAGTTCAGAATAAAATTCCATTTACGCCCTTTGAGTTCTGACTGTTAAAAACTGTAATGTCACTGATCAGAATATGATTAGTTATTACACAAAATCACATAAAGCTAATACCACACACATCATATTTATGGACTTAAGTAAAGCTCACAGCAGTGTAAAAAAGCAGACAGAGTGCTACACTAAAGAAAAGTCCAGAATCAAACTTGATCTTGAGTGGGCTGTCTGTCTCAAAGTTGCACAAAAATCACACTAGAACTGCAAATGACAGCCACTGGGGGGAGACAGCTTTAATTTGGCTACTTGAAAGTGACTTTTAAGTACTTCACCTCCAGGGTCAATCTCCTTGAGGTAACCTAGAGGTTAGGTGCCATACTCAAGTGAATTCAATAAATCTTCCATTTCTAAATCACCCCTAACCGGAACTGAACCTGTGACTTCTGGAGTCAAGAAGCAAAATCATTAGGTTAAAAACACACCTGTAGACCCAGGAAAGGACAAAAGTGTCATTTATTAAAGAATTAGTTCACTTTTCCAGAATGAAAATTTCCTGATAATGTACTCACCCCCATGTCATCCAAAATGTTCATGTCTTTCTTTCTTCAGTCGAAAAGAAATTAAGGTTTTTGAGGAAAACATTCCAGGATTTTTCTCCATATAGTGGACTTCAATGGGGATCAACTGGTTGAAGGTCCAAACTGCAGTTTCAATGCACGATCTACACAATCCCAGCCGAGGAATAAGGAGGAATCTTATGTAGCAAAATGATCGGTCATTTTATAAAATAAAAAAATAAAAATCAATATACTTTTTAACCACAAATGCTTTTCTTGCACTAGCTCTGCGGTTTGTGTTCACAAACTCAACTTCAAAATCGTCCGACATTGACCTTTACAAAAAAAGGTAAAACAACAATTGACTTTCTTTGCACATTCGCTTTGTAAACACTGGGTCAGTACTTCTGCCTACATCTCATGTTACCTTTCCAATGTGACTATGTAATGTGTAATTAATTACTATGTAATTAAGTCGAGCTAGAGCAAGATGAGCATTTGTGATTAAAAAGTGAAAAAAAAAAAAAAATTATATATGACTCTTATTCCATGGTTGGGACCTTCAATCCATTGGCCTCTACTGAAGTCCACTATATTGAAAAAAATCTGGAATGTTTTCCTCAAAAACCTTAATTTCTTTTCAACTGTAGAAAGGAAGACATGAACATCTTAGACGACATGGGGTGAGTAAATTATCTGGAAATTTTTATTCTGGAAGTGAATTAATACTTTAAGCCTTTCAAGCTCAATGAACATGCTTTAACTGGGCTAGCCTGAAAAACACAATTGTACAAGACTTGTCATCTCAATTTCATTCTTTCACTCTTCATTAACCTACTTAAAAAAGGTGTATGGGGATGTCACCAAGATTTACTGACTTGCAGTAAAGACACTTTGCTTCAATAAAACAGCTTTACATGTAGGACTATAATGTGGGATTCCACGTAAACATCAATCATCCTATTGATTTATTAAAATGACTTGTATTGCTTTGTCAGTTAACAAACTAGACAGGTTGGTACTGCAGATTACCCAGAAGTTCCTGTTGGGTGGTCTTTTAATTTGTCCTCTGAGAGCCACTTATGTTTATGACCTGCATCTTTAAGCACTACATGCAGGTGATACTCAAGTGTGTGAACATTTAATGCAAATAATGAATATTAATCAGACTATGTTACAACTGATTGGCTGAAGTGCAGATGATAGTATATTGCAACTGACTAAGTCCGTTAGGCAGTGCTACTATGCTGAAAGCTTTTTTAATTGGGTCACATGCCAGACCATTCCAAGGAGGTTACCAGGCAACATCAGTCTGACCTAATCAATATTCATAAACTAACTCTTATTCATATAAAGCGTCTGTAAACTGGCACCATGGTTATGGGAAGTCCAATTTATTTCTGTGAACTGGTATATTCGAACAAAAAAATTAATTTACGTCACTGCATGGTCGCTGACACTGATGTGGCATATATAAGAGCTCTATAAACTTTAAGTCAAGTTAATATTCATTTTTTATGTCCGATTTCATTTTCTTTTTATTTCTTATTATGTGCATTTACAGTAAAAAGAATTAAAACAAATAACTTTCCTGAAAAAGCTTTGCACGTTGTATTAATATTCATATTTATTACAAATCTGATTCATTTGCATGTTGATAAAACTGTCAAAGACTCAGTCCAGAAAATAGATCAAATGTCTGGGGTTAGTCATTTTTTTAAGGTCACTTATGCTCAACAAGGCTGCATTTATTTGGTTAAAATGGTTAAAAATAAGATAAAATATAGGGCTGTCAACGATTAATCGCGATTAATTGCATACAAAATAAAAGTTTAAGTTTGCCTAATATATGTGTGTGTACTGTGTATAATTATTATGTATATATAAATACAAACACATTCATGTATATATTTCAGAAATATTTACAAGCATATGTATTTATTATAATTTTTATATAATTTATATTATATATATAAATAAAATCTTTTTGTATATTAATAACATATTTCTCATATATATACACATTAATTTGTGTGTATTTATATATACATAATAATAACACACAGTACACACACATATATTAGGCAAACTTAAACTTTTATTTTGTATGCAATTAATCGTGATTAATCGTTGACAGCCCTAGTAAAATAGTAACATTGTCAGATATTATTTAAACAGCATTATTTGAATGCAATTTAAAATAACTGTTTACTATTCCTGTGATTGTAAAGCTGAATTTTCTACAGCTATTGCTTCAGTTTTCTGTCACATGATCCTTTAAAAATCATTCTAATATGTGACCCTGGACCACAAAACCAGTCTTAAGTCGCTGGGGTATATTTGTAGCAATAGCCAAAAATACCTATGGGTCAAATTTATAGACTTTTCTTTTATGCCAAAAATCATTAGGAAATTAAGTAAAGATCATGTTCCATGAAGATATTTTGTAAATTTCCTACTGTAAATATATCAAAACTTAATTTTTGATTAGTAATATGCATTGCAAAGAACTTAATTTGGACAACTTTAAAGGTGATTTTCTCAATATTTAGATTTTTTTGCACCCTCAGATTCCATATACTGAAATAGCTGTATCTCGGCCAAATATTGTTCTATTCTAACAAACCATACATTGATGGAAAGCTTATGTATTCAGCTTTCAAAAAATTGACACTTATGACTGGTCAATTTCATTTTGTGAAACTGAAATTTATACATCATCAAAATATTGCAAAAATTGCCTTAAAAGTTGCCCAAATGAAGTTCTTAGCAATGCATATTACTAATCAAAAATTAAGTTTTGATATATTTACGATAGGAAATTTACAAAATATCTTCATGGAACTTACTGATTTTGGCATAAAAGAAAAATTAACAATTTTGTCCCCTACAATGTATTTTTTGATAATGCTACAAATATACCTGTGCTACTTAAGACTGGTTTTGTGGTCCAGGGTCACATTTACTGATTTCGTGCTCAAAAATGTATTATTGGATGTTGTAATAAAATCTTATTTATTACAACTCTGTTTAATATCAGCGTTGATAAAACGGTCGTAAGCATATTTCCAGTAGCCTATGCTTTTTGTAACATTTGTTTTATTTGTAACATTAGGCCAAATCCTTGTTCACTCGAAATTTCTATGAGCTCCATTCATCGGTTCTCGGTTTAATGAGTCAAATGACTCAAGAACCACTTGGACTAATTCGTGATCGAATCGTTCAGAGAAGTTTTGTGAATCAGTGTGCAAGATTCCTTAAAAAATCCAACTCAAAAGAAGGAACTTAAAGCATATCTAGCTAGAGGGAGAACATAAATGTAACACAGTACCTGGCGGTGTTCAGCAGAGGGTGTTTCGTTCCCACCAACTTCCTAACATGCATGGCCACATTGCTGAGCTCGTCACTGAGTAAACAACGTAAACTCATGAATGAAGTTGGATATCCTACGATCTTCTCAGCATCAGACACCACTTTAGTCCAGTTAGAGGGAGACGGGTTAGAAAAAATACTCAGATGCCTCCATCCAATATAAGAAAGCCGTGACCTCCAAGCCATTTTAAAAACAAATAAAACTAATAGACCACTTATTTCAATGTACGAATGTTCATCGGTACTTGTAGAGAAGTTTACATCAGAGAACTGACACGCTCTTTTACTTATTTACTGTCAAATCCAGCAGCCTCTGTCCTCTCCAATGTCACCTCCTGAGGGAAGAAAACATCCTCTTCTTCCACACAGAAGTCGCCTCAGCTGATCGAAAGATGGTCTTTAATTAATGCAAGTACATTATTCCAAACCGATAGTACGTGCTGGTTCCTGAGTGGGCATTTCTACAACATTAAACTCTCACGTTTTGACAGCTGCACCGGGTCGCCATCTTTTACGAATCGGTTTACGGCCTGTCGTAAAGACTGCGCGGTTAACCCCTTCGTCACCAAAAACGCTCTCAAAACTACAGGAAATGTGGAAAAGTGTCTTTTTTTAATGTATCATAAATAAATGTATTTTATTTCGTTTTTTTTCCTTAGTGGATTAAAACAGGATGTTTTTGTTTGTTACTTTTTTTCTTGACACAGTCAATCTTTCCATGTTGGTATCTGCCAAATTAAGGGTCATTTGACAGATAATACATTTGGACCAAAATACTTGGATTAGGCCTACGCTCATAGCCTTTGATAAAAACAATAAAAACTATAGGGTTTCTCCTCCCTTTTAAAGGTTGATAAGCCGTCCTAAACGTGTGATTATATGGTTAGTTGCATTTAATTGTTTGCATTTACCACTGTTTCTAGTCTGCTGTGCATGACCCTGTTAGAACAGGCTTGTGACCCATTTTTTGGGTTGTGACCCACCGGTTGAGAAACACTGCTCTGTATTGCATGTCGTAGTGTGATTATTCTGGATTTGTGATAATCCCCATATTGAGATCACGCCAGTCAAATGAATCCCCTGGGATAACAATGTTGACTTCAGCTGTATCAACTGTTAAAAGCCAGGAGGGAATTTCACATAAGCGCAAGAACCTTAATGATGTCAAATGATTTTTTTTTTTTTACACAACCTGAATTGTGTAATTGACATATAATGTTTTTATTTTGACACTGCAGCCTTTGTTGCAGCCTTTGTTCTTTTCGTTCAAACATATCACAGATAGTGACACTCCTGTATGGCCACAATGTTACCAACTAAGACAGAAGTTACTTTTCAGGGTTACTGTGTTTGAAGCAGAAAAGAATTGACACTGTTATTCTATTACACATGTTTTTAAGGTTATCTCGTTTACTTCAACTGAACTTAACTATGGGCTTGCATATTTCATGCAGTGAGGTTAACAGATTAAGACCATTAGCCCAGTTCAGTCTGTTAAACTGATGCCTTGGGTCAAACTAGTTAATTTTTTGCTATCCTATTTGACTCTATTGCAGTGCCTCTATCATGTCATTTATCATTTAATCTCTTGAATCTGATCAAGATTATGGAAACACATACAGTTGAGGTCACAAGTTTACGTACACTTTGCATGATCTGCGAGCTGGGACATCAGTGAGCGTTTGAACCTTCTGTAATAGTTGCATGTGAGTCCATCAGTTGTCCTCAGTGGGAAAATATGAATCTCAAAATCATATAGTCATTGTTGGAAAGTGTTCAAATACACAAAAAAATGCTGTACATATTTTTAGGGAAATTTGTGGGACCTGAAGGATTTTTTTTTTTTTGAAGAACAGCGGGCAGTTTAACTGTTCAGGAAAAACAAGGGACTCATGAACAACTATCACTAAACAAAAAAACAAAGTGGATCATTCAGGTAACAACACAGTATTAAGAATCAACTTTTGTAAACTTTTAAATACGGTTATTTTTATAAGTTCAGCTATTATTTTCTCTTGTGGACTTTATGTAGACATCTTTTATGTGAAATGTCTTATTCAGGTCAGTACTAAATAAAAAATAACATGCATTTTGTATGATCCCTTTTATTTTGGTAAAATAATTAACATTTTGCAGATTCTGCAAGGTGTATGTAAACTGTTGACCTCAACTGGACACTGTAAAAAGTAATAAATCTAACAGGACATTTAGTTTAATTTTACAATTTTTTGGAAGTGAAAAGAAACAAGACACCTTTATTTAATAGTGAAAAAATGTAAATTGACATTCCCAGAAGTTCCTGTGTGACACTTCACATTAATCAGTTTTATTTTACATCTTATTAAATTAATGTTTATTGCATTATTTTAGTGTCATGAGTGTTACCATGACCATGATAGTGTTTTATAAATGTCCAAATAAAATCTATAAAACCTAAAATGTAATACTACAATATACATTTTATAGTAAGGTTCTGTTTCTGTTAGTTCAGTTACATTTTTTCCCGTAAATTTCACTGATTTGTTTTTTTTTTTTACCTTATATGGCAAAAAAAAAAAATATATATATATATATATATATATATATATATATATATATCTTTCTTGCTAAATCATATTTCAAATATATACTGAATATAAAACAGAGCTGCTTAAGGGTTAAGAAGATTTTTTTTCAAGATCTTACTTATATATATTTGTGTGTGTGTATCTGTATTAACAATGTATTTTTGGAAATTTCTGTATTTTTTAATATGTATTTAAATTAAAATAATATGGGATTTTGTGTATAACTGTAAGACCATGTAATGCTCATTACAAGAATTTAACTGCCAGTTTTCTAGCACTGTTAAGCATAATGCCACACCACCTCATTCTGCAGACATGAAAAGAACCTATAGGTTTGAGAATAATGAGAGAGAAACAAACTGTTGATTACGCATTCACACATGCTGCTGTGGGCATAGAGAACGACTGACAGAAGGGGAAAAAATCAAGGGCCTCTCTGCTCTCCTCTCCCTTTGAAATTCAATAAATTCGACCTTCTATTTAAGACTGGGTTGCATTACTTTAATCAACAACACATGGCACATGAATCTCAGATTCCCCACGCACCTATTTTACTGTGAACTGTCTCAGAAGGTATTTACAAAAAGTCCACACGCTTACTCTGACAGACACGCTCAACATCACAGATACAATAGCATGTATAACAACTTTTAATTTCTGAAGGGGACCAATGAAACTCTCCTCATTCTGTTAGGGCTTCTAGAGAGTTTCCAGATCATTCCACACCACACCCACCAGACACGGCAAAAGTACACACATCCTTCACTCAAGTAGAAGTACAGATACTCGTGTTTAATAATACTGTGGTAAAAGTAGAAGTACTGACCACAGGTAAATAAGGGTAAATATTTAAGTTAAAGTAAGGAAGTATGGGCACAGACATGTACTTAAGTAAAAAGTACCCATTACCTGTTTTAGTGTCACACTGGTAACTGGACATCATATCATATTGACACATTAATAAAAATAATTTACATTTAAAATTGGTTAGCTAATGAACGTATCAAGGCTGAACAGCCACCATGTAGAACAGGGCCCGACTGGGACAAAATTTCCGCCCAGGAAATCTCACACTCATCCAGGCCATCCCATACAAATTCTAAAACCATGGACAACCCTATTTTTTTGTATGGCCATCACATTTAAATAAATGTTTAAAACGTTAGGCTGTGGCCGTGCAAAATAAGAAAAAGGCTCTTTCTTGAACTGCACCTTTACTTCCATTTTCCTTTTCAGTCTCTTCATTTTCCATCATATCTCTCTGTATCTCACTTTGTGTGTGTTTGCTTTTTTCACTAATTTTCTTGTACCTGTCATTTTTCCCATCAGCCATTTACTGTTATGAGCAAAACTTTCTCCACCTTGTTGCAAAACAACCACCTCATTATATTCTATTTGCAGTAAAGTTCGATTTAAAGTATCACATTATGACCAGGTGTTGTTGTTTTATCTTAAAATGGCTTAAGTACTATAGATTTAAAAAAAAAAAAAAACTATATTTTCTAAATTGCCTAAATGTCAAAATTAGTACAATAACGATTACATCATGACAATATCTTTACAGAAAAATCCTAATACTGAACATGGTACTGCATTATCATGAGTCATATTTTTCTCTTACCAAATTTAAGCATGGTTTATTACAGTAAAAGTATAGCTTCCACTCAATTCTCGAGTCGCATTGATTACTCTGATAGGCCGAATCGCCTTGCCAGTCAAAATTAACCGATCCATGATTTATTAGAGAATTGTTATCGAATGGTGATCCACCAAATGCTGATTAAAACTAAAGTAACGAGCCTGGTTTGAAAATGTAAGAAGAAGAAAGTACAGATATTTGTGTAAAAATGTAAGGAGTAAAGGAAAAAGTAGACAGAAAAATAAAAAGTGAAGTAAAGTACTGATACCAGAAAAATCTACTTAAGTACAGTAACGAAGTATTTGTATTTTGTTACTTCCCATCTCTGACACCCACTTTATGCTGTCTCTGGGTTTTTGTTATCTCAGTACACTGTAAAAAATAAAAAAACACAATTTGCTGAGTCAGCTTAAAATAATTCATTACCCTGCTGCCTTAAAATTTTAAGTTCAGTCAATTAAAATAAGTTTAGTCAACTTGAAATGTTAAGTTGTACTACGTAACAACTTAGATATTTGTGTTTGCTAAACTTAACAGATGGGGAAGTAACCCAGCTGCCTTAAAATTTTAAGTTGATTCAACTCAAATATCTAAGTTGTCACTTAGTATAATTTAACATTTCATGTTGAATAAACTTTTTTTGAGTTGACTGAACTTAAAATTTTAAGGCAGCCAGGTTACAAATTATTTTAAGTTGACTCAACAAATTGTTTTTTTACAGTGTAGGCTGAAGCGATTTATCTGGTGCATACCAAACTAGAAATTGTTTTCTGAATATTGCATCTCTGATGTGCCAGCCTTTCCTCTGCCTTATTCTGTTCAAAACCTTCACGTTTAGCATAAAGTTCTGCTCATTTGTCAGCAAACACCTCCACAGGTTAAAAAATGGCTGTTTACGGCATCTACAAATCCTCCACTCAGTCTTTCTAATGACACTCAATGAAATTATACCAACGCCTAAATAATCAACCATCTGCTACATGATTCGTGCAGCAGAGCTGTGCGTTTTGGGTATCCACATTCAATTCACCTGTCGTTTTTTATTTGCTGCAGTACAGTGTTTGTTCACTGCTTCATTTGTCTTTTCGATCCAATCTTTGTCATTCTTTCAATTGTTGTCACTTATGATTAATTAACAAATTAAAGCTGTAATCATCACGTAATTAAGAGGTCTGTTGTGCTCCAAGAAGTCATTTAATCAAACCAAAACTTCACAAGCAACATTTGTCTTTCTATAGAGTTCTCTTTGATAAGCCTGGAGGTAACCAAGACAGCAAGCTATTTTGGTATGTTTGAAAGTTCCTGTTCAACCATAGTATCTAGTTTGTGGTATAATGGTAAACCTCAGTGCACAAAGAGGAATTCATGGGGGGAAAAACATCACGGACAATAAGCCAGTTACTGTATAACATATATGTGAATTGAAATCTCAAGGTTCATGCTTGATATGGACAACAGAATAGCCTCATTTAATTAAAGAGCGTTCGTCTTAATCTAAAGAAGCATAAAATTCATCCAAGGGAAAATGAAAATTGTCTGGTTATTAAACAACTGAAAGCAATCTGCAATGGAAAACACTTTTTTCAAACGGTCGCTTTGTACTTTTTGAATTCCTGAAAAGATTGAGCGGAGGCAAGGTTGACTCTCATTTGCCGGCTGTTGTGGGTTTCAATGGAGAGCTGTATTTTGCATAGACTCTGTGGGTGATCCAAGTCCCATCTAAAGATAATACGAGGTGAGTTTCTGAATTAAGTTGTGGTGCATAGACGAAATAAAGAGATGATGCTACAGTGAATGAGGTTGTTATACAAACAACTGCATTTCAGAGAGAATATTGAATTTTTTAAAGCTTCATCTGTCGCTGTGATTGTAAAGCGAATGTTTATTTTTCCCGAAGCGGTGACGGATTCGGCATCCAGCTGTTTTACATCTACTTTTAATTCCTTTTGTAATACTTCCCTCTCGTAGAAATCCCATAAGTATCTTTTTGAAACGGAGACACACTAACACACGGGTTTTCTCACACACACACACTTCGGCGGACACAATACACACACAGTATAAACAAGCAGGGATTACAATGAGAACAGAAAAGGCTGATGTTGTCTCATGACCACACTTTTTCCACCAGGCATTTCCCAAGAGATGTAAATTCCATCCTCTAATCTTATTTGTCATTGCATATTAGAGCCTTACTTGTGTTTACAAACCATATTCCTCTGCACTTGATACACAAGGCTAAGAGCTATGGAATCGAATCGGAGTGAAAGCCAATCCACGCTGGAGAAAACACAGTTTGGCCTGTTAGAGAAACGGGCTGAAGCACCTCCTCTAGTATCAAGAGGGGTAACAGTATCCCTGCTAGAATGTAACTGTTTATCATGGGCTAATGTTCGGCAGGGGCTGCCAGAGCTGTGTGTGCTAAACAATGCACTCATTCAGGCCGTCGCGCATCTGCTAGTGATCTGGGACGGGACGTCGAAACGCTCTCAAGGACGACGGCCTCTGGTCTGATCCAGAGGAGAGAGGAGGTCTTGTGCCATCCTACCCAAAGTGTGCCATGCTTGAGAGCCGATCCACCGGTGGACGGGAGATGGAGAAAATGAGAAGGAGGGAAGCGGGAAATGTGATGTGTTCAGTCGCAGTTTATGTGACTTTCATCTTCATCTTTACAGTCCATTAACTCTTTCTGTCCAGACCTTTAGGCTCCATCTTCCTCAGATTCGATTCACAGAGAGTAGCCTTAATACTGAAGTAAAAGTGATAAAGAGACTTGTGATGTCATTTGTTTGTTGCAGGTGGACCTCTGTGTCCACTCTAAAAGTTCTGTTCTGATAGGGTCGAAGGATAGCAGGTGAAAAAAATGTTACTCAGGCAAACATGCATAGTCGGGATTGCAAATCTATGGTTGTTGATGTCAAAAGTCACACTCTAAAAAAATGCTGGGTTAAAAACAACCCAGCACTGGGTGAAATATAGACAAACCCAGCAATTGGGTTAAATGTTTAACTCAACCTTCTGGGTAGTTTTATTTAACTCAACAATTGCTTAAATATTACTCACTCTTAAAAATAAAGGTTCTTTATTGGCATTGATGGTTCCATGAAGAACCTTGAACATCCATGGAACCTTTCAAATGCCGAAAAGTTTCTTTATAGTCAAAAAATGTTTTAATGTTTTTAATGTTCTTCAAAATTGTTCTTTTAAGAACTGTTCACTGAAAGGTGAACATGGTGAACTTCTATGGCATCACTGCAAAAACACCCTTTTGGAACCATTAGTTTTAAAATTGTACATTTCCTGCTTAAAATGTACAATAAATAACATTTATTAATAAGCTGAATGAATAATAATTAAATAATAAACATTTTTTAAATTGCTGATGCCTCTAGTAATTATGTGTCTCATTTTAAGCCAGACATATAGTAATTTGTAAGCAATAGTTGAGTTAAATAAAACTACCCAGCAGGTTAAGTTAACATTTAACCCAACTGCTGGGTCAAAACAAACCAATCACAGAGTTGTCCATATTCCACCCAGTCCCGGGTTGTTTTTAACCCAGCATTTTTTAGAGTGCATGTATCAGTTTAAAAATAAATAAATAAATAAAATTTTATATTATGCTGCAGATTCACCTGTGCTTGTGCCATGTTTTTAATTTATACTAATTCAATCACGCTAAAAAAAAAAATTAAGATTTACTTTGAAACAATGTCAGTTTTCACTTACAAAGAAGGGACAAGTAATGATAAATTAAAGCTGCAAGCAGCGTTGAAAGGGCCCTCGCACCTGGGTGAGCAATATGCATTTAAAAATGGTAAATATAGAAGGAATATGTCAGTCATTTATATGTGCCAAACTTCCTGCTACCAGGTGGTGGCGCTATGACTATAACTGGATATTGGCATGTAGATGTCTTCAGGCCAGGACACTTACCAAACATGAAGTTTGGTGCAGACTGAACATTGCATGTTTAAGTTAGTGTAAAACTAGCCCTTTAACGAAAACTCAAGATCTTTGCAATTTAACATTGCAAAGGTCTTTATAGTAGACTGACCAAATATAATGTTGATGTCATTAAAACTCTATGAGGAGTTCGTTAGAGCGCAAAAATGCCACTTCCTGTTGCCAGCAGGTGACGTTATGGCTATAACTGAATATGGTCATGGGCATGTGTCCAGGACAGGACTCTTATCAAACATGTGAATTTTGGTGCAGATCGGACATCGTATGCCTGAATTATAACAACCTCATTTTTCACAGCAAAACATCAAAGTTTGTCAGGCCGCCACAGACACACCCTTCATTTGACATCACAAAGGGCTTTAAATATAATACCTGAAAAGACAAAAATGGCACAAAATGCTGAGAAAATTAAAAAAAAACAGACTTCCTGTTGGGTTTCGGACTTTGTACCGGGGGGCTTTTCGGGGACCGAATTTTGTATATAGCTTGAGGGGCACTTCGTTGAAATTTTATAGGTGGCACTATCGAGCCATTTTGACACACCCACTTCTGAAACCCATATCGGATGTAAATTTTCACCACTTTTGGCGTGTGTGCAGAGCAGGGTTGCCAGGTTTTCACAACAAAACCAGCCCAATTGCTACTCAAAATTATCCCAACTGCATTTCGAGGGGGGTCCCCTAGTAAAACTCGCATTCCAGGGGGTAAAATACACATTTTTTGGCAGGGTTTCCCTGATACAGTTCGCATTCCAGGGGCAAAATATAACGTTATTGGGGTTGCTTCAGCCCATGGACATTAAAAAACAACCTGTGGCAACAGTGTTAAAGCAGCCCAATTCCACGGGAAAACCGCAGACTTGGCAACACTGGTGCACAGTTTCATGAGTTTTCGAGCACGTTTAGGCCCTTAAAAATGCGATTAATTTTGGAGAAGAAGAAAAATCTGAGCAATTCTAAAATGGGCCCTAAACATAAAATTTTAAACAAAACACTTTTACAGTCCACTTTTCTGTCGGGTTTTATGGATTTATGGATTATGAATTTTCTGTCTGCGTAGGCCTATGAACTTCATGGTAATTTAAAAAAATGTCTAATTTAAGAACTTTTTGTTTACTTATCTCTTCAGATCTATAATCTATGTGTGACTGAAAAAAATACCTCAGACATCTAAATTAAGAGACAGTTTTTAGGGACAAATTTTTAGTGTGACCACAGGACTTAAGAAATCATATATAGGCACACATCTCATTCTCTTACTTCCTTTTGCCCCTGTGAAATCTTTGGCTGTCACTCACACATGCACCTTCAGAGAGGGTTTTAATTACCTGCAGATATATCTGTCTTATAAACACTAACAGCCATTATGATAATTCCACCCATTCAAAGATGTTTAATTAAAAGGAAACGATTAGGACCCCTCGACTGTTTTATTTCCATTAATTGTCTCGTATGACAATATCAAGCACCCCCTGCGGAGCGCTGATAACGCGCTCGGGGTGAACGATAACACATCAGACAACGGCACCTATTCACTCCTATCGCGCGACAACCTCCGCCACGCGTGGAGTCCTGAGTGAAAACCGATCTGTGGAAAATTGGGGAGGAAATAGCCTTCCCGGGATCAGCGTGGCCGTATAGAGTTACGGTGGAGGCCCCTCCCCCTGTCTGGCTCGCTCTTTTTTCTCAACCTCTCGGTTGGCTTTCCGAGAGGGCTCGATCCTGCTCACGCTCAGACCGCTGAGAAATAGCAGGCAGAAGATGGCTGACTCGACCGGGCACGGTGAGCCCGCAACAGCAGCAGCAGCACCAGCAGCAGCAGCATCAACTTCACTGGGGCTTCTCGCACGCCTGCCATTCGCTGCCACTCCGCAACTCTGAAACGGCCCCGCCTCGCTCCGTGCCGTGCGCCCGCGGGGTTTTTACCCCCAAATATTGACAGAGATTTAAAGAAAACATGGCTGAGATGGAGAAAGAGGGAAGACCTCCGGAAAACAAGAGGAGCAGAAAGCCAGCTCACCCCGTGAAGAGGGAAATTAACGCAGAGATGAAGGTAGGCTGTGCGTGCGCTCTCTCTCACTGGCGCCCATAAAGGCTTGTCATTTTTGGATGCGTTGAGCGCACCGCCGCTCCGCCCTCGGACTGAATATAGAGAACCGATTCATTCAAGCGCTGTGTGTTTGGGGTTAATCAGCTAACTTTGATTTTTTTTTTTTTTTTTTTTTTTTTTTCTGGGTTGCAGAACAGGTCGGCATTATGTTCCTCCCGTTTCTTTTTTGAGCTTAATTCACACACCTTCCAAACCACTCCAGTCTTGCTTTCCAGCGCTTGTGGTGATCTATTTAGTTTATATTGAATTACGGATTTTATTTAAACACATATTTATGTGATTTCCTATGCCATACGCGCGTAAAGTAGAAATGGTTTAGAGATGGTTTAGAGTGAAATCCCCTTGCTGGCTCCACTGTAGTTGATGGAAAATCCAGTGCGTCAGTCTCCGCGTCAAACTGCCGCGTTACTACTACTACTAGCGCGTTACTATCACTCTGAAAAACAACATAGAAGCACCAGAACAGCGTAAAACTCAATAATGAAATGGAAAACATGTTGGAAGGGTGCAGCTGTCCAGCTGTTCCGATGAGAAGCGCTGGTCACTCCAGATGTTCATCTGTTCAACACTGACTGAGCGCTGTCTGCTTGTGACAAATGCACATTTAAAAAGCCTTTTGGGGGGTATGTGGTTTATACAATCCTAGTTTCGCTTAATCACAACTAGGAGATTCTTTCACTTTTTTGTTCTGTTTGAGGAGAGCCGTGCGTTAGTATGTTTTGAAGGCGCACACAGGCGCTTTGTCTCCTGGTTTTGTGGTGCTCATTGTCTGAAGCGTTTGCATCAGCTGCCATGCAGCCTAATGTTTTGGAAACGCCAGAATTTATCTGTGCTCTTTATCAGATCAAGCTACGTTCATTCTGACAGCAACATCGTGGTAACATCAGGGACGCATTTCATCATTGTTATTATTAATTTGATAACGTGTTTGGGTCACTGCAAACGCGTGTGAGGCTTTGGTGAATTTGCTTCATTCGCTTTCTTTCTTGTCAGTGATTATTTGACGGAACCTGTGCGATGCTCACCGGTCCGCCGGGGCTCTAAATTTGACAGATATTGATCGACCTGTAGCGGAGATACACGCGTGCGTCTCCCCGGTCTCCTTAAACGCCACCGATCTTTCAGTTTGACGTAACACACACACACGCACACATACAAAAGAGGGATGCAATGCTGCCCTTGCAGAAACTGACTTATTCTGGAGCTGTTACGTGTGAGGTATGAATTGTTTGGGGTTTGAGAGGCACGAACCCTCTTAATATTTCAGTTATTTAAAAAAATAAGGTGTCTGTTGTTATGTTAGTTATTGTTATGTTATTGTTTTATTTACAATTATCCTATATTCTCATGAATTTTGAAGTTTCGCTACTTGACTCCATCTAACCTTGTGTTTTCATTTAAAAAAAAAAATTGGCATTAGGGTCTATAGAGGTCTTCACTCTGATATCATTTCCTGTTTATGTCAGATGACAACAAAACTGCTGCATGCATGTTGGTTACATAACTGACTTTGATTTAGCTGACAAATGTTTTCAATTATTACCTAATAAAACAAAACCACTTTACTTTTTTTAATAGAAATGCCTGATATAAAACAAATCGATTTTTTTCAAGAATTTCAGCCTTTAAATTAATTTTACCACTTACCACCACTTAGATGTTTTTGAACATCAACATTCATTTTAATTTAGAAATCGAAAAATGTTCATCATCTTCAAAAGTTTAACATCTGTGTGAATATTGCTTGAAATTGTAATCAGTTGATAAAACTTAAATCTTTGACCCGTGAACAAGATTTTTTTGAGCATCGAGGAAGTTTTTCCCTCTTGTTTTATCAATGAATTAAAGTGAAAACATATCACTGCCTGTGTAACAAGTTTACATTGTCTTTCACACTGCTGACCTTTCCTTTAATAAATCAATTTTTGTACAGTCAGTTTCTGACAGAAACGGATTGGAACAAATACCTTGGTTCCCAAATGGTGTGATTTTGCTTGTTTTCCATTATGTTTTTTTCCCTTCCCGTACTAAAAGTGGAATAAATAAAAGCCTGGACAATGGATGCTATCAAAAGCATTATCAAATACACACAAGTTAAAAAGATTTGGCAGAGCTTAAGGATAAAACTCAACTCAAGCTGTAACATATCCTTTTGGATTACTAAATATGAGATTAAAATATAGCAAGAATAAAGGTGGAGTTGGGCAGATGAAGGATGCTGGAAAAACTGTCACCTAAGTGAGGTAGGCAGCGACTTATAGAACTCAGTTTAAACATTGCGGCTTATACATAGCAGCTTGTGCACTGCTCGTCTTTAATCTGCTGAATTTAGTGCACAATTTCTCCCAATAACTCAAATGTGTCACACTCTGTTTAGTCTTTGTTGTCTTCTGTAATTTACTATGCTCATCCCCAACGGTCTGTGGTAAGTGCTGGCCTTGTAAGGGGTGTTGTGTGTATCAGTGAGGCACAAGTCTGTCATTTTATCCGTAGAGTTGTCATTTTTACCACAGAGCTGTGGATGAAGCTGTCTTGCTTTCGACTGGGTGAGGACCATTAGACCGAATTTTAACCCTACCAACTATTTTAGTGCAAACAGACAGCATTCAGCAGCAATTCACCTCACAAAAAATCTATTATAAATCTATAGCATGCATTACACCTATGAAACAGATTTTATTTGTTATATATATATATATATATATATATATATATAAACATTAACCTTATACACATCATTTACTGTAACAGAAAAGATAACATAGTAATACACCATAACAAAACACTGCCATGATCAAGCACCACCTTCTTTGGTAACATATACAAACATGCAAATACAACAGCAAATTAGCTAAGCATGCTGGGTAATGGGTGGTACTACAGTTTATACACACAAATGAATTCTGTGCTATATCTTTTTTGTCATTTATAGTGTACTAGCTGGACTAAGGCACAGCATTTCACACAGATATGCTGATATGCATCATCATGGGAACTTTTCAAATAATTGACAGATGATGATCATAATTGCCTCAGCTATACTGAAACACACAGGTGTTTTTCACAGACAACCATCCACAACAAACCTTTTCACCCTGTGATATCTCTGATATGATTTTGCATGTTGAATGTCTTTTGCAAACATGAATAATGACGATTTTTTTAAAAAGCTCTTACACTCTTAAAAATGAAGCGATGCCATAGAAGAACCATTTTTGGTTCTTTAAAGAACCATCTCTTTCTTACCTTTTCATAATCTTTCGCCACAAAGAACCTTTTGTGAAACAAAAAGGTTCTTCAGATGTTAAAGGTTCTTTATAGAACCATTTAAACAAAAAAAGTTCTTCTATGGCATCATGAAGCATCTTTATTTTTAAGAGTGTATGTGATGAAGTGTGAGATTGACTGTAATCTTATACACTAATATTTGTAATGCCAGGACAACTGAAAAAATGTAATTTTAAATGTTCCGAATTTAGCTAAAAAAATACAAATTGCTGCATGAAAGTCCCTATGAAATCAAAATTGGATTTTTTTAGCTTTTAGTATAAATATGTAAGCCTTAAGGTTATCTATAAGCTAGTGTGTTTCAAAACAATGACAAAATTCGCATATACAAGATACACGTTCAAAACTTACAGTCTCTAACTTCCACCAATATGGATCAGCAATTTTGATGATGTCACCCTGCACTTCAGCTTCTCATCAAACTTACTGTCTAATCAAACGCTATCTAGAATCTGAAATGTCCAGCGACCTACACTATAAATATTGTCTCTTGTTCACAGAATTTGTATTTTATGTACAGTGAATGTCACGTAGTGCACTATATAGGGGATAGGGAACGATTCAGACAGTGTAAGCATGCATTTGATTGAGGGAATGAAGTCACGATGGCACAGAGCAGATCATATGCGCGAGTCGGCGCAGACCACAAAGTGTACCGGACCCATTTAAATTTATAGCAATATGGATGAGATTGTAGTTGTCATACGTTGTCAAATGTTTTTCAGAGCTCAACCGCTCTAGCCCAAGCTGTGATATAAACAAAACGCTATTGGCTATTTTAAAAAGGGGGCGGGACTGCTTGGTATGTCCCGCCCTGTCTTTCTGTTTCAGTTGAAATTACGTCAACATATAAAATAGTGCTGCGTGTTTCAAAGCACTTCAGAGGACCTTTAGGGATTCCAAAAGGATTTTTGCAGCATTTCCATGGAAGAACCTTTGGGTTCCCCAAAGAACCTTTCAGCCAACAGTTCTTAAAAGAACCATTTGTGAAAACCATTTACATTTGTTATTGGAATTTACAATTCCAATAATAAACCATTATTTTGAAGTGTATAATTCAAAATAGTTGTCCAACAATATTAGTTTTTTAAAGATTAGTTCGCATATGCGGTTACATCCATACAACAACATCCCATACGTCTTCACCAGACACATGCAGGTGCCCTAGATAGCCCATACAGTTACCACAGATAGACCACAGAGACGCCGCCACAGCTGAGGGCGGTGGTCCCATGCATATGCAAACGGCGCAGATGAACAATGTGCGTGTGTCACGCCCCATGTAACATGAAAAACAGGAAACAGCAAAGCCATGGAGACAAAACAAAACTTTTCCCCAAACATTTGCGTCAACAGACACAGATCAGGTTCTGTGGAATCAAAGCTAAATTTGATATGCGGTGTAGAGTAACCAGAGGAGGGTTTAGAGCAAGGGTCTGTTTGAGGGGTCTGAGATACATGCGCGAACAGGTGCCGGTAACAGGGGCGAAAATCACAGCGAGGTTGAATACTTCCATCCCAGCTGTATTATGAAATGTGTCTGCCGGCTTTCACTCATTTTTCGGGCTTAAATGCTTTTCGCTGAGAGCTCTACACTCTCAGACAAAATGGTACAAAACTGTCAATATAATATGTACTTTTAAGCTACTAATATGTACCATTTAGGGATAAAGGGATAAGGTACCTTTTAGCTTTTGTACCTTAGGATACTGTGCTAGTGACAGCAAGTATATATATATATATATTTAGGAAGTTTGGGTGCATGTTCTTTGAAGGTGAAAGAAAAGTCTCCACACTTTTTTACCACAGTCACTTCCTGTTTGAAGGTCTGTACCTATGTAAATAACTCCCAACATGCACAACAAAGCATACTGTAACACATAAAGAGCGTGTGTGTATAAATATAATCTGCGTTTTACTCTCCACTTCTCTCTTATTGCCTCAGTGAGAACTTGAGACCTGAGCATTATGAATTTCTCCCTCTCACATATCAGATTTCCACCAACACACACACACACACACACACACACACACACACACACACACACCCAGCCTATGAGGAGTCCCTCGCTTTGGTGCTGCTTAAAACAAATCTTTGTTTAATTTTTCTCTTACTTCTGAGAAATGAGACAAAGGAAAAATGGCAAAAGGAAAGAAACCAGAGAGATACGGTAGATTGTACACAATGTGGCCTTGTGGAGGATTATACCTCTGAGAGAGATACACAGAAGAGACGTCTGACAGTGTTGCCTTCATCTCCGTCTGCTTTCATGTGCAGCATGGTAAAATAAGCCCCGTGCTGGTGATTGCCCGACGGAGAGGGGGATGAGAGAGAGGGAGAGGAGAAAGGAATGTATACAGCAATAGGCAGCCTAAGCTGTAAAAACTGAAAGCTGAGAATACAGGCCGGATCAGATATCAAGGAAGGTAGATGGAAATGAAAGCAGAGCATAGTGGTGGTGGGGGGGGGGAGAAAGAAAAAGGGAGAGTATGGTAGAGAGAAAAAGAAAGTGATATTCAGTATGAGAGAGGGACAAGAGAAAAAAGCAAGAAGGGAATGGAAAAGTGTGGGTTGGGAGGAGAGTGAGAGCGAGGCGAGGTTGGTCAGAAGGAAAGTTGGTGAAGGGAGGAGGGAATTTTATCATGGTGTACAGTGACCTACTCTTGTTACTGCGCGCAGGGTGTCCGATTCCCCCCGCCGTCACAATCACGGCGAACAGAGAGGGAATGAGATTTGCTGCTTCGTATCTTGTAACTTTTCTCGCTGATGTTTCAGTCTAGCATGAAAAGCGTTCTCTCCAAACATTTCCCATTTCCTTTAGTCTCTATAAGGGAGGAAGCACAGTATTTTTGTCTCTCTATCTGTTTTTTCATAGTGATTTTTTGGTTTTATCAGAGGGTGTGTAATTACCGGGCGGCCTTTGGAGGGGAGGAGTGCGGGGAATTTCAGATTGCAATTATGTGTATGGAGTAACATTTAGTGCAGAATCCAGAGCATTTGACAGAACTCAAGCTGATCGGCAGCATTTATTAAAGACTAACTCACAGCAGCGATGCACATGGGGACGATTTAAATTGTCAGATTTCCTCTGTGCTTTGTAACAATGGTTTCTGAACTTATTTTGTAATGGTTACATGTGCATGCATAGGTTTGTGCATGCATTTTGATTGGATGAAATAAAAAAAAAAAACACTTAAACAGTCCTTATAGTTTAATCTTTATAGCTTAGCCTTAAAAGTTCTATTGTGTCACTTTAATAGCCTTTTCTCAATTTTTAAAGGGTTAGTTCACCAAAAAATGAAAATTCTGACATTAATTACTCACCCTCATACTGTTCCAAACCTGCAAGACCTTCGTTTGTCTTCGGTACACAAATTAAGATATTTTTGATGAAATCCGAGAGCTTTCTGACCCTCCATAGACAGCAAGGGTCTTACCACAGTCACGGTCCAAAATGGTATCAAGAACATCAACAAAAAAGTCCATGTGACATCAGTGGTTCAACTGTAGAAGAAGAATTGTTGAATAAAGTCATTATTTTTGTATTCTTTGTGCACAAAAAGTATTCTTGTAGCTTCTTAAAATTACGGTTGAACCACTGATGTCACATGGACTATTTTAACTATGTCCTTCTTGTGTTTCTGGGCCTTGACCACGACATGAGCATGAGTAATTGATGACAGAATTTTCTATCCCTTTAAGAGTGTTAAATCAGAGACACCCAAGCTAATAACAACCAACAACAAAGTTGGTCCATGATGACCTTTGAATTGACCAGCCTTGCCATTCCTTGCCAAGAGGAGGGAAAAATAGGGGGGAAAACCTGCCATTGAAGCATATTTGAATTTTTAAAAACATGCTTTTGCTTTATTTTTGCTATATTATCAATATTGACAATAAATTTGTATAAAAATAATTTAAATTTGTTAAAAAAGTTGTTGTTTTTTTTAACACATTTTAATACAATTTAGATACAAATAATGCAACATTTACTTTTAAACCAACAGACCTCAAACAAGTTTGATTTATGGACCTTCGGACTGGGCACTTATTTTGATAATAAATGTATAAACATTTGTAAGTTAAGTTAAATGTTAAAGGGATAGTTTACCCAAAAATGAAAATTCTGTCATTAATTACTTACCCTCATGTCGTTCCAAACCTGTAAGACCTTCGTTCATCTTTGAAACACAAATTAAGATATTTTTGATGACCTCCGAGAGCTTTCTGACCCTGCATAGACAGCAATGCAACTGAAATGTTCCCAGGCCTGGAAAAGTAGTAAGAACATCATTAAAATAGTCCACGTGACATCAGAGGTTCAGATGTTATGAAGCTAAAAGAATACTTTTTGTGCGCAAAGAAAACAAAAATAACACATGCGTGTGCATTCCTCTGCTTGTAAACAAGGTGCAGTGCATCCAGGTTCAACATCAAAACGCCGGCTCCTGCGTCAGCAAAACCACACGCATACATCGTGATACTCTCACAAACGTGCATTGAGGACTAACAGGGAAGAGAAGAAATTGTTAAATAAAGTCCTTAATTTTGTTTTCTTTGCACACAAAAAGTATTCTCGTAGCTGTATTAAATTACTGTTGAACCGCTGATGTCACATGGACTGTTCTATCGAAGTCCTCACTACCTTTCTGGGCCTTGAATGTGTCAGTTGCATTGCTGTCTATGCAGGATCAGAAAGCTCTCGGATTTCATCAAAAATATCTTAATTTGTGTTCTAAAGATGAATGAAGGTCTTACGAGTTCGGAATGACATTAGGGTGAGTAATGAATAGCAGAATTAAATTTTTTGGGTGAACTATCCCTTTAAACGAAAATATGTTTCCTGAGTACTTGTATATATTTAAATAATTATGTATATATGTGACCTCAGCTTTGACTGTGTGACCTCTTGTTAACACTGTAAGTCTCTCTTGAGGAACTGTTGGGCTCCTCTAAACTCATCTCAGCTGGTGTTCCCAGATAATCAGAACTTTAAAAGTGCCCAAAAACACTTTAGAGCAGAGCTCAGGTGATTCTGGATTGATCCATGCTGTGCTGATACAGTCTAGTAGGGTTTCCTGTGGACAGGGTGTGATTACTGCATTGTGACTGACCTTGTGAACTCAATCCTAAAACAGACACCTCACCTTACAGACCAGAGGCAGGACAGACACCTGGTGGCCAGACAGCAGAAGTGCAGGGAAGGAGTGGAGAAGGGCCGTTCATCAGTTTGTACTGTAAAAAGTACATGTGTGATTTTAAATATGCTGTACAACAATCCAATAGTTGTGAAAGATTATATTACATTCTAACATATAACATTAGTGTAAATCCCTCATCCGTTTTCTTTTTTAAGATTATATGTCTATGTATGTTTATTAATGTAGTGCTGTAGTGTACGCTGGAGAGTAAAGCTGTTAAAGATGACAGCCGAACGTTTGCTATAGTAAACATTAACACCCACATAAACCAAGTATGTACAGTATATATCCCAAAATACATGCTGCTTGACAGTTAATGCGACTGACTGACAGTTTCTATGTTTGATTGACAGTTGTTAACTCGTGTCTCATCAGGTCCCGTCCAATCGGCCCCTCCCAGGGGCGGGGCAGGCAGGCAGTCTCCATGGCAACTCGCCCTACTTGATGGTGAGAGCCTCCCTCAGACTGACTAAAACAGAAAAAAGTGACAAAAATAAATAATACATGCATAGAAATAAATATCTGAATGTTTTGATGTTCCCTTATGCCTTAGAGATGGGAATAATAGTAAATTATAATTTAATATATATTGTTTTTACAATTCATTTAACTTTTTTTTTATTTAAATGTATATATTGAATATCATTTTACAACATAATTTAATTTAGACTTACTCTATATATTAAACCAGTACCCTGTGCTCTACATATAAGCAGGTTTTTATTCATTAAGCAAACATTTACAAATATATTTGACATATACAACTGCTCTTTTGAGGTAATGCTTAAAAATGAGCTGCCAGAGGCAGGGTAAACGGGTATTAAAATCTCATAAGCTCAAAATATGACCCACGTTTTTTTTGTCTAGTAGATTGAAGCTGCATGGATTCTGCTCTGGTCCGGTCAGCTCAGCTCTGATTTGTTAATAATGCTTTTTCCTCTTTTGTTCTCCAGTTGTCTGGCTTAGTGTTGTTTGCAAGATGTTTGTTTGATGCCCTGGTCGGTCTATAGCCTCTCCAGATTTCATTCTTAAAAGTATACGGAGCTGAAACGTTTGAAGCTATTTTCAGTCCGATTTTGTCTATTGATGAGCTAGTGGATTTCTTGGACGAAACTACTTTTGGCCTTGGTTCACAGTAACCATGCAAACATAAGATTCCCTGTGGAGATTTTGTTTATCCGCATTGCAAAATCTGCCACTCAGAGGTTTTTACATCGATTGTCTCAGCGCAGTACACCTCCCAAACAGACTGCAATTATTCACTCTTTCAGATTCTCTCTGTGTGTGTGCGTGGAGGCATTTTCAGTAAGAACGCATTATGAAACGAGTAATTCTGTAATCTAAAAAAACAGGTTTTAGTTGACTTAACCTATGATACGTGAGCGTAAATTAGATGATTCCTTACAACTTATAATAAAAAACTACTTTCTAAAAAGTAAAGCTGCATTTTAAATTGTTCTCTCTTCTTCTCTCTCTGTAGAGTTTTGCTGAAAACACCATGAATGAGTTGCTTGGATGGTACGGATATGACAAAGTGGAGTTACGAGACTCAGATGACATAGAGATCCGCAACTACCCTGACGGAGAAATGCGGCAACACATCTCTGTCCTGAAAGGTGAGATCTGACACAGATACAGAACTTTATCTTTTACACATTACACATAGCATATAGAGGTACCGTTCAAAATGTAGGGGCTGGTAAGGTTTGTTTTCTTTTGGGAAAGAAATTAATACATTTATTCAGCGAGACCACTTTAAACTGATCAAAAGTGACAGCAAGGACATTTATAATTTATAATTTCTATTTCAAATAAATGCTGTTTGAACTTTGTATTCATTAAAGAATCAAAAAAAAATCAATCACGGTTTCTAGAAAAATATTAAGCATTGCAACAATGATAGAATGATTTTATTTCATGTGGGATCATGGCATTGAAGACTGGTAAAAATTCAGTTTTGCCATTACAATTACATTTTAAAATATATTAAAACAGAAAACTTTTGAGAAAGTTATTTTAAACTTGAATGATATTTCACAGTATTTCTGTTTTTACTGTATTTTTAAACAGATGAATGCAGCTTTGGTGAGCATAAGAGACTAGTTTCAAAAATATAAAAAAAAATTGGTAACACTTTACAATAAGGTGTCATTTGTTAACATTAGTTAATAAATTAACTAACATAAATGAACAATGAACAATGCATTTATTATTATTCATTATTCTTTGTTAATGTTAATGTTAGCTAATAAAAATACAGTCGTTCATTGTTATTTCATGTCAGTTCACAGTGCATTAAGTAATGTTAAATTGTGAATTTAATTATGCATTAGTAAATTCTGAAGTTAACTAAGATTAATAAATGCTGTGGAAGTACTGTTCATTCTTAGTTGATGTTATCTAATGTAGCTAACTAATGTTAACTAATGCACCTTAGTAAAGTGTTACCAAACTTTTGAGTGATAGTGTTATTTTGATTAGTTGCCTAGACAAGATTATTTGTGCACCTGAAATCTGAAATTCTTGCTCTGCTCACACTTAAGATTTAAATTCAGAGAAAGTTTTAGTATCTTAAGTACACATTCTGGATCTTCTGAACACTTGATACTAATATGCAGAACTTACATGAATTTTTTATCATATTATCATCCCTTAATTCCCTATAGGTTCTTTGTAGCAGGTTAATTTCACAAACCTGTTTGCCACCAGAAAGAGCCTAGAGGGAATTGTGGAGCGGTAATAAGACAAAAATCCTGACAAGGACGGGAGCGAAAACAAGGACTGTCAGATTTTAAATGTTGTTAAAAAGAGAATGCACCGTTAAATTCCTGAACTTCCTCCGCCGTTCCCCCGAGAGCACTCCGATAAACCCACAGCTTTATCTTTGCACCCTCCATGCTGTCTCCTGGCTGGCCTCTGTGCCAGAGCATTAAAGAGTCTTAAACTGTCAGCCATTTTTTCTGCGGCCCTGTGGGGACAGAGAAAGAGATGCCGAAACAATGAGCTGGCTAATTCCTTGCTAAGTCCATACTCCAGCCTCCATTAAAGAAAATGGTGATTTAGGCATTAGACGGTTCCCAGCTAGCGCCACATTTCTCCAACCTACCACGCCTGCCATGTGACGCTTGCCGTAATTACTTTCTGCCGTCAGACAAATCCGCAGCCGCAGATTACGATATTTCACTATTGTTAGTTGACGTTGCTGGAAGTAGAGAGATTAGGCGAAGGACAATCAGACTTAATTAACTCATTTAGCCGTGATCGTCTCTAAACGAGCATGCCGTTAGAGTTACAAATGGGCTTTTCTGCTATCTACCAGTAATCTGTTTGGGTGCCCTTGTTGAATCTTGTCTTATTTGCTGCAGGTGGAGGTGTATATGTGTACTATGGGAATGTGCTCTAAGAGCTATTTTAATCAGTTTTCTGTCATGCTGCAAGTTGAAGCAGTAATGTGAGGTGTGCATTTGAGACACTGCTAGAGTCTAAGGGCCCCAGAGTTATGAATGACTTGTGAATAAAAAAATTTACCACATTCTGTAATGTGGTATTTCACAGTAAAACAGTACATTAATCAGGAAAAAAAATAAAGAATATGAATAATAATGTCAGAAAATTATAGAGGGTTTGCACTTACTTCACAGTTTCAGGTCAGTTACCTGGATGCACGGCCATACTGGCGATACTCGGATGTAAACAACAGCATGGATTGCACGGTTAATGTACTACTGAATTAGTTTTTCTACTAATTTATGCTGTCTAAACCATGGAAAAAACATGTGCAAGCTGATAAATAATATAGAGGAAAACTCAGTAAACAGGAAAAGGCACAGTATTTTGACAGGCTAAAGTTAATATGTGGTAAAGATACATACAAGAAGTATTAATTAAGATATTACCCTAATATTTCACCTACCTGACTGGAAATGATAAGAACAAACATGAATTTTGTAAAGATTCTTGCCCTGGAAATCCTGGTTCAGTTTGGCCAACAAACGCCTTTTGTTCCTCAGACAGTTTTTTGCACACTTCTCCTTGATTTGTTACAACTTTTGGCAGTCTGTAGTACTCCAAATGTTTTTCCCAGTCCGCCCGTTTAGTAAAGCCCAAAACATGACAATAATTTAACATTTTTTTTAGCAGCAACCATCAGCAAAATATGCAAGTTTCATTCAGAAAAAAAAAAAAAATCCACCAGCGCCTGTAGCACAAGTGATGTCAGCGCAAAAAGAAAATTGTTTCAGAGAAAAATAAATCAATAAATCCACTGAGAATTTAAATAGAGTCAGTTAGGAATTCATATTGACTACAATGAATTGATCATGGCCATTTGAATTCCATGACAGTCAAACCCACCAGTGACATTTCACACAACAAATATAGATCCCGCTAACCTTATGTATTTCACACTGTGACTGGTTTGTGAAACATAAAAGACCCGTCATTGCTTTTCTCTCCTCTCTAGAGAACTCTTTGCCAAAAGCATCTACGGTGGAGAACAGCAGTGGTTCTCCTCCACACGCCAACAGCTCTGGCTCTACTCCGACGTCACGGAATGGAGTGACAGCCGAGGCGTCTGCAAACCCCTCCTCCTCTAAGGAGCACGGAGGCCTGCCAATCATAGTGCCCTTAATCCCGCCCCCTCTGATCAAAGCACCAGCAGGTAAGAAACAGAAGCGGCACAGGCAATATTTAAGCATCTAACTTACAAGCAGACATTCAACTGAACACAATATATGTGTATTTTATTAATTCCTGATAGAGAGACATCGGATGCAAAATTTACTTTTAGATGGTGTTTGCATATAAATGTGTAATATTAGTGTGTGAACACAACCGCCCTACAATGACACAAATCCATTCCATTTTTTTTATTCCCCAAAAAACCTAAAAAGTCTCAATTATCAAGCCATTTTGATTTTCTGAGCAGTATGACATCATAATGCTCAGACCCCGCCCACAACAATGATGTCATATTGCTCAGGCCCTGCCCACAACCGCTAACGATCTGTTCCGTTTAGACATATTTCCGCCCTCAGCAAGTCGTACGCTATCCGCAATTTTCTCCGTGCTCGTGCAGCTGTAGTGACAACAACATCTTGTAAGCAATGCAGGTGTTTTGTAGTTGGATGTAAAAGTAAACAGAAGAGTCTTCATTTTCTCCCGACATCAGAGTCACTGAGGACATGGTGGATTAGTTTTGTTTTTTATGGTAATGCGCCACCAAATACACAAAAAAAATGGAAAAGAGGGGTGGAGTTAACAGTAGCTCATTATCATTTAAAAAGACATGCACTGAAATGGGTCGCTGTGAATAGAGCTGTTTTTAACAAGGTAAAAAGGGTGTTGTTTCATGTGACCATTGAGGAATTTTAGCCAAATGTACCAACTTGTGCATAATGGGCATTCGATGTCCCCTTTAACGCTAGGTAAATGTAATCCTGGGCTACATACTTAAACCGTCGAGGTTTGAGATTTCACACTGTAACTTTTAGAATGTTCCAATTTGCGTCATTTGAAAGCTGAATAAATAAGCTTTCCACTGATGTATGGTTTGTTAGGACAATATTTGGTCGAGATACAACTATTTGAAAATCTGGAATCTGAGGCAATTAGCAATGCATATTACTAATAAAAAATTAAGTTTTGATATAGGAAATGTACAAAATATCTTCATGGAACATGATCTTTACTTAATATCCTAATGATTTTGGGCATTAAAGAAAAATCGATAATTTTGACCCATACAATATATTGTTTGCTATTGCAACAAATATACCCATGCAACTTATAACTGGTTTTGTGGTCAAGGGTCACATTTATTAATTGCTTGACCATTTGTGAAAATGTCACCATGTTTATCCGAGCTGTTTGTCTTATAAACCAAAGAGTGAAACGTACTGTCCCTTTGTCACTCCAACACATTTGGTGACATTTTAACCATTTCCTTCAGACTGAAACTACTACTGAATCACTAAGAGCCGAGACAAAAATCATATTTTACTTGCACTGTGAATGTGAGTTTGCTGTTTAATATAATGGTAAGAAAACACGAGTTGATTTGCCTGCTGCCTGAATACAAAAACATGTATTCTGTGCACTTCAATTCATGAATGACTTGCTGCATCCAAATATGTATACTTTATAAGTATAGAACAGGTGAAAAAAGTAGCATGTCCATATTCATAATATTCGTAAGTACCCAAAGGACCGACTACTTCTGGCAAGATTCTGAAGTGCACATCCAGTAGGCAATTTTTTTATCCCATGACACCACAGGAGAGGATTTGTAAATGTGATGCAAATGACGCTGATACTTTATATGACCAAAGTAATGCAATGCCATTGCTTATTCAAAAAAATGACCTACTCAGAGAGTATGAGATTTCAGACATAGCCTGTAGTTACCGACTTGAAACATTCTGCTGAATCTTTCATTGATTAACTCATGAAGCATATTTTGTACATAAGGTTTGTAAAACAAGTTTTAATTTTATTTTAATTAATTTAATAGTATACAGTATTTCAGTATGATGTTTATATAAAAATGCCCTTGATCATAAATGTAAATGTAAAGCAGTTGAGCTTGCATTTTGACACTGAGAGTCCGCTCTCATTGTTGGGAGAGAGTGTGTGTTGTAGCGCAGAAGTGCATGGTGTCTGATGGGACGGCACCATGGTGAGGTGCATCCCTAAACCAGTGTTCTGTGCACTGGTGTAGCGGTGTGCGTGTGTCTATGTATGTGCGCTTGTATTTATGTGTGCGTTAATGTGTGTGATGTGGTGAGAAACAGATGGTGTAGACTCGCTAACTACCACAGCAACAGAAGCCAACTCCCCCCTCCCCATCCCCGCCCCTAGCCTGTGGCCCTCTTGAATAATTCATGAGCATGCGCATAGTGACAGAGGGCTTTTGAAGTGCAGGTATGTACTGCTCTACCACCGGATGTTCCACAAACACACACACACTTGCAGGATCTCTCTTAAACTAGGGATGCGGATGGAGCAATGAGGCTGTACTGAGGAAAAACAAACAGAATTGCCATGGCAACCGTTTTATATTCGAATGTTTGTATTTTGAGGGTTGTAGAGGAACACTTTGAGTCTTTGTTGCTCTGTATGATGCAGCTTGTTAGGCAAAGTCTTTTTATATCTTCATATACTTCATCTTTTTATGTACTTTTTCCAGGCTGCTTTACAGGATTTAAGGCTGCTCTATTCATGCTCAAAATCAAAGGGATAGTTCACTCAAAAATTGAAATTCTGTCATTAATTACTCACCCTCTTGTCGTTCCAATTGTGTAAGACCTTCATTCATCTTCGGAACACGAATTAAGATATTTTTGATGAAGTCCGAGAGCTTTCTGGCCCTCAGTAGACAGCAACGCAACTACCACTTTCAAGACCCTGAAAGGTAGAAAGGACATTGTTAAAATAGTCCACGTGACATCAGTAGTTCAACCGTAATTTTATGAAGCTACAAGAATACTTTTTGTGCACAAATACTTTTTGCGTTCTTTTCTCTGTTCTCTTCTCCTTGTGCTGATTAGTTAAAAAGTAGATTTAATTAGAAGTATGTTGTATGTTTAGCCAATGGAGATATGTTTAACATAATTCTGAATTGATTTTTATCTCAAAATATAACTTGCTCTACACGCTCATTACAAAAGACAGAAGAAACAGCGAGAGAGAGAGGGGTGAGAGGAAAGGTTAAGTCTAATGGGCAGACATTTTCTCTCCACACACTCAGATTTATCTGATCATTAAGCAGCTGCTAGAGGGTGAGAGTGTAAAAGATCTCTGAGGAGAAATCATTTGACATGGGCAGACGCATTAAAATGATCACATACTAAATCTGAGGTTGGGAGTCACGTCTCACAAAATTCAACCTCATGAAAACACGAAAAAAAGTGAACAGTTTTCTATTGTGGCAATGTCAGTTGCATTTGAATCAAGTGTCTCGGTTTGTCTTTGCGGCCCCTAGAAGCTCGCTCACCCCTGTTCCCAAACACACTCACATACGCTCACACTTCAAACGCCCAAATCCGAACACTTGTGCCTGCAAGCTTCTAGTTGTTAGTGGAGCATGATGGGAAAGATCTAACATCTTGTGGCATGCACTGTGATGTAGGCAGATTGACTGACGCACACACACATGAGAAATATACAAACATATATAGTCTTGATATGTGTGGGGTGATGCATGATGACAGGTTTCTCTTAACCTCTTGTGGGTTGGTGAAGGAAAGATTGCCTTTGGTGTTCGAACACTATTATATACTGTCTGTCTATAATATGTTTAAAAAATGTTTTTGAGATGGTGGTGGATGAATCAGTGTTTGCAAGTGTATGGGTTGAAAAATAAATCTATCTACACTCTAAAACACGCTAGGTTAAAAACAACCATTTCTGGGTTATTTGGCAACCCAGCACTGGGTAAATATAGAGGGTTTGCACTTGTATCACAATTTGCTCAGTTTTCCGGATGCACAGCCATCCTGGCGATATTCGGATGTAAACAACAGCATGGATTGCACGGTTAATGTACTACTGAATGTTATTCTGCTAACATATGATGTCTAAACCACAGTAAAAAATGTGTGAAAGCTGCTAAATCTTATCGAGTAGGACAAACTAAAGTTAATAGGTGGTAAAGATGCGTACAAGCAGTATTGATTAAGATATTATCCTAATGTTTCACCTACCTGACTGGAAATGATAAGAACAAAGACAAATGTTGTCGAGATTCTTGCCCTGGAAATCCTGGTTCAGTTTGGCCAACCACAAACACCTTTTGTTTCTCAGACAATTTTTGCACTTTTCTCCTTGATTTGTTATAACATTTGGCAGTCTATAGTACTTCAAATGTTTTTGATTAGTACAGCCAAAAACATGACAATAATTGACCATTTTCAGCAGCAATAATAAGCAAAATATGCGAGTTTCCTTCGGTTCAGTGGTGTTGTTTACGTTCAGTGCCGCCAATATGGCCGACTGATGATGTGTCATGAAAAACACTCTATTTTTACCCAGCTTGTTGGGTTTTATACCTTAACCCATTTGCTGTTTTTTTTTTTTGTGCTGGGTCATTCAACCAATTGATGGTTTTTCATTTTAAACAATAAAAAGCACTCTAAAATCTGTTTTATGTATATTGGACCAGAACAGTTCATATACACTATTTTTAATCAATGTCGAGTCAGTCTTTTACAATCATAAAATACTCAAAAATGTTCAGTAAACATTTTAAGACAAGAGCACTCAGTAGGAATCTGTGGAAAGAAAAGTTGCACCAAAAACAGCTTTCTGTCAGACATAGATTTCAAATGCATAGCATGGCCATTTACAGCGCATTAGATCAATAGCGCTCCTATTGTACTCAACGAAGCTCACAGAAACTTTGTTATACATGACAGAAGGCGATGTCGTGTCGTGTTTCCCCGGTCATGCATTCATTTGGCGGGAGGTGAAACTTCCATGGTTTAAGCAAATATTAGCATTTATTTAAACAAAAAAAGTGAAACTATAGACGTTTTATATTTGTACAGTAATAATTTGATAGGAATCCAGTGTAATACAAACCTTATATTCATTCCGAAAGTTTCCCCTCATTAAGTTTTCTCTCAAAACAGAGCACAAAATGACCGTTGACAAAATATAACCAGTTTTAACCGGTTTGGCACAGACTGCCTAGCAGTAGGTTACATTGACCCAGCGTTGGTTAGGTGTGTGAGCGGATTCATCATTTGTATTGACACTGAAAATGACCTAGCAACTGAGGTACAGAAAAACTAACCAGCACCTGGGTACAAATATAAAAAAAAATAACCCAATAAAATGATCCAGCAGGCTGAACCCAGCATTTGGGTTAAAAAATAAGACAGCATTTTATACAGTGTATATTACACATGATGAACTTGAATTTAGATGTATAAAAGCAATGATTTTTGTTGTATCTGAAATATCACTATTTTTCAAAAAGTTAACTGACTAGATCATTACATAATTGTGCTCTTTGTCTCTCTTTTCTCAGAGGAGGACACCTCTAATGTTCAGATAATGTGTGCATGGTGTCAGAAGGTGGGAGTGAAGCGCTATTCTCTCAGTATGGGCTCTGAACTGAAGAGTTTCTGTAGCGAGAAATGCTTCGCTGCCTGTCGACGTGCCTACTTCAAACGCAACAAGGTAAATCCCCTGTCTCCGCCTCTTCCTGTCCCCTCAGCCAATCAGGCTCCTTTTGTCTGATGTCACTTTCTCTGTTCTGCCTTAATCTTCATTGTTACTAAAATCTCTGGCTCAAAACTTTAAATGACTCTTACTCTGTTAGATGAGATATAAGACCATTTTTTTTCTGATTTTAAACACATATCAGACAGAGAAACAGGTGTGAAAAAGCAGGTATTTACATAGTGTTTCACAGTTTCAATCATTTTCCCATAAACAGCAGTCTATTTCTAGAGCCTTTATTAGGTTATTATTTTGCTCTGCTGAAACAAGTTTTTTTTTTTTTTTTTTACTTTTATCCATTAGTATTTGTACTCACTGATACATGGTTGGTCCACAAAGACAAGCTGATGGCATCAGTCACTTTTCATTTTTAGTTTATTTATTATTTACAAATTATTTTATTTTTTCAACTAAGAAAATTCCACACTTCTGGTTTGTCTCTGTTTGATAAAATTTTGGTAACTGTTTGATAACTTTTGCTTTTAAATTTATTTCAATCATGTTCATTTTGTTGTAAATAACTAAGCTATAATTAATACATTTTAAGTACCTGAGATTTACCAGAGTATAATTCTGAAAGTCTTACCTTTAGAATAAATATTTCCTTAAACTACAACACAAAAAATATGTTTATTTTATTACAGAGCTCAAAAGGTGCAGCAAAGTACAACATAACAGCAATGATTAGATTTAGATTTAGACCTCATGCCGTCAGAGTGAGACAGATATTGATTGTGTGTTTTCTCTTCTATCTAAGCTTGGATATGTGAGGAATTGCAGTGTAAGTATACTGTGTTTGGATTTCTCCTCTCCTCGTGTGTGTTAGAGACTCTCTTGTACACTTATTCACACACTGATGGAACTCATAGTATCATGGACGCATGCAAACACTCTCAGGCATACATAAATGATGCACATACACATGCATACAAAAGCACACACACCCGCATACACAAATACACCATCACACACAAGAGTCTCACATGCATGCGTACACACTCCCACATGCATGCATGTTTGTTCACAGCCACCCCTCGCTTAGTGTGTGGTGTGTTTGAAGATAGAGTGGACAGCATGAAAAGACCAACAAACATGCAAATGTGAGCTTTACTGGCGCTACCATAGACACACATATAAGCTTAAACACATATAGTGTTCTCTTTGTCATGCACACAACAATGTTGATACACAAAACAGAGACAAACAATTGTTTAAATCTCATGAATTGTTAAACGGTGTGGAAGCCCAGGGGCATAGAGCTCATAGATCTGCATAAAATGTGTAAAAAACATACAAACAAGAAACGTTTATTTTTTTTCCTCTATAGAAATACTATAGACTTTATCTATAAAAGGTTGTAGATACAGGTCATAGATACATATTTTTGACATAGCTGAATATAAAACATGATTTTTATGGAACTAGAATATAAAACAAGCAGATAGATGCTCATGCACATATTTGACACTGAAAACACCTCCTTTTTTAAAGAAATTCAAGGAATAAATCAGAAAAAGAAAGACATACAGAATTAAAAAGTGTTTAGGCAAAAATGTGCTATCAGAAAAATGAACCCCTCCACACAAACACAAAATGCCTTTTTTCAAAATGACTTTCACAAAATGACTTTCCAGTGAATTCACAACAACTGTTAAGAACTGGCCATATTTATATTTTTGGGTTATATTTCACCCCAAATTCAAATTTAAACTAACAAACAATAAATAAATAAATATAGGCAATTATTAAAAAGGCAATTATATTTTGGTGAAAATGAATGGTCCTAAAAATTAAGCCTATTTTAATTATTCATTTTGCATTGTGACATTTCATAACAGTTGAACATTAATTAAGCACCCTAATTTTGATTATTACCATTGTGAACAAAACTCTCATTCTCATTAATGTTTGAAAAAAACATTATTTAAAGTATGAAGTGTTTATACATCATTTATAATATTTATATATTTGCTGATTTATGCTGAAATGTATGATTATAAAAAAGAACAACAACACTGCACTAGAGTAATGAGAATCTAACAAAAACTCAAATATAACGCCTAAACATAGGAGTAATGAGAATTTTTTGGGCAAAATGTGTTAAAATATAATGAAAAATCAGTATGCATTTTAATATAACTAATACATAACATATATTATATGTTAGGCGAATAACATTTAAATAATATTTATAATAATATTTAATACGTTTTTTTGAGCTTGAAAATTGTATGGTTTAAGAATTATGATTAAATAGTTTACACAAAAACATACATTTGATCATTTTTCATTACTCACCCTCATGTTTTTCATTTGTGGAACACAAAAGAGAATGAGAATTTTGTAGGTAAAATGTGTTAAAATATAATGAAAATATCAGTATTCATTTTTATATAAATAATATATAACATATATAATAATATTTTTAATTAAATTCTTTACCCTTTTCTTCAAATAAATGAATAAAAAAAATTATTTTAAGATAAGAGAATAACATTTAAATAATAATATTTATAATATTTTTAAGCTTGAAAATTGTATGGTTTCAGAATTATGATTGAATAATTCACACAAAAATTAATATTTTATGATTTTTGATTTTTTCCATTTACCTACCTCATGTCGTTCCAGGCAAAAATTACTTTTTCTTTTGTTGAACACAAAAGGAGATATTTTGGTCATCAAGCTCCAAACATGTTAAAAATGAGTCTGGAATGACACAAGGGTAGGTAAATTATTACAGAATTGTAATTTTTAACTGTGTTATCTCTTTACATCATACAATAAATGACTTCTTATACATTCCAAACAGGAAGTTTGTTGAAATCCCAAATAGGTATAGGTATAAAAAAAATGCCTGGACATAATAGTAATGAGATTTTTGCAGGTAAACTGTGCTAATAAAAAAATGATGCATTTATGCATTTATATATATATATATATATATATATATGGACAGATTTACAGATTTACTCTTTTATACATTTTGCAAAACCATTTCAGTGTTTGTTTTTGCAAACGGTTTTAACTTCTGTAAATTAAGTCATTGAAGAAACATGGCCTGGACATGTTTTTGTGAGATTTATTTGAATATTGATTTAACCCTGTCAAGTTCACATCACGTAAGAGACTGATGTGCATCTGCAGTCAAATTTTTTTGTTATAAAAATGTTATTGGAATTGAATGCTCCAAGTCCAGATTTTCCTAATTTATTTCCACACGTATAATAAAGAGAACAGTGTGTGCCGAGTGACATCATCTGATATGCGGTCAGCGTAGTCTGTGATTATTATAGTGTAAACTGTGAGGTCGTTTTGGCACGTCTGCAGACGTTTGGATGCTGTATCTGGTTCTCTGAGGAGACGCGTCTGTGGAATGCCAAACGAACGTCTGGCAGGAGCATGTTCATTTAATCCCACCAATCATAGAGCTGTTTACTTCACTCCTTTGACGATTCTCCTGGCGCTCTGCCACCACTGCGACTCCACCTTTATTTCTATAATTCATTAGGAGGGGGAAACTCTATTACGCTCCAAGATTACATGAACATTTTCTCTTTCTGTTTTGTCATGTACACCACAAGGTCAGCTGCAAAGATAAGCAGTATTGTGTTTGTGTGTGTGAAATAAGACACTGGGAGGGGCTGTGGGGCGGTGGGTCTGGTTGCGGTCTGGTGTTACTGCAGTAAATACCTGCAGCTGCTACATCTGCAAAACTCAAAACGGAAAAAGAGAAAGCATACACACGCATACGTATCTCTATCATCCCCCCGGCCCACCTCGGGTAGTAAAATATCCTCACGCCAGCTGCTTCAGGTGATTATAATTCCTCCCTATTAAAGGTGTGTGTGTGTGTGTTTGTTTGTGTGTGAATAAGGAGTGTCCTCCTCAGAGGAAATGTGGTAAACCTCTGTCAGACACACACACACACACACACACACAGTATTGTTATTGTATTGTGTTTATTGTGTCAGACGGTAGGCTCATTTTACAGTGTCCAAATCCTCAAATTTGCATGCGTGTGTGTGTTGGTGCTGAGCTAATGAATTTTGACATGATATTTTTAGCCTCATGAAACCTTAGAGTAACTGAATATTTGGAATACAGAGAAGTGTGCCCATATATGGTGATTTGTTCTGGACTGAGGTGAATAGGACTGAAATGTATTTGTGATGAACAAAGCTGAATAAGTAGAAAGAACTTGGGTCAATCTAACTCGGATACAGTTATACCATGAAAACAATCATCAAAAGACTATGGCATAGACAATTTTAGTGTTAGTCATTACTATCAAAAAAGCACTGACGTACAGTATAAATAAGTTCCATTTTGTGTTCTTTTGACACTTTTGGGTACTTTTTCTTATTATAGTTTTTCTCAGTTCTCGAATGTTTTTTTTTTTTTTTTTTTTTAAAAACAGAAAGTTAAGGTCCTTGAACACTTAGTTTCATGCTCACACTAGATTTGAATTTCTTATTCATGTAAGCAAAAGAAAAAAAGGGATGTGTGCAAAAACTTACAATTCTCTACACTTCGCACAATAAATTGTCTTTAATAAAATGTTAAAGAATAAAGAAAAAGAGCCAAAGTGATTAAAGAAAAACCGTGATACATTTTTTCAAGCTTTATAATGAATAGAAAGTTTCGAAAGACAGCATATATTTAGGGGTGCACATACGTTTTTCGGTCTGGTTCTCATGAGAGCACCTGAAGATTTGGTTGGTGCTCACACTGCACATAGTGTGACCCATTAAATATAACTGTAATAGTGCTGTCAAATGATTAATCGTGATTAATCGCATCCAAATAAAAGTTTTTGATTCCATATTATATGTGTGTATACTGTGTATATTATATATATATATATATATATATATATGTGTGTGTGTGTGTGTGTGTGTGTGTGTGTGCGTGTGTGTAAATAAAGACACATATAGTATATATATAGAGAGAGAGAGAGAGAAGAGAGAGAGAGAGAAAATATATTTACATATGCGTATTTATATTCACGTAATTGATATTATATATATAAATATTTGTAATATATAAACAACATTTTTCTTAAATATATACATGCATTGTGTGTGTATTTATATATACATACTAAATATACACAGCAAACCCACATATTATATAACAAAAACTTTTATTTTGGATAAGATTAATTGATTGACTGCACTAAGCTATAAAAAATAAAAGAATTAATAATAGTAATAATAGTATTATTGCACTTTAGTATTAATTTTTAATTAATAATAAACAAAATAATGAATAAAGTGTGATAATGGTATTATATTTTGAAATAAAAAATAAGTATTAAATAAAAAACACAATTATTTTATCATACACTTTAGAAATACTAACACTGTGTCTACATTGAACGCGACAGTTGTTGCTAAAGTCTGTCTACACTGGACGCGACAAAGCAACCGTTGCAAATCATTTGAACTTTGTGTGAGCACGTCATAAATAGAACGCGGCAGCAGTTTACTGTCGGGGATTTGCCATGTCGCGCTGCGCCGCATCCAGTGTAGACTGCATAACTTATTATAATGGGTTCTACTGTATTTTGTCGCGTCGCACCGCACCACTCGCATCCAGTGTAGACACAGTGTAATAATGCTAATATTTACACATTTTTCTTCTTTTTTTTTTACGTTTTATATAAATTTTACATTTTCAAACCTAAAATCAGCAAACTTTTTTTTTTTTTTACTTTCTATATTATTTGTAGACTGAAGCGTGTCAATAGTTGCATTTCCATAACCCAATTGCTCAAATTGAAATTGCAAAACTACGCCCAATGGAAACTTTTGCTAAAACTCCCATATATTGCAGAAAAGTTTTTGCGCTCACAGGCAATCCGAAAAAGCAGTATTTGGCAAAACTGCCATGTAAAGAGTTTTTTTTTTTTTCGCATTTACAGCTCACTTGGTGTATTTAAAAGTCGCATGATCTGCAGCGCATTGCGGCTCCAACACTGCCACCGGAGCTGATCACGGCCACTCTACTCAATGTTTCTGTTTATACCAGCCACGCCACGGCACGTTTCACAAGCGTTTGTCTACACTGCTTTGCTGAAGATACATGTCTTTGCCTCCTTCAAATAAAAATAATGACTAGTGGGGTGGCTGCATATACATAAACCTACCAACGTAAGTTGTCATGACTTATTGCGAGAGGAAAAAAAAAATGTTTCAGTCACATAACATCGGTTAATGGAAGCCGTGGTTTACAAGAAGCCATGGTTTAAACTGAATTTAAAACAGCTAAGGGCCGTTGTTAGGCACGACATGAAGTGGACTAAATGGAAGTCTTATGTAGTATTAAAGTTAGTCGATCTAAAACTGTGCATTCACAGCTTTCAACCATGTCAATACACAACTATTTTTTAAATAGCACATTTTTTAATTTGGTTGCACATGCGCACCACTTATTTAATATTATATATTATAACAAACAAGCAATAGATTTTTCTGATTATAAATGATGCATTTACTTGCATTAAAAGTGGTGTGTTTTATCATATTGCTGTAGCCTTCATTTTATAAAAACAGTAGGAAATCTTTATCTATAGTACAATCACAGCATGGCCTTGAGCTGCTTATTGCTCAAGTAAATAATTATGGTAATCATTAAATAACATGGTATACATTACAACACATGGTATTATCATTGCGGCAGAAATTACCAGTGTTCTCAAAACTGTCAAAATGAATTGAACAAAAATGTTTGCATGAAAGAAAGACAGAGACATTGAAGAAAATTTGTACAAATAAACTTCAGTCTTGGATACCTGGGCAAAGCAACCCTTGTTAAACAGCCAAGCAGATGGACACACAGACAGACAGTCAAGCCAGTTTGTGCTTCATGCCATAAAAGCAGAATGAAACAGAATTAAATGCAACTCTGCCAATAAGAGCAAGAGAAAAGATGAGTGTAGACTGAATGGCCATATGCTGTGTGCGTGTGTGTGTGTGTGTGTGAATGTTCTTCAGTATTTTGGTGTGAGTCAGCATATAGAGTGACGTTCAGCTCAGATGAAGAGAGAACAAAACACTGGGAATATAAAAGACAGAAAGATAGTACAAGCTGAAGCAGCATAGTAAAGCATGAAATCACCCACATTGTGGGGACAGTCAGTGGTCAGTGTGGAAAGCAACTGACTAAACATATGAAATAATGTCTTTGTGTGTGGCTCTTTAAATTTAGAGGACACAAAATACCAATTCATTGGAAATGTGTGTGTTGGATCTTAACCAGTTCATTACTTCAAAATGATTCAACCACAACATGCTTTTCCTGATGTTTTCCCATTCATTTCTTCATCTCTTGGTTCATTGATGCTTCATTCTGCCTGAGCTTTTCTCCTGCACTGTGTGCCAGTGTGTGCGTATGTGTCAGGAGAAATTGTAACTCTTTCTAAATGTTAAATTTGATTACAGTGTTAAAATCTGACGGAGCGTAAATTATCAGCCGGTAAACGGGGATGTTGATTTATATACACACGTCTTGTTAATATACTCGTAACAAATGAGAACATGCATACATCTATAACCAGTAACTTAGTTACTGCAGACCATACAAACATGCAACTTATTTATTAATTTCTATTTTAAACGTTGGAGTACAATTTCTCAGTCTCTGAAACAAACTCTTTTTGTGTGTGTGTGTGTGTGTGTGTATGTGTGTAAGTGTTGAAGCTATTGGGCCTCTGCTTCCTCAGGTCTTGTTGCCATGGCGTTGTGACTCACGGTGCAGGGTGATTATTTCATAGCTTCTAGCCAAGAGAACAAACATACACACTTTCAAATCACTGTCTCACACTTACAGACTTAGCCACTGCCATATTAGCGGACGCACCCAGGGCGACATGTCAGAGCAGTGGAAAAATGCTTATGCAGAGTTAATGAGTTAATGTCAACTAACAAATGCATTGCTTTACCCCCAATGACATATTAAAGCAAAACCTCTTCCTTTATATGACATGAATGGATCTTTAGGCATTTTACTAATTAATTTGAATTCAATTTGGTTAGTGAAATCTGCTTCCAATTTTTTTTTAACAAATTAAAACTGTTGTTTTCAGCTGATAGATAGATACGATTCAGATAATCTTTTTAATAGTTAACTTCTAAAGAATTAGTTTACTTTTAGAACAGAAATTGAGATAATTTGCTCACCCCCTTGTAATCCAAGATGTTCATGTCTTTCCTTCTTCAGTCGTAAAGAAATTATGTTTTTTTGAGGAAAACATTCCAGGAATTTTCTCCATATAGTGGACTTCTATGGTGCCCACGAGTTTTTACTTCCAAAATGCAGTTTAAATGCAGCTTCAAAGGGCTCTAAACAATCCCATTAAGAAGGAAGAGGAAGAAGGGTCTTATCTAGTGAAATGATCTTTCATTTTCTTAAATAAATCAATATTTATACACCTTTTAAACACAAATGCTCGTCATGTCTAACTCTGCGATGTGCATACATCCGGTTCAAGACAGGGTATGTCGAAAAACTCCCATTTCATTTTCTCCTCCAATTTCAAAATGGTCCTACATCGCCGTTTTACCTTTTTTTTTTTGATCTTCTTTGCACGTTCACATTGTAAACACTGGGTCGGTACTTCTGCAGCGATGTAGAATGATTTTGAAGTTGAAGGAGAAATTGAGATGGGAGTTTTTCGACATACCTTAACTGTCTTGAACCGGATGCATGCGCATTGTAGAGTTAGACAAGACAAGCATTTGTGGTTGAAATGTCTATAAATATTGATTTATTTAAGAAAACAATCAATCGTTTTTGCTAGATAAGACCCTTCTTTCTTGGCTGGGATTGGTTTGAGCACTTTGAAGCTGCATTTAAACTGCATTTTGGAAGTTCAAACATGTGGGCACCATTGAAGTCCACTATATGGAGAAAATTCCTGAAATGTTTTCCTTTAAAAAACACAATTTCTTTATGACTGAAGAAAGAAATACATAAACATCTTGGATGACAAGAGGGTGAGTGAATTACCTATACAGTTTTGTACTAGAAGTGAACTAATCCTTTAACTATTTTTGAATTTTTCAGATTATCAGTCATCAAATAAATGTAAATATTGGTCGCAGACACTGAGATTTACTTAAATTTCACTAAGCTGATTACTCACTAAAAACTCCCACAGGTCATGTTTTTATGACATTTTAAGTCTTATTTCGACATAACAAAGTGGTTATATCTAAGTGTGGAGTTGTTCACTTTTTTAAATTAGTCCTCCCATTAACATCAATATATTTTTCATTCAGACAGATTCACGAATGTGCATAAACACGAGAGGTGGGATTTATTGCATGAACCAATCACAGCCCATCATATTCAATCATACTGCAATGGAGGCATTGCCTCCTGTCATGTGACTTTCCCCCATTCATTCTCAATTATCCCCCACAAAACTCACCACACTCTTTAGGGGGTCTGTTAAAACTCAATGGGCTCAGAGAGGGAGATGTGGACTCCCGCTGTAACTTTACCAGCTGGTGCCACTGTTGGACAATGAAAAACTAGTGATTTATACACTTTTTTAATGTTATATTTTCTAACACTTGTTTTTTTTTTTTACTATTTTTAAATTTTTCCTTACCCCTGATAGATAGATAGATAGATAGATAGATAGATAGATAGATAGATAGACAGATAGATGAGAGGTTATGAATGTGTTTTGCTCAGGTGTGTGTCTGTCTGTGTGTGTGTGCGTGTGGGGGCGTTCCAGAATATGCCTCATATGTGTTCCCATCTATGTCCTTGGAGAAGTACATTTTACCTGGCAATATGCAAAAGGTACACACACACACACCTGGGCTGGGTTGTGTGATGCCCAGATGGTGGCTGGCAGAGATGTGGTTGAAATGCTGAAGCCCAGGTGGCACAAAACACACACACACACACACACACACACACACACTGCAGCAATTTGGGGCATGTTTTACGATACGGAGGCACAGAGTTGTCTTCACATACACTATCCAGTTCTGCAGTTTTTGGTTACTTAATAAGCCATCAGGTTCAGAGTTTTGTGTGTCTGCATGTGGCTTCATCTATGTGATTGTGTGTATGAAAGAGGCTTCACAGTGTAAATGAATGGCGTGTGTGGTTATTTCTCAGAGCACCATCATGCCTCAAGTCATTAAGACTGCGGATATGCCATTTGTGTGTGTGTTAGAGAGTATGCAGCCTCATTAGTGCTATATGTAAATGAGCTGGCTCAAGTCCAGAGGGGTCACAGACACTACACAAAATAAAGACCGAAGATGGCACAGTGTGTGTGTGTGTGCTCAGACTGATGTTCTTCAGTGTCTTTGTGAGTGAGGCGTTTTTCAGCGGTGGCACTCAGGTACTCAGACAACTCAGAGACATAATAAGCCATTGAAAATATGAAGGATGCACAATAAAACATTATTTTCTCTTTTGTTTTTCATTTATTTTATTGTTGCTTCTTCTTTTTTTGTCTGTGAGTGCTACAGCACTGCTTTCTCTCCTGATTTTGTAGAATATTTCTGAATTAATTTTTTCAGTTTTTAATTGAGATATTTCAAGGTGTTTTTTGAAAGGACCTAATATAATTGAACACTGTTCTTGTTTCAGTCTACCATACTAATATATAACCTTGAATTACAGAATTTGAATGTAGACACACTCACCCTCACACAGAATGTCTCTTTTCTCTGTATATGTCTATTCAGGTCAGCACATGTTGTTTTTTTTAATTCTCTTACTCCATTTCCTCATTCACATCATTCCTTCTTTCTTTTCTACATCTGTTATGTGTGTTTATTTTCAGTTTTGGCCATGCATAAAAAGGGACATTATGTTTTTCCTTTAGGCCAGAGAGGAGGAGGGCGTTCCGCACCACAGCTTGTCCAAAGACACGCCCAGACTTGTCCTCAAGACAAACAGCGATGTGCTTGTAAGATATAAACCATTTAACACCCCAAAATTAGAGATGTAGAAACAGCATATGCATATTGATTAAGATGGTTTAGATTGTAGAAAGATTGTGTGATTGTGGCCATGTCTCAAAGTCTTAAGTCTTAATTCTGAAATATGGTATTGACAGGACTTTTGTCTTGTTTGTTCCAAAATATGTTTTGAACAAATATATAACATTACAGTATGACAATTTGACATTTATGTCTAAAAAATGCCTAAAATGTCTAATACGTCCATTAGTCAAAGCTTTACCTATATATATATATATCATACCATCCTTAAGTTTTATGACAGTTATTAGTAATAATACAAACTAATCATTGTCAGTATTTACAATTATGTTTTTATTTATTAATTATTTTTATTTTTTGCACTACAGTTTTATTTTGGGGTGAAATATCACCCATAAATTCCTTCCTAAATTCCTAAAGACTTGACACAAGACCGGTCAAATCACACACCTGCACTGTTAACTCAAGACTAGATCATGAGGTGTTCTGCTTATCTACTTTATTAGCTGTAGAAACAGTTTATGTCTTTCTGACATTCCATATTTCATGTTTTTGTTGAAACATTGTCAATCTGCATTGAATGTTACTGTTTTCCACATGGATGGACAAGTGGGGTATGTGGATGTGTGAGTAGGTGTGTGTGTGTGTGTGTATGAAATCAGCATATGGCTGGTTGAGAACAGACACATTCTGGGGTCAGAGGGTGTGCGTGATGGGAAAAGAAAAGCATTAGCACAGAAACTTCCTCTCTAACGTTGAGTTGGCAGCCGTACGTTAGCAGGTAATTACAGTAAAAGAACGTACAGCTACTCGCAGCATGGTCACGGACATCGGCTTAACGGCCACAGCAGAAGTAAATGACAGTAATTACCTCTCAACCATGTTAGAGAGAGAGAGCGAAGCAAAATAAGGGTGAGTGAAGGATTAAGAGAAAGAGAGAGACGGTGGATTGAGAAAGAGAGAGAGAGCGAGCAAGAGAGAAAAGAAGTCCATTAGGGTAATGTGCAGTAAAATTTCTCTTAGAGCGCCATGACTCGTTAAGTGGTCTCCATCTGTCTCGCTTTTTAAACTCAGGAAATATGAAAATCATTTATAATTGAGAATATCCAGGCACGCCTCGAGCTGGTTTGTGCATGTTAACTGGCATGGTCAGAGCTCCCGCGTTTGAAACAGAGCGAAGGCTTCATTAGAAAACCACATTGATTTCATGAATGAGTGCTGTCTGTCAGCCGTATTTTCCTCCACATCATCCTGCGGCAGCCGGCTTATTTTTATATCAAACCAATTGAAGTAATGCACTAAAGATTGGATAACTGATTCAAAATCAGATTTAAATTTAACATTTCTAATTAATCATATTCATTTGATCTCTTTTGATTTGTTCTAAATGGATTCTTATGCTAAAAAATAATTTTATCAATCAGTATTTTACAGTAAAAATATATAAACATCCTTAATGAAGCAAAAGTACTATAAAAGACTTTTTTAGGGAATATACCATTGAAGTCAAAAGTTTACATACACCTTGCAGAATCTGTAAAATGTTGATTATTTAACCCAAATAAATGTTATTTTTTCTTTAGCACTGACCTGAAAAAGATATTTTGTATAAGATAGTCCACAAGAGAAAAATAATAGTTGAATTTATAAAAATGACCCTGTTCAAAAGTTTGCATACACTTGTTTCCTAATACTTTGTTGTTACCTGAATGGTCCACAGCTGTGTGTGTGTGTGTGTTTTTAGTGATAGTTGTTCATGAGCCTCTTGTTGAACAGTTAAACCATACTTAAACTGCCTGTTGTTCTTCAGATGTTGTTCCTTCAGGTCCCACAAATTCTTTGGCTTTTCAGAATTTTTGAGTATTTGAACCCTTTCCAACAATGACTGTATGATTTTGAGATCCATCTTTTCACACTGAGGACAACTGAGAGACTCATATGCAACTATTACTGAAGGTTCGAACGCACACTGATGCTTCAGAAGGAAACACAATGCATTAAGAGCTGGGGGGTGAAAACTGTTTGAATTTGAAGATCAGGGTAAATTTAACTTATTTTGTCTTCTGGGGAACATGTAAGTATTTTTGTAGCTTCGGAAGGGCAGTACTGGAAAAAAAAATATGATATTTAGGCAAAATATGAAAAATGTACCCTCATTCAATTAAAAAGTTTACACCCCTAGGCTAGCTCTTAATGCATAGTTTTTCCTTCTGAAGCATCAGTGAGTGTTTAAACTTTCAAATACACAAAATACTGAAAATATATACTCAAATACTAAAAAACCAAAGAGTTTGTGGGACCTGAAGGATTTTTCTGAAGAACATTGGGCAGTTTAACTATTCAGGACAAACAAGGGACTCATGAACAACTTCTTATTGACTATATGTAAACATCTTTTATGTGAAATATCTTATTCAGGTCAGTACTAAATAAAAGATAACATGCATTTTGCACGATCCCTCTTAGTTTTAAAATAATTAACATTTTGCAGATTCTGCAAGGTGTATGTAAACTTTTGACTTCAACTGTACATTAAAGTTACCCCACTTGTTTGAGGCATAAACCTCACTTTAAAATAGCGTGTGAGTTGTGCTAAAGCAAGAAACTCTGTGGGGTAAAAAAATAAATAAAATAAAATAAATTGCATTAATTGTATTAATTGTTTTAAAGTAATAGTTCACCCAGAAATGTGGTTCCAAACCTGTATGACCTTTGTTCATCTTCAGAACAAAAATTAAGATTTTTTTTTATTGATGAAACCTGACAGCTTTCTGATCTCGCATAGATACCAATAGTCCATGTGACATCAGTGGTCCCTAACCGCAATGTTATGAAGCTATGAGAATTGTTTGTGCGCAAAGAAAACAAAAATAATTACTTTATTTAACTATTTCATCTCTTCCCTGTCAGTCTTCGATATGCATTCGTGAGAGCACCTCGACGTATGCGTGTAATGCTGCTGACGCAGGAGCCGGTGTTCTGATGTAGAACGTCTATCTCTTTTAGTTCATCATCTGTATATTCCGGTTCAAATAAGAAAGGCTGGTCATTCTGTCAAAATCTACAGACATGTTTACGAAGATCGTGCCATGCATTGTGGTACTCTGGCGAAGACTGACACAGAAAACAAAAAATTGTTGAATAAAGTATGAAATAAAGTATTCTCGTAGCTTCATAAAATTACAGTTAAACCACTGATGTCACATGGACTATTTTAGCAATATCCTTACCACCGTTCTGGGCCGTGTCAACCGTGTCAGTTGCGTTGCTGTCTATGCAGCGTCAGAAAGCTCTCAGATTTCATCAAAAATATCTTAATTTGTGTTCTTAAAATGAACGAAGGTCTTACGGGTTTGGAACGACACGAAGGTGAGTAATTAATGACAGAATTTTCATTTTTAGGCGAACTGGTTAAGCAAATACTTTTGGTCTTAAAGGTCTTGAAAGTACCTTGCTGTGTGAATATGTATGCAAGCGTGTCTACTTCTAGCCATGTCTATTTCTAGCCAGGCTCTCTCTCTCTCTTTATCCGTGTGATGAATGTCCATCATTGACAGTAGTGGCATATGATAAATGCCTTCATTATCTTCAGTGGAACTCTGGCTTTGGCAGTCAATTCACTAGTCTTAAGAGAAATCTCTGTCTCTGCAGTCTGCTCAGGCAGGCCTGAGGCAAATCATATTCAGATTCTGATTCAAAAGCAGTATTGGCATTATAATCAAAGTTTTAAATTGCCAATGCATTAGTAAACAGTACACACTTTTGGACTCAACACATATCAACAGAAACACACGTAGAGCTGTGTAGCTATTGGAATTGCAATGTGTTGTGCTTGCGTGTAATTTCGTTTCTGCTTCGTTTTGAGGCAAGGTCATTAGTGTAGCATGTTACCATACAGTATTTTAGCATGAAACATGCTTCCTTTCTATGTTAATTAGGCTTATTATAGATACTAATAATAATTGTTATACCACAAGATAATACTCAGAACCGATTCGCAAGATGGAGAATTTGATAAGTATTTGGGTGTGTTTGCACTGTTACTGCATTTGCATAAATCTGTGAATTGGAAGCTAAAACAACTCAAATCATGCATGCAAATAAACAGTGGAATTCATTCTTTGTGAATTCCCCCTTCTGTGTGCAGTTAGTTGTGTTGCCAGGTCTGTCTTTGTCTACCTGTCTGTCTTTATGACAAGCCAATGTTTGCAAATCTCTTTCAACGTACTACTCACCAGGCCTGAGGCAAATTTTCTGCACTCAACTACTTTGACTGACCTCCTCTCTGGAGAGTGACAGCCTTATAAACTCCAAGACAGTTTTTGAATGGTTGGACAGACAAAACTATCTTGGCAGAAAAAGTGTCAGAGAAAAAGAGCGAGACAGAGGCAGTGTTCAATCATTTAGTAGTATTTCTTTTTTATATCGTTATGTCGATGTTCACCTTTCTATGGTTTGGCCTGAATAATAAATTATTCTTTGTGTTAGCAGTACACATCATGTCCTTTAATTATCCCGAGTTCCCCTATGCTGTCTTACTCTTACATACACACGCAAACCACATTTTCTGTCTCACAGGTTCAAGCCCCTCGTTCCTGTCTGTCTCAGTCTGTTGTCACTGTCTTACCCAGTTAGTGTCACCTGCATACACACTCACATACACACACTCACAATCCACATGCATAATTGCCCCTTGAAGGGAAAACCTTTTAGTCGTGGCTGTCAGAGTTTGACCCTGCAGCTTGCCTTGGGCAGCTGACTCCTGACATCTTGTAATGAGTGTGTCTGTGTGTGTGTGAGGATGTATGTGTCAAAATACGGAAAACCAATGTGTTAGGATTAGTTAGAGAACAATAATCAGAGAAATACACAATAAGTACCCCTTTTAGCATTTTAAGATTTATTATTTTATTGTTTCATTATTTGTATGTAACATATATTATTTTATATTATTGTATTTTTATAATACAGTATTATTTTTGTATTCTGAGAGATTATCATCTGAGAGCTCAATTTGATTTTAATATTTCATGACATAAACCACATTTTTATTATTCACACTTGGGTTGTTATATTTATTGCCAATTCTGTAATTCGCTAAACCCTAATCTTACATAGATCTGACACTTCACAAAATACACACACACACACTCTTCACACACTGTGTGTCATCAGGCTCTCTAAATCCTAGAAAAGAACAGCCATGCTCTTGTAATGATGTCTTAGTCCAGGGAGTGTGTTTGGATTAGAATTTATATGCCTTGATATAGACATGTTGAAGAATTAAAGGGATAGTTCATGCAAAAATGACAATTCTGTTATTAATTACTCACCCTCATATTGTTCAAAACCCGTAAGACCCGTAAGATATTTTTGATGAAATCTGAGAGCTTTCTGACCCTGCACAGACAGCAACAAAACTACGTTCAAGATTTTCTTTGCGCACAAAAAGTATTCTCGTAGCTTCATAAAAGTTTGAACCACTGATGTCACATGGACTATTTTAACAATGTCATTACTACCTTTTTAGGCCTTGAACGTGATAGTTTTATGCAGGGTCAGAAAGCTCTCAAATTTCATCAGAAATACATAATGTGCGTTCCGAAGATGAACGAACGTCTTACAGGTTTGGAACGACATGAGTGTGAGTAATTAATGACAGTATTTTCATTTTAAGGTGACCTATCCCGTTAATCTTTATTCACTTTGTGGTTGTTCCTGTTACAGGTCTGCGATTGGTGCAAACACATCCGCCACACTAAGGAATACCTGGATTTTGGAGCGGGTGAAAGACGGCTCCAGTTCTGCAGTGCAAAGTGTCTGAACCAGTATAAGATGGACATATTCTATAAAGAGACTCAGGCTGCACTGCCAGGGGGGTTATGTAACCCTCCTCTTCCCATGAGTGATACAAAGTCAGAGAGCGCGGCGGGTGTACAGCTCCTTACACCTGAGTCCTGGAGCGCGCCTCTAAACGAGCTCCGCAGTCGCAAGGCACCTTCACCAGGGGGTCCCACCACTGTAGCCGGACCTTCTGGATCCACCTCGGGGTCACCATCTGAAACCGGAACTGTGTGTTCATCCTCGTCTTCGTCGTCCTCGTCATCATCATCTACGAAAATCCCTACACCGCGGCCACATGAAAGCCCTGCGTTACCGCCACCTCCTCCACCACCTTTAGCAGGTTTACATCCAGCTCTGGGTGTGCCACCCGGCAGTCCGCCGATGGTGATGACACCCCGTGGGCCAGTCCCTCTCCCTCTCTTTATGGAGCACCAGATGATGCAGCAGATTCGCCCTCCGTTCCTGCGTCCCCCAGGCCCTAACAGCCCTCATTCCAATCCCATGATTCCTGGCATTGGGCCACCACCTCCTTCTCGGACTTTGGGTCCTCCATCAAGCCCCATGCACCGCCCGCTCCTATCCCCCCACATACACCCGTCCTCCACCCCAACTCTTCCTGGGAACCCTCCGGGTATGATGCCCCCTCATCCCGGGGGCCACATGCCAGGCTTGCCTTTCCCCCCTGTTAACATGATGCCAGCTGGACCCATCCCAGTTCCGCCTATTATGAATATTGGCATACCTTCTCTGGCCCCCTTAGTGCCACCACCAACATTATTAGTGCCCTATCCAGTGATTGTGCCATTACCAGTCCCCATACCCATTCCGGTGCCCATACCATTTAGTCCGCACGCTTCTGGTGACCGACCAGGAAATGACGGAACGCTACCGAATGCTGCGAGTGAGCGGAGTGATTCAAAAGCACCGCCTCCATTTTCTCAAAGCACCTCTAGAGGGGAGGGGAGGGACTTTCAGCAAGCCCCTCCCACATCAGATACACTTTCGCCAGGATTTTCCAAACAGACAGAGCAGGGCAGGACAAATGTGGCAGAGCTGATGGTTAAAATGGAAAACTCTGGTAACGGAAGCTCTGGGCACTCCCACAAAGACACACCAGCAGATGGAGTCATTGATTTAACAACCAGTCGTCGCTCCCGACAACAGCTAGTTATCCAGAGGGCTGTAACCTGTGTGCAGGTAAAAGCAGAGCCCGGGTTAAGCCCGCCTCCTGCAGGTTTGGGTGAACCTGAGGTAGATGGGTCGCCCGGTACTAGCACAGGTACAATAGAAGATAACCACAGAGACAGTAATGCTGGAAGCCCATTGGCTAGTGTGGCTCTGCCTTGTGCCGACCCATCCTACTGCAGCGGCACACCACCACTTTCTCAGCCAATCACATGCAGCGCCTCCACTTTTCCTAGCAACACCACCACAGCTAAAACTGAGCCTGGCTCTGCTACACCCTGCAATGTGATTGTAAATGGGAGCTGTAATGTGCCTCCAGCAGAGAGTTCCATCAGAACACCTCCGTTAGAGCAGCGCCCTCTAGTGGACCCCTGCCGCAGGACTGCCGAGCCTGCGGGGTCCGATCTAGAAGGAGAGGACCTGAAAGAGAACAGCTGCTTGGCAACAGAAAGGGACTCGGCAGGAAAGAGAAGCTCAAATGACCAGTCTGCCATTACCGTAGTAACAGGGGAGGACAAACCTCAGAGCCCTGAAGATGCCCCATCTGGTGAGGACCATGCCTACGCCCTGCCCCTAATGCCCAAACCCGGCTGTGTCATTCAGCCCGTGCCCAAACCTGCTGACAAATCTGCTGCCATTTTGCCCTGTGGCTTGACAGCCCCATTAACAGGAACTGTTCCAATGGAAATGGAGCCTCCGCTGAAGAGAAGGTGTCTGCGAATCCGCAATCAGAACAAGTGAAATAAAGGACAGGTGAGAATCAGTTATTGTCAGCTTTCTTAGTAGTCTTAACATTTACTGTATGACTGCTTTCATTCTAAAGGCCTGTTTACACCAAGAACGATAACTACAAAGAATAGCATCTACACCAGCAGAAAATATCGTCTGCACCTGTTTTAGTGCACACTCGACTACCCCTTTAAATTCTCAAGCTTGTTATAGCAGGATTGATTCTGATTGGGTGTCAATATTTTTACCATTCATCAGCTGGAAAAAAAAATTGCTCTGAAAGTGATGCCTTTATTGTTACGGCTGTCGTGTTGATTTTTAGAACTATCTTTATTGTTATTGTCTAGTTATTATCCTTGGTGCGAACAGGCCTTAAGATTGCATTAAGCAATATAATCCTGTAATTTTTTTTGTGCTTGGTTGCAGATTTCTATTCAAGAAATAGCTCTCACAAAAATAAAAGTTATTTTTATTTACACACCCCCAGGTTGCACCAAACCTGTATGAAACACAAAAACAGAATTTAAAGAAATTTGGAGTGCTTTGTCTCTGCTTTGTCTCTCTTTTTCTCTCTTTCGAATTTCAAAAGGAAGCAAAAAATCATAAAAGTATCATAAAAGTTCAAGTAAGTCTATGTAACTCACTAATATATCATACATACACTACCATTCAAACATTTGGTGTTAAGATTTTTGGTAAAAAAATAAATAAATAAATAATAATAAAATAAAATAAAATAAAAAATGTGTTTGAAAGAAATCTCTTATGCTTACCAATGCTGCATTTACAGTATTTGATCAAAGATACAGTATTGCAAAATATTAGTACAATTTAAACTGTATTTTATTTGAATATATTTTAAAATGTAATATATTTTCTGTGATGGCAATGCTTAATTTTCACTGCTACAGCCCTCATCCTCAGAATCCTTTATAATCATTCAGAAATGATTCTAATATTCTTTTTTGGTGCTCTAGAAACGTTCAATTATTGGCAATGTTGAAAACAGATGTGCTGCTTAATATTTTTGTGGAAACCATGATATGTTTTTCAGGGTAATTTGATGAATAGAAAGTTCAGTATTTATTTGAAATATAAATCTTTTGTAGCATTACAAATTTATTGCTGAAAAAAAGCAGATATCATTTTGTCATTCAGTCCTCATTGATTTGCCAGAATATTCTTTTAAAAAAAAACTTTCCTCTGGTTCATTCCACATAGAAAGGTTTGGAATGACATGAGGGTGTGTAAATAATGACAAAACTTTTCTTTTAGAGTTAACTATCTCTTTAATACTCTTAAAACGTTTAAATTGTTCCTGAATTAATCTTTTATGAATCTCTTATGAATCAGTCCTATGAATCTTTCAAACTGATCAAAGACTAAGAAGGCTATATGCAAATAATTTACCCATTATCCCTTCTCTTTTATTTTTCCCACCTGTCTCACATAGAAATCAACATCTCACCAAAGGGATAAAGAGGACTGCACTGTAGCAGAGACCATCAGCTGTCCACAGACTTCATCCACAATCCAGCCAATCAAGACGTCAACCTCGTTTTCTCCACTTTTCCAAACCCGCACATACACGTTGTGACCTAAGATGCTCACAGATCATCCAGATTGGGCAGCAGTCTGCTCCGTCTCCACCCCTTTCGGCTAAACAAAGACTGACACAAAGTGTTAATCTGGGAAGTAGATTGAACGTGATGTTTGACCTTCAACTGCGACGTCTCCAGGCGTAGTCTGTTCTCAGTCTACTTGTTGATGAAAGAGATATTCCATTCGACCCCTGCACCCACGACTTGTTGAGAGGACTTTCCCCCCTGCCGGTTGGAGGCGGCATTACAGTGTACATATACAGTTTTCCAAGAAGGCGGAGCTTAAGCCAAACACAATAGGTCTGCCAGGCTGCCAATCAGATGTGCTCATGAATAACTCTAATTTGGAACAGAGCCAGTCAAATCCTGCCACAGATGGATGGACCAGTTTTCGCTTTGTGCGCGCATTCAAAGAAGCTCAGTTTAATCTGTACATTTGGAGTCTGATGCTTCTGATTCAATAGCTTCAGTCAGAGAGACGAATACAGATGCAGAACTGCTCTAAAATATGGACAGAAAACTCTGAATGCTCTCTCCTCTCAAATCTTTCTCTCGCTCTCCCCCTCACTTCCGTGTATCAGTATCTGCAACACCAGCAAAACACTCTGTACTCTTTCTTAACCTCTTTCCTTTCTCTCCTTTCTGAGGGAGAGGTGTTCCGAAACTGGACACCAAAAAAGACAGGAAGAGAGAAACGTACACACCCTGGAGGGAGTGCAAAAACAGAAGGATGGAGTGAACTTTCATTTCATCCCTGGGAAGAAGCTGGAAACTCATCCATCGTTGGAGAAGAAAAGTAGAAGATAAGTAGTCTGCACTACTGGAGAACAGTGTTTGTGGATGGTTTGCTGGTTTATTGTGCAATGAAACTCACTGATTTGATTGAGGATTACAGGGTACAGCCCTCACCAGGCATTTTGGCGAACTGTTAAAATGGCCGCTAGCTTTGCGGCCACTGGCTTGGAGACTGTCCCACCCAGTCTGTTTAATCGCACGCGCTCAAGAGTCGGTCTAACACTGCTGGTGGGTTGTGTACACACTGTCCTGATGTATCAGATGGCTCAGATGGAAATCATTGTCCACGGGGGCATTTGAGTTGGATTTCTCATTATTTCTATCAGTATCCATCTTATTGCGGTGCTCTTATTTAAGAAAAATCCCTCCTGGGTTTCCTATCGAGAGTACAATCAAAACCAGTGGAGAGGTCAGTAAGTGTCTCGGGCAGCTGTGAGCTGGTGTCAAGGGTGCATTCTTGAGTTTTTTTTCAAGCTTTCTTTTTTCGCCAAATCCCAATCAGTGCTAAATTATGTTCATTACTTCCTTTCCAGCTACGGTTACAGGAACGATTTCAGTTAGTTCCAAGGTGCCTCAGTGTAGAGCTCACTTAACACAAGATGCCAAGACCAAGAACATTTTGCTTAAAGGTAGGCTGGGTTGGTTAGGTGGACATAGAGCCAAAATGATTTTAGTTACACTGAGTACTGTAAGAGCTGAATGCATGGTTAGCACCTGTGTGTATAGGTTATTTGTTTTGACTAAAGTGGAGGAGTGAACCCTAAAGCCAAGCGTGTGTGTGTGTGTAAGCAGGAGAAGGTGTATCAGATTTCTGGCCAAAATAGAGTTCAGTCTGACAAAACATTCAAGTTTGCCAATTTATTTTGGGAGAAGGTCTAAAATTCAAGTCAAAAATTTGTCAATGCGTCGGAAAACACAAGGAGGATGAAAAAAAAAATTACCCACATCCAAAAATACACAATCTGATGAGTACTGAGTATTCTCTGAATGGCAAAATTTAAGTCAAACATAAAAAGAGGAACTAAATCTAAACATGACAGCAAAATTTCAGACCAGACTAGTTTTTCATTGTAATTTTTAAAATTATATTTAATTATTAGTTTTCTTTGCTTATTTATTTTTGTTTCATTTCTTTTTTATTATTATTTTTTTTAGTTTTATCCTTTTTATTTAACTTTTTTTTTTTACTGGCCAACACTGACCCAAATCTCCCCTTCAACCTTTACCGCTTCTCTCTCTCCCTCTTTTCCCCTCTGTTTTTTTTCTCTCTGCTCCTGGACGGCGTACAAAGAAGAGTGCAATCCTACCCTATCCCTCTGTACTTTTTGCAGCAGGATTCAGTTTCACAGTGGTATATTTTTTTAAGAGTAGGCTCAGAGGTCTAATTGTGACTGGTTAGAGTAAGGACTGGATTTCTCTCTGGGGTTCGTATGTGGCGGAGTCTCATTCCAGTGTCAGATTTAAACACACACACAGACACACACACATTCCTGTGTCAGATTTATTTTGTCAGTGCTGATACGGCTGGCTGACCCTCCGTCTGAATGGAGGTGTTACAGAAAGCAGATTGATAAAAAGGGCAAAATGTCAGAGAAGCATAAACACAATGTAAATGCTCAGTCCCTGTGTTTGGTGTGTGTGTGTGTGTGTGTGTTTATGGGAGAAACAGTGAATCTCAGTGTTGATCTGGGAATCTTGATACTGTGTGTGCGGCACAACCAAACGCACATTACATGTCTGGATTGGTCGTGAGGAGCCAGCAACAGCATCATATGTCGCTTTCATTATTGACTCGAATTTCCTCGCTTTTTCCCTCTCTCTCCTCCTCCTCTTTCATACTCAGCCTTTTACTTCTCAATTCTTCTTTGTTTTCACTTATTCTCTCCATAATTAGTATTTAGTAAAGTTAGTATTTCAAATATGCCATAGTGAACACTACATATGGAAGCCTTTTCCACCTCAGAGTATAAAATAAAAAATGTAATTGTGAGATAAAGTTTAAATAAGAACAAGTCACACCATGAGATATAAAGTCGCAATTCTGAAATATAATGTCTCAACTGCAAAAAATAAAGTCTGCTTTGTAAGACAGACTTTAGCAATTTAGCAGTAGCAATTTTGAAATAATGAAATTTAAAATTACAATTGGGAAACAGTCGCAATTGACCGTTCACAGGGAGTTTGATTGACAGGTGACCTGACCAATCATAACGCTGACATTTGCCATTTTTGTCTGACAAACAAACCAGACAGGAGAGTAGATTAACGTCGGTGGACTTGAAAATTGTGCATACTGACGTCTTTCCACAGTTGGGACAAGTTACTGTCTGCTATTCATTCATGTTTATTTTATGCTATAACTAGTAGTAAAGAGGAAGAGATGATCGGTTCCCACTTGAACTGAGGTGCTACAGCGATGTCACAACACATTAAAAAGCCACAAAAAGGTATATATTGTTTGAATTTCTTTACAAGATGCTAAAAAAGTTAAGACTTTGTCACATACCTAAAGTAACCTGCACTGTCTTGTCTGTCGGCATGTTGTCAGTTTCCTCCGCGATGTATTTTTCACTGTGTGGCGTGAGAGTGCCATGGCTTGTCGGACCTAGCAACATTAATGAAGGGGGGGTGCGTCTTTGCGAAGGGTCCTGAAAAAAAATAAGACTGGTCACCAAGACAGATTAAATTATTCTCTCTGACCTATACAATTTTATTCCCATTTCTCTCTCTATAATAATGTGTTCTTAAAAGAAGCGATTACAGCTGTTTATGTTGATTAATAGGGTGTATGAAGGACAATTTAAGGTCACGTCTTACTGAAATCACTCTTCGTACAGCTGCACACACCACCCAAACACCCATTACTGCTTATCTCACAGACATGAAATATGATTTTTTTTCATTTCCCTGTGTGTATGTGTGTGTGTGACCTTGCTGTTGTAACCGGAGCAGCACAGACTGGGTTGGGACAGATATAGCCCTGAAACCCAACACTGTTGTAGTGTCTGCGGTCCCACGCAGACAAGACAATGACACCAGCAAAAACCTACGTGTGTGTGTGTGTGTGTGGGACATAGCAGATGAAGCTGTCCTTGACAACAACAGAGAGACACTGTGTGTGTATGTGTACATTGTATGGGAGAGATAGTCATTGCACTTATGGTAAACACTGTAAAACTGTGTGTCAACTATTATAGACGGCCATAAGACATTTTATTTTCTGGAATAAAGTTCCAGTTAACTTTTGAAATTTGTTAAGGTTGTATTTGAATTGCTGTCCAGTGCTTTCTAAATGACATGATGGTGATCCAGAGTTTTTAGAGTGAGAAATATCCAGTTTGTCCATATCAGGGTTGCCAGATCTTTTTATAAAAGAAAACAACTTGCCCTGAACAAGCCCAAAATAAGCAATTTGTTTAACTAAAATACACCATAGTTCAAACGTTTGGGGTCAGTAAGGCACAGTAAAAAATACAGTAAAAACAGTAATGTTGTGAAATATTATTACAATTTAAAATAACACTTTTGTTATTTTGTTTAATATATTTAAAATGTAAAGTATTCCTGTGAAAATTCCATGAACTGACAAACTATTATTTTAGTCTTTAGTGTCACATAATCCTTCAGAAATCATTCTAATATTTTGATTTGGTGCTCAAGAATGATGTCTAAACAGTTGCTGCTAACATTTTTGTGGATTTTTTTAGGATTTACAAAACATCACAGACTTCAGGATAAACAGAATTTCTTTGAATTAAAAATCTTTGGAACATTTTAAATGTTTATGTCACTTACAATGAATTTAATGCATTCTTGTTAAATGAAATGTAATTTTAAAAAATCTTACTGACCTCAAAATTTTGAAATGTAGTGCAAGTCTAAAAACAAGCGAGGTTTATATGAAAAACAAAATAACAAAAACAGTCATGTGGAAACACTTTGTGATATTTACCAACTGCTGCTAGTGGTCGGGTCACAATTCCATGCCATTGGGGGGCAAATACATACATAATTTTGGAAATAATCCCAAAACAGTGCAACCCATATTTATAAGCAACTTCATAAAAAAGGTCAAAGTTGCTTATAATCAAAGGACATGGCAACATTAGTCCACTAGAGGGAAGTGAAGTGTTCTGTCAACAAGCTCAAAGATGGACAGATGAGATACAAAGAGTTAAAATGAACTGAAATAACAAACCATAGCGCTTGAGTGCAATACTGTAATCCAAGAGCATTTCAAAGGATCTACTAGAGAGGCGCCTGTTTTAGTGGCCAAACTGTCTTTCAGCCCTGAGGCTGGATACAGAAAAAGCACTTGGCTTTTTCATTCACCAAAATTAGTCGTTCTGAATGTTTGGAGGGCTTCTGTTTAATCAGACAGGGGGAACATGAGCCCTTCTGTGGCCAAAGATCAGCCACACGCACAGAACCAAGATGGAGATGCAGAAACCCATACACCCCAACTCAAATACCAGCAAAACCAATCAATCAGTGCATCCCTCATCGAGCAGTGTTATACAACTCAAACGGAACAACAATCACAGCAATGTCAGCTCTACTGTAATGATGTAAAATCAAGAGAAACTGGAAAAGTAAGGGGCAGCTTAGATGTGAGTTTTCAACATTGATAGTGTGACAAAGGGGTCTGAAATATCGCGACACTCCTGTAGCCATGTAAGAAATGTTTTTTTTCCCATCATTCCTGTGGGTGGTATTAGGAGGATGGCTTTGTCAACAGCCGGAATTATGCAACAACAAATTCTTATATCTGCACTCTGTGTGAGAGGCACTATGTCTGTGTAAAATATCAAGAGCAAACTGCAGTTTTTAAGGATCTAATGTTAAAAGTTTTTTGAGGCGAACATTTGAGCTGCCTTAATTCTTTGTGCTCTGTAATTAACAACGCCTGCTTGTTTAAAAAAGCAAAACTCACTTTGTAAAAAAAAAAAAACAAAAACACACACACACACACACAAATAATAAAATCAACTTTGTTATCTGGCTAGTATGGATGTATAGATGCTTCGTTTGTCATGTATGAATCCGAGATTTTGCTAAATTTGCCCTCTCACCCGCCCAACCCCTTTCACCAGAAACCTTGTACATTTACCCTTGTTGTTGTTTCTCAATCTTTTTTGTGTACTTGCAGAACATTTTATAGTATTATTTATTACTGGCAAGCCTTTGCATTATTAAAAAGCAAGAGAGATGGTTCTTTGAACAGGGTAGCAAGAGGCAGCAAAGCTGCTCAATGAAAAGTATGTCTGTTTTTGTTCGTTTATTTTTTTTTTCTAAATTAAAGAAGGAAACGGCAAGAGTAAAAGAAAAAAGATAAACTTGTCTTTTGATTATGAAGTTGTTATAAAACTTGTTGCTTTAAAATGTATAATTTTTGTGTTGTAACAGTATTTGTTTAACCCAGTGAATTGCTTATTAAAAACAAATAAATAGAGGCACACTCCAATCCTCATTTCTCCAAGAGTGTTCTTCATTTTCATTGTTTGCATATTGAGCTGATTTACAGTATAGTTGGGTCATTTTCAAATAATGTCGACTTTCTAACTTGATTCAAAAATATTGATTGGTGCAACAGTAGTGTCTCAAAACAATACTGAGGATACTAAAATCAATCAATTATACTAACAATTTGTTTTGACTGAATAATAATATTTCACAAAAGCATGAACTGAAACAACTAATTTAAAAACATTCTTGTTTAAGCCAATATTTTGATGTAACACAATGTAATACCAATGAAAAGTGCAAATTATTAACTTTCTCAATGTAATGGGTAAATGTTCACATTTGAACCTGAGAAATTCTTACCTTTTTTTGCAAATTACATTTTTAAAGATTGATATCGTACCATCTTTATTTATTTAGTTAGATCTTGCACTACTGCTTAAAGGTGCAGTGTGTAATATTTAGGAGGATCTATTGACAGAAATGCAATATAATAAACACAAATGTTTGCAAAGGTGTATAAAGACCTAATGAAACATGTTTTTGTTACTTTAGAATGAGCAGTGGCCCTAAATGGACAAACTGCTCTACAGAGCATGCTTCGTCACTGTTGTTCTTGCGAATAAAACACTGACACAATGACGAACAAGTAATGATGTTCGCAATAACATATTAGTTTACTGAACAATTCCTTAATTTACCTTTGTAAAAGACACCTCATTCTCTGCTGTCTCAGACGACGACACCTTTGTCCTGTGTCGGTCATCGTAGCTTCTCGTAGTAATTCGCAAACCTCACCGCTAGCACCTTTAACCTGCAAAACAAAGTGAGAAAAAAAAGAAATAAGTAAAATAACTATAAAAATTTTCCAACAAGGCTTCAACTTCCATTTCTTTAGCCGGTATAGGGAAATATTGAGAAGAATAACAACGTGCAGTAAATGGTAAAACTAGTGTTCATAATTCAGACAATACATTAAAATAATATGGTAACTCACACCAATTTGCAATATCCAGCAGCAAAACCAGCCGTTTTGTACAGCTAAAAATAGCTGGAAGCGGATGAGACCAGAAGCACAACTCCATAAAATGTACAAATGGCCACGTCCGCTCTTAAGGGAAAATGAGGTGGATATAATAGTTTACCAGTCGTTTTATGTTGTTTAATAGCTTGTGTAGTTTTGCCTTTTATATGTGAATTCCCTAATATGTTACAATATGAGTAAAATCTTTTCCATGACTGAATATCTGTCACCACATTTGTTGCGAATGACCCAGTTATTCAGTTGAATTGAAGGAATGTGTAATAATGAAACACTGTTGTGGATGATCTAGTGGCGCCAAAGATGAGGTGCTTTTGAGTAATGCCATCATTCACTCAACAAGCTGATGCTGTGAGCTACGGGCGCTGCGGAGGGTCAAATCTCGCGAGCTGATGTGTGCGGAAGTACCGTTGATTCAGATACAAACAGCTGGAGCCGCTTCGTGTCAGGATCCCACAAGCGAATCATAAAGAGGGATTAACAGAGATGGACGGCAATTTAACGCTGCATTTGGCGAACTTCAGCACTCTGTTTGTGTGCATGGTGCTGAAGTTCCCGCAGATCTTCGTGCTGATGCGGGCCAGAGCGACCACTGGAGTCAGTCTAAACAGTTTGCTGCTCGAACTGCTCGGGTAAGAACTTTACACTGACTGAATGAATGAATGAAATCAGTCTGTTGCGTGAGAGCCTAGACGAAGATATCCGGACTGAGCTGCATCCAGCTGTCATTTCTACAAATATACGGATGTCCTAGTGACACGTGACAAGTGTATGTGCACGTACAGGGTGATATGCTCTGATGTTGCTTTAAGTAACGTATATTACAATAATTTCACTGTAAGTTAAGTGAAAAGTGTAAGTTAAATGAAACCAAAGTTTATCATATATATACACATACATTTATATAAGTCTTTAGAGTAAACAATGAATGTATGAAGGAAGTAGCTGGGGGTTTTCAACTCTGTCACATAATGGACAAAGCAGGATTTCACAAACCATGCTGCAATCACTGGATTGTAAAAAATATTTTAAGCACTTAAGAAAAACAAAATCTCTTAAACAAATTAATGAAATTGTTTTTGAATGATAAATGTAAATGCGCTGACCACTGCACTATATATATATTTTTTTTTTGTGTGCATTAAATTATTTTACATATAAATATATATGTATTTCTACACATAGTAATCCGCACACTTTTGTTTTTTTCTAAAAAATACACTACCAGTCAAAGATTTTTGAACAGTAAGATTTTTAATGTTTTTTAAAGAAGTCTCTTCTGCTCACCAAGCCTGCATTTATTTGATCCGTAATACAGCAAAAGCAGTAATATTGTGAAATATTTTTACTATTTAAAATAACTGCTTTCTATTTGAATATATTTTAAAATATAATTTATTTCTGTGATCAAAGTTATTTTTTTAGCATCATTACTCCCAACTTCAGTGTAACATGTTCCTTCAGAAATCAGTCTAATATGCTGATTTGCTGTTCAAGAAACATTTTTTATTATTGTCAATATTTAAAACAGTTGACTACATTTTTTCAGGATCCTTGGATGAATAGAAATGTCTAAAGATCAGCAAAGATGATTTTATTTATCTCAAATAAAAAAAAAGACATTTGGGAAAGAAATTATATAAATTAATACTTTTATTATGAAAGGATGCTTTAAAATAATCAAAACTGATGGTAAAGTCATTTATAGTGTTACAAACAATTTCTATTTTAGATAAATGCTGTTCTTCTAAACTTTCTATTCATCAAAGAAACTTTAAAAAAATATACTTGGCTGTTTTCAACATAATAATAATAATAATAATCATAATAATAAATGTTTGAGCAGCAAATTAGAATATTAGAATGAAATCACATGAATAAATTACATTTTTAAATATATTTAAATAGAAAACAATGATTTTAAATAGAAAAATATTTTATGGTTTTGGCTGTACCTTAGATCAAATAAATGCAGGCTTGGACAGCAGAAGAGACTTCTTTAAAAAAAAACATTAAAAAACTTTTGACTGGTAGTGTATAAAATTTCCATAACTTTTTTTTTATTTTATAAATTTCAATAACCTTAATTCATTTCAAAACATTTTTTTATGATATGTTACATTTGTATGAATTTCCATGATTTTTAAAGATTATATGACTTTTATGATTTTTATTACTTAAATGTCAAGGACATTAATATAAATTCTTTCAGGCACTAAAATCACAACACAACACTGAAACAGGGTTATTATCGGTAATAACAACTAAAATCAAAACCTTTCTTTACTTGAAACAAAATAAACATTATCTGAAAACTAATAAATAAAAAGTTATTAAATAAACATCTATAGACAGGTTTTAAAAAACTAAAAATTTGAACAATTATAGTGAAAACAGAAAATATAAAAATAAAATCTAATTTAAAATATTAACAAAAACAAACAGTATATCCATTATACTAAAATAACAGTGGCCTGAAAACCTGTGTGTTTTGTCAAACTACAGATTTATTATTAGATTTTAGAAATCAAATAATAATTGGCAGACCCTGGTATTAAATATCAAATGTATGTATTTTCATGGATGGCAAAAAAGTGTCAAACTCAGTTCTTTCTCTTCTTTCTGTGTGTGTGTAGGTTTATAGTGTTCATGTCCTATCAGATGTATTACGATTACCCACCGCTCACATACCTGGAGTATCCCATCCTCATTGCACAAGGTAAGCACAGCTGACAGACCAGACTCTGATGCTTAAACACTCCAAATCCAAAGTCTCAATTGTGATTATATTTCAATCTCGTGTGTCCACAGATGTCATTGTGCTCCTGTTAATCCTACACTACAACAGGAACCTGAAACACAGCCTCATATACGCAGCACTGTATCCTTCAGGCACAAAGTTTTCAGATTATGCTATCCATCTGGGCACAGAGTCAGAAATACTATCCCAATTACAATCAAAACCTGCCCAATTTAAAATAATTTTTCATTTCCTTTACTGTAACAATCAGGTTTGTGGGTGGATGGCAGCTGCTTACAGTACAGAAGTGGGTGATTGATCTGGCCATGGTGAGAACATGCCACTACTGATCTATATGCATTTGCATTACACTTAGTCCTGATCATACTTTGAATGCATTAGATTTAGATTAAGGCTAAAGCGTTCTTGCAATGTGCAAAACCTTACTTTTTTGGCCATTGTCTTTCAGAGCTTGTGCACTTTCATTAGTGCCGGCAGTAAGCTGGCACAGCTTCAGTGTCTCTGGCACTCAAAGGACTCTGGGCAGGTCAGCACTCTCACCTGGGCTCTGGCCACGTATACATGCCTGGGTAAGTGACACAAAAGGAAAACTAAGCACTTCTCTAGTCTGTCATTCTGATATTGAGTGTTTGCTCTGTTTGTCAGCACGGATCTTCACTACCGTCATCACCACAGGAGACACTCAAGGTCAGTAAGAGCTTCCTGAAGGGATGTGAACTGAAATGAAGTGTTGATTGCTTGCTTGAGATGTCATCTTTATCTTTTCTTTCTTTCTCCAGTTCTCATTCGGTTTATCGTCATGTCCATTCTGAACATGTGGGTCACAGCTACAGTCATCTACTACAAACCTAAAGCGCTGAAACGGGATTAAGAGGATGCTACTTTTTGCATCCAGTGCATCTCAAAGTATTTTTTTTTGAAGAACTAAACTAGATTCAGGGCAGGTGCTATTTGGATGTAGCACATTCTATATTGCAATTTAAACAATTAAAGATTTACTGACTTTGGTTAAGCGTGTACAACCAAAAATCTTTTCCCGTTTCCAAAAGGTTTCCTGTTTGATTTAGTTACAGTGCTTGCAAGGCACTTTTTATTGAAATGTTAAATCTTAGGGGTTTTTTTTATAAAGTATTTTATTCAAAATGCAACAGTGATGACATAATATTTGCATTTTGAATCACAATTTTCCTTGCATCTATCAGATCATTTTTAGCTGCTGTTACTATGATTCTCATGTTCACGTTAAAGTTAAAATTTTCCACACTTTTATTTTGCTGCTTTGCAAGCACTGGTATTTTCTTCTGAATATGCAAATCTAATGTTTTTGGCATATGGGACAGATTTTTTTTTTCAGTATAATTGCTTTAAATCTCATATTTCCATGAGAGAAAACAGATATGAATGTTGTAGACTCACACATGATTTGATATCAGACTGCATTTTATATAAAAAGCATTTATCAGAAGTCTGACCAAATAGTGTTATGAAACAATATGAACATTCCTGTCCTTCACTGATTGCAACTCTTCCTTATAATTCCTGGTAGGTTTCTTGCCTGTAGTTCCCTGCATTTGTACATCAGATATACTGTTAATGATGTTTTATAAGTTGTAATACTGTAAGAAGTTTAGTAACTGTCTTTTTCTTCTCAGAAAGGAATCTATTTTTTGACCAATTTTCTGCTAAAGAACTGTTAAAACTGGTTAGTTATGTTGCTGAAAAGCAACCTGTATACTGTAGTTCATAAAGGGGTGATGTTTACATATGCTGAAATATGCAAAAATGTTTTTTAGAGGTACATGTAACTGTATTATGCTGATATAATGAACACATGGTTATCATTAATAAACCATAGGACTTTTGACCTCCAAATGTTCTAGTGCAAGATTTTTATTACTTAGAAAATGAAGATTTGAAATGAAATATCAGGATTAAAGCACAACTAATGTCTCTTTTGTAAGTACTTTAATAGATCTGTTCTTTTGTATTTTATAAATCAATAAACATTCCTTCTGTGTGAAATGTCTGGATTGTTTTGTATATTACAGAATTCAATAGTGTTTTCACGACGCATCATCATTTGTCTGCATATTTTGCTGATTATTGCTGCTGAAAATGTTCAAACATTTGGAGTACTATAGCCAACAGTTATAACAAATCAAGGAAAAGAGTGCAAAAATCTGAGGAACAGAAGGCATTTGTGGTTGGCCAAACAGAACCAGGATTTCCAGAGCAAGAATCTTGACAACATTCGTGTTTGTTCTTATAATTCAGGTAGGTGAAATATTAGGCTAATATCTTTATACTGCTCGTACGTATCTTTACCACCTATTAACTCTAGTTTGTCAAAATATTGCACTTTCCTGCTTACTAAATCTTTCTCTATACAATTTAGCAGCTTCCACAGGTTTCTTTTGTGGTTTAGACAGCATAAATTAGCAGAACAACATATTCAGTAGTAGATTAACCATGCAATTCATGCTATTGTTTACATCGGAGTATCTCCAATATGGCTGAGCATAAGGGTAACTGACCTCTTTAGTATAAAAAAATTACCATATTTCATAAATTTAATTTCGCAATCGTTCTTATGTCGTAATAAACTGGACACCCCAGATAATAAACGCAAAAGATGTATTTAACCCCAAACATTTTTGTGTCATCACAATGTAGAAGTAATAGGCTATTTTCAGTCGTGTTTTTACCACGCCTCATCTGTTTGAATAGGCGTGGCGTATTACTCCGAAGTAAACGCCCACTGCTACAAAAACGCATACTCAGTTCATACTCAGACAAAGCAATAATGACCACATAATAAAAACAGTTACTCACACTTGTGTGGTGCGACATTACTGTCAGGTCCAATATAGTCAGCACAACTTCCTCTTTTAGTTTCAAACTTTCTGAAAATCCCACGTCGAATTGTGCCTTGTTTGTAAACGAATCCGCGGTAAAAAAAAAAAAAAAAAAATTAAGTAAACAAAGGACCAAGTTCTCACTGATGAGCTCTGGAACTTCATTCAAAATAAACTTAATCCACGCTTTCCTAACGTCGGGATTTGAAAAAAGGCAATACAAAGACTGTTTTTCCACAACTTGGCACAGCACAGCGTCTTTATCGTGGGTTCTGCGTTTGCCTCTAAGTTATTTACACCACGTGCGCCAATCAGTGGGCGGGGCTAAACAGGCAGCGACGTAGAAGGCGGCGTTGAGCTTCGTCTGCGGAGGCTGTGTTTAGCTACACTATTACATCATAGAGTGATACATTCCACAACCTGTCTTTTTGCCAGATTAGCTTGAATATAAGCTGTTTTTAAACTGATAATAAACTTTTGAGTTCTGGAACTTACAGGATGTTTTTGTAGTACAATGACCTTTCATATGTCAAAAGGAGATCTTTTTATTTTTCTATGCGTTGACTTAATTTAAACTGAAACAGGGAGACAGAACAGTCCCACTCCTTTTTTTAAAGCACAGCTTGGGCCAGAGCCGTTGAGCTCGGTAAAGCTGCGTTTGACAGCTTATGACAGCCACAATCTCATCCACATCGCGTTATCTGTATATAAAATAGCATTCTGTGTAGAATTCAAATGTGTCCATTACATTTTGTGGCCTGAGCAGAGTTGCGCATATGATCCACTATTGTGTCTCTGGACCGGAAAAGACTGTGTACATGCTCTGGTGGTTTGTGTGACACACCGAAAAACCAGACTTCATTTGCCCCAATGGAATGCATATTTACACTGAGTCGTTCCCTATCTCATATATAGAGCACCACGTGCCGTTCACCGCACAGAAAATACTAACTCTGTGAACAAGTGACAGATTTCAGCTGCAGCTTTAGTGTCCCTTTATGGTGTGGGGGCGGGACGCTTTGGATTCTAGAGAGCATTTGATTGATTGGACAGAAAATTTGATGTGAAGCTGAAGTGCAGGGTGATGTCATCAAAGTCGTTGATCCATATTGCTGGAAGTTAGAGACTTTACGTTTTGAATGCTTATATCTTCTAAATGCAAATTTTGTCTGTTTTGGAGCACACTAGCTTATAGATAAGCTTAAGGCTAACATTTATACCAAAAGCCAATAAAACTTAAATTTTGATTTCATGGGGACTTTAAGAATGTATATTGTTTCTGTGATTAAAGCAGACAAAAGAATGACCACATTGTTTATATTAAAACTTTACTTCCTTTTACTACATTCACAGCTATATACCCATTTAACTACTTTTGTTTACAAAAATAAGCAAATGTTATACAGGGTTTCCAAACAACACGGCTACATATGCTTTTCATTTTATGATCAAACAGTACATCAATATAAAACATGCAAATCTGGAGGCAGCGCTTTAAAATAAAAAAAGTGCCCAGACCTGTATAAATAGCAAACCAACTGGTAAGATGGCAGGTCAAATATACGCTGTATATTCATATATTTATATATATAACGTGTAAAAGAACACGGATATGCATTCACAGCACACCCAGAGATACACACTGTTTGCTAGGGTGAGGATACACACAAAAAACAATGACCACTTCAAATCACAAAATTAAAAAAAAAGATCTACAAAATACTTAGTGAATTTAAACATGGTTTTCAGACATTCCACCGTCTCATGAATATTTTAGTTATGTGCTTGAAAACAATCAGTTTTTGGCTCAAGTCAAAGCATGAAACTCAAAAAATCTAACTTTTAAGAGCTGATGATCAGAATTATAAAACGACTGGCCAAAAACTGACTGCAGATCACAATCTGGAAAGATTTTAGAAACTCCTGCCCACATGCACAGCTCACATCTAGATGTTGATCTCTGATAATCATACCATCATGTCCCGTTAATAAACGTTCCTCCTCAGATTACATTCGATTCATACTAGGGAGTGAGCAGCACAGGTGTCTAGGAGAGCATTATGGGATGCATTCATGATCAGAGAAGTTTTAATCAAGCTTTGATCACACAGTGGGGTAAACAAAGGTAAAAACACTCTACAAGAAGAAACACTACAGTTTCATTGCATTTATGAAAGAATGAGAAACATATGTAGTGGTGTTTTCTAGCCGTTTATGTGGTGTGTTGCACTAATTTCTACATTCAGCCATTAAAGTCAACCAAACAAACAAAACAAAAATACTATGGTCAGACCCAGCTGTCGTCCACATTCTCTGGCCTGTCCAGCGGGGTTCAGTCTTAGCGTTCAGGTCAACTCTGGCCTTGAATGAATAAGAAGTTTGGTGTGACGCTGACCCTTCGGTTCTGTGTAGATCTGCTGTGCTCTTCGAAGCGACCATATGCCCAGAGAATAAAAGCCATATCACGACAGCAAAGCCTTCATCAACATGTGCATCTCTCACTTTTTTTGGATTTGCCAAAATGTGCGAAAAGTTACGACAAAGGTCTTTTGTTGGTGTGACAGGAAGAACCCCAAATCACCATGTAGCAGCACCAGATTCCCAATATAAGGTTAACTAGAGAATGAGGGAGAAATCAAGAAAGAGAAAGACAAAGAGAAAGTTAGTTTCACCACATTTAACCCAAGAGGAAAGAAAAATCCTTCAGTCTTTAACAAAAAAACAAAACAAAAAGCACCACAGCGTGCCATCATGCTCAAGAGAAGCATTAATACACCTGCAAACACACAGAACAGGTCGCAAACTTTTATTGCATGAGGGAACAAAAAAGACCTAAAAGTAAAAAATACTGTTTTGATACACATTCTCTCAATTTGTTTTTTCTTTTACAGTACAGTTGAAATGTCTTCTTGATAAACAGTTTGTAAACACGGTAATCGAACAGACTCATTTGTTCAGAAGGCTGTTGGTGGAGTCTTCTCGCCTCATCTTTGGAGGGTCCAGTCGAGGGGGACTAGGGCAAGAGGGTCAAAGGTCAAACAAGAAACACAAGCAGGCCAAATACCAATTCTCTGAACTAACCTCCTCTCCTTTATTAGCAAATGAGAAATGATTGAAGAAACAGTTTGGCTTTGCATTGAAGAGTGCCTGCTGTGGGTTTGGAGGGCGGAGAGGGTGTTCGTGAGAATTGGTATAGAAACTTTTGTTGGGCTATGGCAAATTCTCCATATCCCATCTTGGCCAAATCTTTCACACAAATAGTTAACACACTCACACGTGCTTAAATTTGCTTCAACAGCAAACAAATCCCACTGCACACACAAAAAAAAGGCACTCCATGACTCTGTTCCAAAACCAAGTGAGCAGCCTAAAGTTTAGTGTTAGCACAAAGAGCATTAAATATTTACAAATACACATACAAAGGATACATAGGATTTTTAATTTGATTTAACTAGTTTTATTGATAAATTTTGATAATAAATTACATTTAATTTATAATTATTACTTTTTATCATTTTATTCATAATTTTATATAGATTACTTTAAACATATACACTACCAAGTTTTTGGACAGTAAGTTTTTTTTTAAGGCTTTTTTTTTTTTTTAAATAAAATCTCTTCTGTTCATCAAGCCTGCACACCAAAAACAGTAATATTTTAAAATATTTTTACTATTTAAAATAACAGTTTTCTATTTGAATACTTTTTTTTTTAAATGTAATATATTCCTTTGTCTACAAAGCTACATTTTTAGCATCCTTACCCCAGTCACATGATCCTTCAGAAATCATCGTAATATTCTGATTTGCTGCTCAAAAAACATTTATTATTATTATTATCATTTTTTTTTTATTTAAATAAAAAGCATTTATTTTAAATATTAAAAATATTTCACAATATCACTGCTTTTGCTGTATTATGGATCAAATAAATGCAGGCTTGGTAAGCAGAAGAGACATCTTTAAAAAAAACATTAAAAATCTTACTGTTCAAAAACTTTTGACTGGTAGTGCACTACCGTTCAAAATTCTAGGGTCAGCAAAAATTTTTTTGAGAGGAAATTAATATTTTTATTTCACAAGAAAGCATTAAATTGACAAAAGTGACAGTAAAGAAATTTATATTGTTACAATAATTTTCTATTTCAAATAAATGCTGTTCTTTGGAACTTCTCACCATGTTTTCAACATGATAAAATGTTTTTTGAACATTAAATCAGCATTTAATTTCTAAAGAATCATGTGCCACGGAAGACTGAAAGTAATAGCTGGTGAAAATTCAGCTTTGCAAAAGCATAAATTACATTTTAAAATATATTCAAAAAAATGGGTTACTTTAAACTGTATGAATATTTCACAATATTACTGATTTTACAGTATTTTTTGACCAAATAAATGCAGTTTTGCTGAGCATAAGAAACTTCTATAAAAACATTAAAAGAAAAATATTACTGACCCAAAATGATAAATGTCCAATATTAAAATTCTATTTAGTTTAAATAAATATGCTACAAGTGAATTTAGGCATTAGAACATTATATTGTACTGTATTAAAATAGTTTAAAATTTAGCATTTGACAACACAACATTTTTATTATCAAATCACTGACTGTAAATATTACCTTAGTGTATATTACATGACAGCAAATAATCTAAATGCTGCCAAAGTAGGTGTGTTAGGAGGTTTTGGAACAGAGCCCCTGTGTAAGCGGTTACCCTGTTTCAACCCTACACATGCTCCTCAGAAATTAAACGTATGGTCATAATCTACATCATCCACGTCATCCAGAGCCCAGTGCCAGTCCTGAAGCTCCGAATCCAGAGGCCTGCAGGTGGAGGAGACAGCATTCAGCCAAGCCCTCACCAACCTCACTACAGTTAAGGTCTGGAGGTAGTTCACTAAGGTGAAGCTACACCTTAGCAAATAAGAGGTAATTACTATAACAGAACTAAACCTTAAAAATAAGATTGGCCTCTGCTCAATGCCCGCTGAAGCTTTAAAGGCTGTGCATCTGTATGCATCTCGAGTCTGGTACTAAATGTGCAATCAAGTTGAAGATACAGACCTCTGAGATCCTCTGATGCATACTTTTAGTATTAAGCATTTAAATTCAGTGTTACTAGTCACAATTAAAAACCTGAGGTTGACACAAAAGAGAAAAAGTGCTTTGTTAATGCCCAAGCTGTCATCTTGCATCCCAAGTTTGCCCAGCGTAACACTGTTTAAGCTTTATATCCAGTTAGTCACCATTAGCAAAGACCGTAAATGTTATTCTGCTAGTCAAGCCCCGTGCTTTAAACCTTGAAAGCTCTTAAGTGATGTCATATAATACATCCTCCATCCAACTTCCAGGTCGGCCGTGTTCTCCTCTCACCCCGTGTTGAACTGGGGGTTGAACTGGTCTGGAGCACAGGGTCTGAGACTTTCCTCTTTCTTGTCCATGTGCTCTTTGTGGCATTTGATCTGACATCTCTGACATTCCAGAGCCAGAGGAGGTTTGAACATGTTCCACAGGGGTTTGGTACAGGCCTCACAGTTGGCAGGGAAGTGGTAGAATAAAGGAATAAACTCATGTCCCTTGTGGTAGATGAAGCCAGATTTCTCCGCACATGCTGACGGTTCCTTTACGTTGTGCACAGACCTGTGTATCATATAGAGTAGCACTCTAGTGTGTAACCGGTGCCAAACACGAGTCTACCGCTTCTGCATTGATTTTATGAACAGCCATCTTAGAATCAGACTTTATAAAACAAGATGGTAAAGGAACAGTTCACACAAAAATGAAACACAGGAGTAAATTGTCATCATTTACTTACTCTAATGTTGTTTCAAACTTATATGACTTTACTCCACGCAACATAAGAGATATTTTGCAATGTCTAATTTAAGAAGATAGTGACCAAGAACCAGCAAATGATATTGAAATGATGTTGTAAATTAAGCAAAGGTAACTGAAGTAAAGAAATTATTTCAGTTCTTCTATTTTACTGAAAATTGTTTCAAACTAAAACGTACACAATTATTTTCAGTGTTTCAAAAAATGTAATCTTGACAGCAAAATGCTGTTAAAGGATTTGTTCACGTCCAGCACAAAAATATTCAGGATAATGTACTCACCCCTTGTCATCCAAGATGTTCATGTCTTCCTTTACTCAGTCATAAAGAAATTATGTTTTTTTGAGGAAAACAGTCGTGACAGTTAGGGTACATCTGAAAACTACAGTCTCATTTTTTCCTCCAGCTTCAAAATCGTCCCATGTCACTGTTTTTACCTTTTTTTGTAAAGAGTGTTTGAGGATCTTTGCACATCCACTTTGTAAACTCTGGGTTGGTACTTCTGCAACGATGGAGGGTGATTTTAAAGTTGGAAGAGAAAATGAGATGGGAGTTTTCAGACGTACCCTAACTGTCATCACAGAGAAAAAAAAAAAAAACAGGCCAGTTTACACAGAGCTAGACGAGACACGCGTTTGAGGTTAAATTATAAAAATACAAATAAAAATAAAAAAATCATTCATTTTGCTAGATAAGACTCTTTTTTCTTCAGCTGGGATTGTTTAGAGCCCTTTGATGCTGCATTTAAACTACATTTTAGAAGTTCAAATTTGGGGGCACCATAGAAGTCTATTACATGGAGAGAAATCCTGAAATGTTTTCCTCAAAAAACAATTTCTTTATGACTAAACAAAGAAAGACATGAACATCTTGGATGACAAGGGGGTGAGTACATTATCTGTAGATTTTTGTTCTGGAAGTGGACTAATCCTTTAACACAATCCATAATTTAAAGGGATAGTTTACTCAGAATTGAAAATTCTGTCATTATTACTCACCCTCATGGCATTCCAAACCCGCAACACCTTGCTCATCTTCAGAACACAAATTAAGATGTTTTTGATGAAATCCGAGAACTTTTTGTTTTTGAATAAAGTCATTATTTTTGTTTTCTTTGAGCAAAAAAGTATTCTCATAGCTTCACAAAATTACAGTTGAACCATTGACGGCACATGGACTATTTTAAAGATGTCCTTACTGCCTTTTTGGGCCTTGAACGTGGTAGCTGCGTTGCCGTTTATGCAGGGTCGGAAAGCTCTCGGATTTAATAAAAAAATATTTGTGTTCCGAAGATGAACAAAGGCCTTACGGGTTTTGAACAACATGATTTGATGATAGAATTTTCATTTCTGGATGAACTATCCCTTTAAGATGTTGTAGAAATTACATTCTGGTGAAAACAATCATAGTTTTCAGGGGGAAAAAAAAAGAAGAAAAAAAAAAAAAAGATTTATGTATATACACCAATGGACATGCAATTGCAAAAAACACTTCAAAAGCGCTCTTTTCTGTTTTTTTTTTTTTTGTTTTTTTTATGCACACTACAGTTTTATTTTTTGAGTCATACATTAATGACATGAGAATGAGCAAATGATGACAGTTTTCATTTTTGAACGAACTGGTCTGAAAGGATCTGTGAATGAAAACCAGGCCTTTATTGTCTTACTCTACAGACTGACACTGATGAACAGCAACCTGGGCAGTGTATTTGAACTAACACAGTGTAAACTCTACATTTGCCACATGAAAACACAAGGTAGAACTGGACACAGCCATATGATTAACTGAATTTTGCATTTAAAAAAAAGGCATGTTGAGCTTTAGTGCTCACCTGGCTTTGCCGGTGGGTATTTGTCGGCTGGGTCTCCTCATGGATTGACTGCTTTGTACTTTAGAAGGAACTCTGGGAGAGGAGCGGTGAGGGGCTTCTGGTGCTGGAGGTTTTTTGGGGATCTTCTTCATGAGCCGACTAACCCACTTCTGCTGGTCCTCCTGAGACGTTGCTAACAGCAGCAGATTTTTAGCCGTAGACACGTCGTAGTTCACTAGAGATAGAGACGCAGGAAAAAAAAAAAAAGGAGAAAGAAGAAAACAAGTGAATGGGACAATTTACTTGATATGTAAATCTTTTTCATATTTCATGGTAGGGTTGTCAAGAGTCCTCGATTCGAGTACTGTCATAATAAATCGTTGATTGCATTCTGCCGATGTTGAGTAACCGGCAAAATACAGAAAGGGGCACATTCCACTGATGAGAATTAAGGAAATGCATTATCAGACAGTTTTCTAAGGCTGCATGATATAACAAACCCATTTAAAAATCATAATAAAGCATAATACTATTGTGAATCCACAAATAGTAGGATTCCATTAAAATATAAGCAATGCAGGTTTAATATATGCACTTTAATAATTACATGCATCTCAGAGCAGCTATGTTCATAGGGTCATTCCAGCTGGAATCATCAAATTTTGGAAAAGTTCCCCACCTGACCTCCTCAGATTTGTCTGAAAAAAATCTATGTGATGGGTAATATGCCCAATAGATCATATACAAAATTTCAGATCTCTACTGTGCATACTTTTTTCACAAAAAATCTGTAAAAAAGTTTGTTTTTTACCCCGTTTTGGCATCACAGTCTGAGTGACCATGTTCAGACTGAAATATCTCCAGAACTATTTGTGCCAGGTCCATGAAATTTTCTGGGCTAAGAGTCCTAGTCCAGAACTGCATGAATTACAACTCACAGCATTGTTACTGAATTTACACCTGAATGCTGGCCCTCTACTTTTCTTTGAAACTATTACTTTAAGGGTTTTCAGATGTCCATAGAAACCTCAATTTTCAATGTATAAGCATCAAACTTGGTAAATGGTCTGATATGTACCATGTCTTTCACATCCTTTGATATCAGACAATAGAGTCTGATGGATGTTGAGATATTAAGGTCCAAATATGGAAAAAAACTATTTACAACAATGTTCAGAGCAGTATTTCCCATGAATGACACCAGGTGTGAACATGAAACTTGTTTTTTTGAAAGAGCATATTGTTATTGATAAAATATAAAAAAATTAGGATGGGGTTTTGCCTCATTTTTCTGTAATGATTTTTTTAAAACTCAGAGTTTCGTCACTGATCCTATTGTTCACTTTTGCTATTCAACTTGGTATGGGCATTTCAACAGAATTTATTAATGTTCCACTTATACAAAAAATACAAAATACAAAAAACGTACTTCCAGACATGAGTCACTTTAATAATGTATACCACCAACACAAATAAATGTGTGACATAACAGTTACTGAAAGTTGTTCATGAAAGTGTCTGAATCCAGTTTCATTTTCTTTTATGACATAGCATCGTCCAGTGGAAGTAACTGGCACATCAATTTTCATTATGATGTGCTGGAGAGGCACCCAACAGACATCTTCCCTTTTTGGCCAAAAGTAGCCTCTAGCTGGGCCATGGGGATGCAAAAAAAGCACTTGAATGTCTTGCTCTGTGTCAGAGACGTCTCTGATGATACCAACCCACCATTGTCGGTCATACGCACAAGTAACATATTGTCCTGGGGCCATATCTGTGATGTGAAGGCCTTGTTCAACTGGGTCAACCTCAAAGTTGACATGGAATCCTGGTGTTCCTGATACTCGATTGACCTCAGAAATGATCATTGTTGACTGATTGACTGATTGATTGATTGATTGATGCTAGATCTCATACCACCTGAATATTATTATTTCTAATCAATATTGCCCTCCTTTCTCAATGAAAATGAATGTATTATTCACTGGATTGGGTGGAACAAAAATTATTACAGAAAAATAAGGCAAAACCCCATCCCAATTTTTTTTATATTTTATCAATAAGAACATGCTCTTTCAAAAAAAAAAAGTTTCATGTTCACACCTGGTGTCATTCATGGGAAATATTGCTCTGAACATTGGTGTAAATAGTTTTTTTCCATTTTTGGACCTTAATATCTCAACATCCATCAGACTCTATTGTCTGATGTCAAAGGATGTGAAAGACATGGTACATATCAGACCATTTACCAAGTTTGATGCTTATACATTGAAGATTGAGGTTTCTATGGACATCTGAAAACCCTTAAAGTAATAGTTTCAAAGAAAAGTAGAGGGCCAGCATTCAGGTGTAAATTCAGTAACAATGCTGTGAGTTGTAATTCATGCAGTTCTGGACTAGGACTCTTAGCCCAGAAAATTTTATGGACCTGGCACAAATAGTTCTGGAGATATTTCAGTCTGAACATGGTCACTCAGACAGTGATGCCAAAACGGGGTAAAAAACAAACTTTTTTACAGATTTTTTGTGAAAAAAGTACGCACAGTAGAGATCTGAAATTTTGTATATGATCTATTGGGCATATTACCCATCACATAGATTTTTTTCAGACAAATCTGAGGGGGTCAGGTGGGGACCATTTGATGATTCCAGCTGGAATGACACCATAGTAAATGCTGCTCAGCACAAACAGTTATCATTTACATGTGTGGAGCGTCTCAGATTCAATCTTAGCATGTTGCTGTGAGTTTGGATTTAATATAACACTCATCTGGGAATGCAACATCCACCATTTCAAGTAAATCATCTGACTATTCATCGCTATTTCAAAATAAAAGCTCCAGTTTACAAATTTACTTGCTCTGAGTTTACACGTTTTGATGTCCACATATTCAAGAAATTACAGTGCCAGTTGCACTTCTGTCGTTAAAAAAAAAGGCCAAATATTAAAGATTAAGTAGACATTTGAAATAAATGTTGTTTGGTTGAAATAGAACTGAACTGTAAAGTGCAAAAACAATCCACAGGCTTTTAGCGCCCTCTGCAGGCCTTTGGTATAATGGATAATGTATGTTGGTTCTATTGTTTATAGTACATTATGTATTTTCAGAGTTTCGTTCAATAAAACCATATGATTACTTGCTTTTAAAACTCTATTTGAACCAGTTATTATTGTCTATTTTAGGTCTATTTTTATTTCTTCAAAAAATGTAATTTAATTAATTTAATTTTTCCATGACTTTTCCAGTCATGTGTGATGGATAAAACACTAAACTTTTTTTTTTTTTTTTTTTTTTTTTAAACATTTCATAGTACTTTTGCTCTCTCCAAAAGTAATTCTAATCTACATTCTCAGGTTTTCCAGGACCCAGGGAACCATTTTTTTACTCTAGTAGGTTTTAAGCTAGTAGGGAGAGAGCCCCTTCTCACCTCTGCAGGGAGCGATGACTTCCTCTTTCTTGTCCATGTGGTCTTTGTGGCACTTAATGTGGCATCGTCTGCATTCGAGAGCTGGAGGTGGTTTGAACATGTTCCACAGGGGTTTGGTACAGGCTTCACAGTTAGTGGGGAAGTGGTAGAGGGTGGGAATGAACTCATGACCCTTATGGCAAATGTAGCTGGACTTGTCCCCAGGAAGAGGTTCCAGTTCTTGCTCTTTCTTGCTCTCACCCTCATTAGCGTACAAGATCTGGGGGAAGAAGCAATTGTGAGCGATGAGTTTGCTTACAGCCTTTATTCTTAGAATTCAAATCTGATTTTATAAAATACTGTAGTTTCAAAGTTCCCTGATACTCTCCAATATACCTGGAATATTCTGGGAATCTCTTTGGCGTCAGCACGATAGACGTCCGTCTGGGTTACCGAACGCACATGGAAAAGTTTACTGTCAAGAGAAATTAAGATGATGACAAGTTGACACGAGATGACTCAAGTCAGTCAAAAAGATAAATGACTTTTTTTTTTTTTTTTTAACACTGGGACAAAATAAATTAATGAAATGGATTTAAAGAGTAAAAGGACTTACTCTATGTCCAACACCATGTAAGGATTGGAATGCTCTTTGTCCTGCTCACTGTTGTAGAAGAGAATCTTCTTGCTGCTCACCACAACATACTAAAGGAGAGAAAAGAAACAAAAGACTCACTAAATCCTTCATGATAGGGTTGGATGCAAGGGTATCAACGCCGAGCATTGCAACTCTAGTGGTTTAGCTCTCGTTTGCAATGTCACTTGAGGTTTAGTCCTGGCAATTAGTATTTGTCATGTAGTTGCAAACAACATGAGTTAATAATTCAAATACAACAAGTTTATTGAATAGTTAAATAATTTATTCACTCACTTTAACCACACACATTTATTTTAGTATTATAGATACTTTATTCATATTAATTAATATTTTGAAATCTTTAGTTATAGTTTCATTTTTAGTATTTTTGTTATGCGCTTGCAACTTATTTTAGTTTAGTTTTTTTATATTTATGTCTTTGTTCTACTAATATTAAATATTTTCTGTTATTTATTTTCTTATTGACTTTTACTCCTTTTGAATACTCTATAGACAAAAATAAAGCACTATTTACTTAAAGTGATAGTTCACCCAAAAATTAAAATTCTGTCATTAATTACACACCATCATGTCATTTCCCAACATGTAAGACCTTCATTCACCTTCAAAACACAAATTAAGATATTTTTGATAGCTTTCTTAACTGTACATAGACATCAACGCAACTACCACATTCAAGGTCCAGAAATGTATTAAGGACATCATTAAAATAGTCCATGTGACAGTGGTTTAACCGTAATTTTATGAAGCTGCGAGAATACTTTTTGTGCACAAAGAAAACAAAAATAACTATATTCAACTTTATTTGTTTGGAACAACATGAGCGTGAGTAATTAATGACAGAATTGTAATTTTTTGGTGAACTATCCCTTTAATTAATAGGTCCATTTTACTGTTATGTTAATGTTATTACTACTGCACTTATTTGACAGCATAGCATCACAGCATCCTTAGCTAACTGCATGCTTTAAAAATGCAATACTCCTGTCTAAATCAATACCTTTCTTTCCCATCCGAAGCGTTTGGTGTTGTTCCTCACTGGTAAAGACAGCCAACCCTCCAGTCTTGTTTCTGTACAACACACACAGAAAGAAAGAGTTTTATATAACTACACTGGAGAAAAGCTTGTCAAGGGAAAGCATAAGGTCCACACAAGTCTTCAAAAGGTCATGCACTGAACACCATGCAGGTCACCTGTAGGGTCAGGCTCTGCAGTGAGGTGAAGGGTGAAAGATCAAAAGTTGAACAGAGAACCAGACCAAAACTAGCAGAAAGAAAGGTGGGTGATATGGAACAACGTGGAGAAAGGAAAGTGAATTTTTAAAAAAGTTATAAAATAGTAGAGAGGATAACAGAGTGAAAAGACGTTTGAGAAAGAACTTTAGAACAGTACCTGCTAGTGACTCATCAGTGTCCATGTCTGGGCCGCTGCTCATACTGGCCGAGTCAAGCGACTGGACGTTGAGAGAGTTCAGCAGGCTGCGCAGCTGCTCGATATCACTGTCTTTACTATCCAGAGCCATCTGGAGCTCGATACGCACCTGAGACTCGTCTGCTAGTTGCTGCAAGAAATAAACAAAAGTAAGAAACAAGCATTCAGTGTGGCATTGTTTAGTCTGACTATTGGTCATACCGCTTGCATGTCGTTGATTTCTCTCTGGTATTTGATGATAGTGCTGTTCAGCTTCTCCTTCTCGGAACGCAGCTCCAGCTGCAACTTCCTGTTTTCTTTCTCCTTCCTCCTCACGTCTGTATCATTTCCACGGCGACTTCCACCACCTCTGACCTCCTTTCTGTTCATGATCTCTGCCAGCTTGTTCACCGCCTGAAGTAAAAAGGAGATCAAATTGAGAAAAAGTAGAACCTGAGGCAGTAAATACAAATCAAACATGCTCAATTTGATTTATATTTGCTACAAGGACAATGTGTACCTGTGTTTTGAGAGTTCTCTCTGACTGAAGCTGCTTCTCAAGGGCTAGTTTCACTTGAGTGATGGACTGCTCTTCATTCTTAACATTCTGCAGGTCTGAAAAATCCAAAATGATCACAGTCATCACAGAGATATGAAAAAGCCAGATTCAGCCACTGAAAATTGTTATTCTGCTGTGTGAACAACTCTAAAAATCTAAAATATTTATTAAAAAAATAATTAAAATATTTTTAAATTAAAATATTTCACAATTATCAAATTATGTAAAAAATTAATATAATAATATACAGTTGAGGTCAAAAGTTTACATACACCTTGCAGAATCTGCAAAATGTTTATTATGTTACCAAATAAGAGGAATCATACAAAGATATTTCACATTAAAGGGGTTTACATATAGTCCACAAGAAAAAATAATAGCTGAAATTATAAAAATGACCCCGTTCAATTATTTTCTTTATTTTTGTTCACCGATAGTTGAGTCCCTTGTTTGTCCTGAACAGTTAAACTGTCTGCTGTTCTTAGAAAAAAAATCCTTCAGGTCCCACAAATTCTTTGAATTTTCAGCATTTTTGTGTATTTGAACCATTTTCAGCAATGATTGCATGATTTTGAGATCCATCTTTTCACACTGAGGACAACTGAATGACTCACATATAACTATTACAGAAGGTTCAAACACTCACTGATGCTCCAGAAGGACAAATGATGAATTAAGAGGCAGGGGTGTAAACTTTTGAACAGAATGAAGATGTGTGCATTTTTCTTATTTTGTCTGCATATCGTATTTTTTCATTTAGTACTGCCCTTCAAAAGCTAAAAAAGATACTTACATGTTTCCTAAAGAACAAAATAAGTTAAATTTACCCTGATCTTTAAATTATAAACACAATTTAAAAACTAAAAAAAACTAAGAATTTTTGGGACCTGAAAGACTTTTCTGAAGAACAGCAGGCAGTTTAACTGTTCAGGACAAGCAAGGGACAATTATCAAAAAAAAAAAAAAAAACACTAAATATCTGTGTGAAATATCTTATTCAGGTCAGTACTAAATAAAAAATAACATGCATTTTGCATAATCCCTCTTATTTTAGTAAAATAATTAACATTTTGCAGCTTCTGGTGTATGTGTGTGTATGTAAACTAATATAATATAATAGTCAACATATTTTAGCCACTGTTTGTGTAAGATCTTGGTAGCTTACAGTCTTGTGTTTCCTTTAGCTTGTTATTGAGCTCTTCCTTCTCATTGGCCAGGTTTGCCACATCATTCGTCAATGTGCGATTAGCTTCCTCTAACTGTGAAAGGATGAGACAATTAAACCTAACACCATCCAATGTCCTCAAGACTGCTGCAAGTCTAAATGTGATTTCTGTAACACCGGCTAATAACTGAAGTGTGGTGTAACTCACTGAGGTGATAGTGGTGTCTTTTTCAGCGAGCTCCTGTCTGTGTCTGGCCATCATCTCTTTAATCTCCAGCTCCTTCATGATCTTCTCCTTCTCGAGGTCTGAATACTGCTCCTCCGCAATGGAACGCGCCAGCTGCTCCGAGTCAGCTTTCGTTAATGTGATCTCCAACTGGGCCGCAAGAGAATCCCTGGGAATAAGACAAGAGAAAAGGGTAGAAAGAATTTAAACCAACATATATAAATACATATCTTCAATCTGCAATGTGATTGTGATATTTTGACACAACAAAATGTATATATGATTAAAAATGATTTTATTTTTTTAAGACTACATCTTAAAAATGAGAACAGTTGCACACTAGGCTGTAGATTTTCTGATTGTTATTGGATAAAAATCTCACCTTTCCTCCTGTAGCTCCTGTAGACTCTGTTGCATGTCTTTATAGAGTTTATTTTTCTCCTCACACTCTTCCTTCAGCTCCCGCACCTGTGTCTTATACAGCGTCTACACATAAATGCACAGACACACACACACAGAAAGTCATGTTATACCTTTGAGTGTTCAGTTCGTTTTTTTAGGGAAAGAGAGTTTAGACTTCTTACGGAGAAATACTGCTCTGCCTCCAACTGATCCTGCAGTTCCTTCATCTGTCCATCAGAATCCTGACGCTCCCTAGGATCACATACTCAGAAGGTTATATAATATATGAACAATTTCAATATTTTTGCAAAACAAGAGGTTTTCAACTACAATTTTTTTAAGTTGCATGTTTGTGTGTAAGGTAATGACTATTCAATGAGCTCATATGAATGTGTTGCATACTTGCGCAGTTCCATATTTTGTTTTTCAAAGGTGCGTTTAATTTCCAACAGGTGGTTTATCTCCTGTTTGAGCTGTTTCTCTGATGTTCGCAGGGAGCTGAGCTGCTGGTTTTGAACCTTCAGGTCATTCTGAGTCAAAGTGCGTTTCTGAACCTCTTGCTCAATCTTCAGACTAAGATTCTTCACCTGCAATAAGAGAAAATGTAGAGAGTCTGTATAACTTTTTTGCAACAACTTTTATGATGTCATACAAGTTTGTTACTTAAGATAAACATAATGCTTCAAGTGACATGACCTAAACTGCACGTCAAAAATACACAAGTAAAAACTATGTACCATTGTAATTTAAAGGAACATGTATATTTAAATAATAATATATTTTGAACGAAGTCACTTTACGTTCAACAAGGCTACAGTAATTTGATTAAAACTACAGTTAAAAAGAAAAATTGTGAAATATTATTAGAATTTAAAGTACATTTTTTCTATTTCTATTGAGAACACATGTTCATTTTTTTTAGGATTCCTTGATGAATAGGAAGATCAAAAGAGCAGCATTTCTTTGAAACAGAAATGTTTCAAAGCACTGTTGTCAATTTAATGCCTCCCTGCTGAATAAAAATATTACTTTCTTTAAAAAAAACATTACTGACACCAAAATAAACAAAAGCAAAATAGTTTCATGTCCAGTGAGACACATTTACGGCAAGTAAATTTTCTCAATTTACCGGCCATCTGGAGTTGATGCAAAAATACATCGCTACCCTCCACGCACCTCTTCTGTGAGTCTCTCCTTGTGTCGTCGCAGCTCCTCTAGTTTCTGCAGTGACTGTTTATAGTCGCAGTCAAGCATAGAGTTCTTCTTCTCCAGTTCTAACACCCTGTTCTCCACACGCTGTTTAGAGGAACGTTCCTCCTGCAACTTCTGTTCCAGCTCTAGGTGAACAGACATGAACAATACATCCTGTTATGCTTTAGAAACTCAGCAGCTCCTCAATAAAATCTCCTTCAATGTATGTCTTGACTAAACCACCAAAAAGCACCATATTTTCCATTGCAACCTTCAAAGTAAACTAGGCTTTCAAGGTTCCTGTTTGAAGAAGAAATACGGAAACATGTAAAAAATGTGTTTCATGGGATCCTTAAATTCTCATACCCTTCACAGCCTCAGATTTGGCTCCTTCGATGGACTCGCTGATCTTGTTCTTGTCAGCAAGTCGAGCTTTTGTGGCCTTGTGTGCTGCCTCCTCTTGCTCCAAACCCTGCTGCAACATCTTCAGCTTATAGGTCATGTCAATCTGGTTATTGCTCTTCTCCTATTGGGCGCATAAACAGAGAGGGAGGGACATTAGAAGAGCAGTTGGACATAAAATGCAATTAACAGTGAGCAAATCCCAGTAAATCAAGTCTGTAGCTTTCTAATAACCATTTGTGACTCTAAACCACAAAACCAGTTGTAAGTACAGGTATATTTGTAGCAATACCCAAAATATTTTTATGCCAAAAATCATTAGGATATTAAGTAAATATTAAGCTCCATTAAAATATTTTGTACATTTCCTGCTGTAAATATACCAAAACTTAATTTTTGATTAGTAATATGCTTTGCTAAGATGTTCATTTGGACAACTCTAAAGACAATTTTCTCAATATTTTGATTTTTTTTGCACCCTCAGATTCCAGATTTTCAAGAAGTTGTACTTAGCAAAATATTGTCCTATCCTAACAAACCATACATAATCTCAATTTCAAAAAATGTCCCATTATGACTGCTTTTGTGGCCCAGGGTCACATGTGTGTACACCATTACTTCAGCAGGGAATGCTGGGAATGATCAACATCATTTCACTTCACAACTGTAGCCTATAATGATGTCACAAGTGTCTCAACAAGAAAGGAGGAAATGAGAATAAGACAGCCTACCTTTTCCATATCTGTAAGCTTCTCTTGAAGTTGCCTCTTCTCCATCTCAGCCTTAGATAGTGCCTGTCTCACCTGTTTCACTTCCTCCTCCAAACCAGAAATGCGTGCTGCGGACAAGAGGTGGATTGTGGATGAGTATTGCGACTCTGAAATGAATGCACACATCCAAAAAAGAAGGTATACACTTACCCTGTAGATCAGAGATGGTCTCAGAGCCCTGGGTGTGCTCCCGTTTCTCTGAGTCCAGCGCAGCCTGCAGGCTGATGTTCTCCCTTTCTAGTGTGAGTTTGCCGTTCTCCAGCATGCAGCATTTGTCCTGCAGTTCTCTCACGTGAGCCTCCAGCTGCTGCAGCTGTTTTGAGCTCTCTGTCTGAGTTTTACGCAGCCGTGCAGCAGCATCTGATTCCGCACGCAGTAACGCATTTGCTTCATCCAGCTGTCAGAGAGAAAGAGAGTGTTTGTAATGCAGACATGATATGTTTAGATTGTTCATTGATCTTATACAGTTGAGGTCAAAAGTTTGCATCCCCCTTTCAGAATAATTAAAAATGTTAATTATTTGTACCAGAATGAGAGGGATCATACAAAATGCATGTTATTGTTAATTTAGTACTGAACTGAAAAGGATATTCCACATAAAAAATGTTTACACATAGAGTCCACAAGAGAAAATAATACTTGAATTTATAAAAAATGATCCTGTTCAAAAGTTTACATCCCCTTGATTCTTAATACTGTGTTCTTCCCTGAATGACTCCCTTGTTTGTCCTGAACAGTTAAATTGCCCGCTGTTCTTCAGAAAAATCCTTCAGGTCCCACAAATTCTTTGGTTTTCCAGCCTTTTTGTGTATTTTAACCCTTTCCAATAATGACTGTATGATTTTGAGATACATCTTTTCACACCGAGGACAACTGAGGGACTCATATGCAACTATTACAGAAGGCTGGGGGGGTGAAAACTTTCAAACAGAATAGAGATGTGTACAGTTTTCTTATTTTGCCTAAATATCTTTTTTTTCCATTTAGTACTGCCCTTCAGAGGCTACAGAAGGTACTTACATGCTTCCAAGAAGACAAAATAAAGTAAATTTACCCTGATCTTCAATTTCAAAAAGTTTTCACCCCCCAGCTCTTAACACAGTATTACGAATCAAGTGTATGTAAACTTTTAAACCAGGTCATTTTTACAACTTAAACTATTATTTTCTCTTGTGGACTAAATGTAAACATCTTTTATGTGAAATATCTTATTCAGGTCAGTACTAAATAACCAATAACATGCATTTTGTATGATCCCTCTTATTTTGGGAAAATAATTAACAGTTTTAATGATTCTGAAAGGGGGGATGCAAACATTTGACCTTAACTGTACATATGTTTATATAACCCACAAACCTGTTTCTGCAGGTGGATGTTCTTCTCATTGGAGATGTGCGAGTTCTGGTTTTTCTTCTTCATTTCATCCAGTTGATCCCTCAGACTGTTCACTTCATTCTCCAAGCAGCGTTTGCGGTCGGCTTCACTCTCTGCTCTGCGGTGACTCTCTACGCTCTTGTGCTGCAGGAGAGCTTTCTCTCTCTCCAGCTGTCTCAGAGTCGTCTCCAATCCTTTTCTGCTATTTATCTATGAACACACGTGCAAAGTGGTAAGATAACTATATATTCATACACGCAACTTAGATCACAGAGATGAAACTCCTACTCACTTCTTCATCAAGCTCTTTGGTGATCTTCTCCAGGCGGCTACAGTTGCTTCTGTATTTTTGCTCCAGCTCATCTTTGGCCTGCATTTCACTGTTGAGTTGCTCTTCTAAAGAGTGAAGTTTCTTTTGGAGCTGAGTGGAAAATAAAGTAATTTAATGTCATCTCTTAAATTTATAAATTACTTAACAAGATGTGTATTAAGCAGAGAGTGTGAAGACTTACTGCTAAATTGTCCTGTGGGTTGAAAAAGAAAGAAAGAAAAAAAAACATTAATTAGTTTAAGTGTCTAATCAGTGACTACTGTATGATGTATATCCAGTATCTGAAGAGACTGATGAAAGTATCCATGTCGTACCTCTGTCTTGGATGCTAGGTGATCTTTTTTCATAGCTGAACTGTTAACAGCATTTAACAACCTACACAAAAACACAGATAATAATAGATCATTCGTGACAGTATTTATCAACTATTTTTGCTTCAGGAGATGAAGTGCAGATCCAACACTGTACCAAGAAATAGTTTGTTGCACAGAAGTGACAACAAAGAAATCACTCACTGGTCTTCTTTAAAATAGGTAAACCCTACAAAGGGCAGCTGATTGCCAACAAAGGCTTTGGGTGTGGGAAAGGTCTCCACTTCTCCTTTATCCTCCTCTATCTCATCGAAATTACTGGTGTCTATGTCACTGCTTAGCTCTGGTACCACAGGTGCTGCAGCTGGAGAGAGAACAAACAAAAATGGGTCACTTTGTGTGTTTATAACAGCTGATATAAAGGGAATCGAGACAGCAGAGAGAAGGAGAACATTGTTCACGTCCACCTCACAGGCTTACTTTGCTTTTAGTTGGGTAACACTGGAAAATGAATGTATATTGAACACTAGGGATGTAATGGTATTATCTATTGTTCTGATATCATCGTGGTCACGTGATGGTATGAAATGATAGGTCTTCTGGGCTAAATGCATAGACTTCTAAATTATATATAAACTTCTTATTCTAACATAAAATGTCTTTAAAGTTGTGTTTTGGGCCATTATGCTTTGGCACATTATCTGTCAAACGAACTAAATCGAAAGCACTGAAATATATGAAATATTACCCATTAAATATTCATTTATTTCACAGTGCAATTGTTTTACAATATGTGGCTATTACTGTAAATAATATAAAATTGTTATTATTTTTCTATTCTATTGTTTGGCTTCCTAAAACACCAGTGTGAGTGTAATTTAGAGTAGGCCAGTATACCATAACTAAAAAGAGGGTTGATAATAAATATCGTAACGTAGCGGTATAATCATACCCTGAGATTTCATTATAGTTGCATCCTTCTTGAGAACAGTTATTATAGTTTTAGAACTTTTTAAAGGAGAAGTCCACTTCCAGAACAACAATTTACAAATAATTTACTCACCCCCTTGTCATCCAAGATGTTTACGTCTTTCTTTCTTCAGTCGTAAAGAATTTATGTTTTTTTGAAGAAACCATTTCAGCATTTTTCTCCATATAATGGACTGATATGGTGACCCGATTTTGAACTTCCAAAAGGCAGTTTAAATGCGGCTTCAAACGATCCCAAATGCGTTTGTAAACGATCCCAGCCGGGAAAGAAGGGTCTGCTTGCACTGTTTTTGTTCCGGTTCATGACAGCTAGGTTATGTCGGAAAACTCCCATCTCACGTTCTCCCTCAACTTCGAAATCGTCCTATATCGCTGTTTTTGACCTTTTTTGATAAGGGTGTTTGATCTTTCTTGCATGTTTACTTTGCAAAGACTGGGTCGGTTCTTCTGCAGCGATGTAGGATGATTTTGAAATGATTTTTGACATTGAGGGAGAAAATACGGTCAGAGTTTTTCGACATACCCTAACTGTCTTGAGTCAGAATACACGGAGTTCAGGGAGAGAAAGGCAAGACGAGCGAGTAAAAAGTATTTAAATTGTATTTTTTTTTAATGAAAATGATCGATTTTTGCTAGATAAGACCCTTCTTCCTCGGCTGGGATCATTTACAACCGCATTTGGGATCGTTTGAAGCCGCATTTAAACTGCATTTTGGAAGTTCAAAATCGGGGCACCATAGCAGTCCATTATATGGAGAAAAATCCTGAAAAGTTTTCCTCAGAAAACTATTTCTTTATGACTGAAAAAAAAGAACAGACATAAACATCTTAGATGACAAGGGGGTGAGTACATTATAGGTGAATCTTTAATGCAGCTTTTGTCCTAGGTGCATTTGCGCATAGTTTTTCAGGCAGCTTTGCAGGTAGGTCTCTGGAAGCATCTTGGAGACGTTGCCACAGTTCTTCTGTTTTTTCATGTTATTCCAGACAGACATTATTTTAATTTCTGTTCACATATTAATGAGGTATTGAGATGGGGCAATGAGGTTTTACTCACTCTCTCTAATGGTGCTGAAGGTCCACTGGTCGTTTTTGAAGAAAGGATGTCTTTTAATTTCTTCTACACCATTTCGGCCCAGGCGAACCTCCCTACCAAATGCAAGCATCCACAAACACAAAAACACATTGTATGGAACATATACATAATATGGAACAAAACGGAGCAGATGACTACATGTACATCTATCTGTGCATAAGAAAGCTCACCTGTCTGTTAGGAAGGCACAGATGATGTTTTTGGCTTCTTGAGAGATCTCAACGTCATCAGGGAAGTTAAGAGAGTTCTTATGGTCCATAATCTTACTGTAGGTCCCCACCAGAGAATCAGCATAAAACGGCGTATCACCTTCACACGCACAAATATTTATTGACTTAATAATCCAGTACCACAAATGCACAATTTAGATGAACGCACACATTCACATTTCTGACTCACCAACCAGCATCTCGTAGATAAATACTCCCACTGACCACCAGTCACACTCGCGTCCGTAGTACCCGTCCCCTCCCTGAGACTTGAGAACCTCCGGCGAGATGTAATCGGGGGTCCCGACCGCAGTGTCACAATGAACCATCCCCGTCTACAATCAAGCAAATTGTCAATCTAGATCTAGAGAATCTATGTAGAAATAAATACAATTTACAAAAAGTAATGTATCAAATTACATTTGTTTACCCTTAATCTGAGAGAATTTTTACTATTTTTATCTAATTTCTCCTGTAAGCACAAACTCGTTTTTAGCACACAAACTGATGTGCACTGACACTAATTCAAACATTTTTTCTTAGTGTGTACTTCTGCTTCTCTACTCTAGATGGCACTATAATATCACTGAGCAAATGTCCAGCCTAGTTTTGTAGCTGGATTGAGGCACTAAAGGGCAGGGTCAGAATTTAACCAGGACTTGGGGGAACAAAAACTGGCAATAAAAGTGACAAAAATGCCCCAGATGTGTCAAATGTGGGGCAAAAACTATGTCTCTGCAGTGAACTTTATATATTAGCATCTGTTATGTAACATTTGATGTATTTCATAACCTTCTATTCTAGGTCTATCTAGTCTTGAGTTCAATGTCCCCGCAGACACAGACACACACCATCTCAGAGGTGATTGCTTTTGAATAAATAGAAATGTATTGATATATATGTATATGCTGTCTTAAGTTTTAGATTGTTGCTCACCTTTAGTGTTTTTATGGCTAGGATCTTTTTCCTTGACTCCACCAATCTTATAACATTTAAGTATCCCAGAGCCATATAGGCAATATTTTACAGCTACTGCTCTATAATACCACATATGATAAAGATAAAGCAGAAAACATGCAGGACAGGATCTCAATGTTACTTCAGTTCAAATACAACTGAGCTATTTATGCTGACAGTCTATAAAACTAGAACAGATGGGGGAAAAAGTTGATCTGGACTCATTTAATCTTCAGTCAACAAACTGAGCATTTTTAAAACAGCTTCTTAGCCTCAGTTTGACCCTATGACCTCTGAACCCACCTGAGGTCTTCTTCATTCAGACATAAAGGAATGAAAGGAAGGCTGGGTTTTTCTTTGGTCCTTTGAGTTTCGACAAGAACTGGCACGTGTTCAAGATATTTTTCATGCAATTACATCTGAGGGTGGGCTGAAAATCCCTGCACTCAGGGTAAAAACCCACGCCTGGTCAAAAGCTGACCAAAGTTTTGATGAGAGCCTGTGAACTACTGAAATTTGGCTTTGCAATGATGTGTTATCCCCTTACCCCGTCCATTTTCATGCAGGTCCCAAAGTCTGCAAGTTTTAGGTGTCCGTAGCGGTCCAGCAGCATGTTGTCTGGTTTGACGTCTCGGTGAATAAAGCCCATGGAGTGGATAGCGTCCAGAGCCAACACAACCTCAGCAGTGTAAAACTTTGCCCACTTTTCTGGAACGTCATACGTACTGGTGAGATTGACAAGATCTCCTCCTGGCATGTACTCCATTACCATGTAGAGAGAACGGTCATCCTGGAACGCACAGCACAGCTGAGGGAAAGACAAGGAAGAATTGTTAAATGAAGGGAATAAAAAAGAATTAGCATTAACAAATTTATATATGGTTGTGTATAACTGTGCTCGAACTAGATACCCTGATATATTTATGGTTCAATTAACATAACACATAATCTACCTTTTTAATATTTTAAATATAGCAGCTAGCTAAAAAATTTTGAAAAATAAATAAAATATTGAAACTATAACAATTCAATAAGGTAAACTATAATTAAATATATATAATTAAAATTAAATAATTAAATAAAATAATTATTCAATGAAATTAATAATTATTACAAAAATTAAATATATATATATATATATATATATATATATATATATATATATATATATATATATATATATATATATATATATATATTATATATATTTTTTTTTTTTTTATTATTATTTTAGGGCTGACAAACAATCGCACAAAAAAATAAAAGTTTAAGTTTGCCTAATATATGTGTGTGTACTGTGCATAATTATTATGTATATATAAAGACACACAAATGAATGTATATATTTAACAGAAATGTTATTTACATACAAAATATTGGCATTTATAGATTATAAATTATATACAAATTATAATAAATAAATATACTTGTAAATATTTCTTAAAAATATGTACATGAATGTGTTTGTATTTATATATACACACAATAATTGTCTGATAGCCCTAATACACATACACATACATACACACATACATACATATATATATATATATATATATATATATATATATATATATATATATAAATAATTACACACAGTACACACACATAAATTAAGCAAACTCAAACTTTTATTTTGTCTGCTATTAATCGTTTTTAAATAAATGTTTTTGAAAGATTTATGATTAACTTATGTTTAAAAAAAAACCTGTAATACTGTGAAATATAATTACAACTTAAAATAATTGTTTTCTACTTTAATATACTTTAAAATGTAATTTATTCCTGTGATAGCAAAGCTGAATGTTCAGCAATCAAACATTTCTTGTTATTATATATGCATGATATGCTGCATGTGCTGCATGATATTTTTAAATTCTTTGTAATAATAATTCTTTTGATTTTTGAATTTAATGCATCCTTGCTAAATTAAATTATTAATTTCTTTTTTAAAAATCCTTCTTAACCTAATCTTTTGAATGGTAGTGTGCATACCGGATAGCCATGTGATATCTAATGCTTTGAAATTCATAGATCAAACTATAGTGAGTATTTGTATGTGAAAAAACGTTGCACATGTAGTTTTTGGTTTCAAAAAACAACGTCAGCGCATCTCACCTGTACGACCCATGGGCTGTCAGCAAACGCCATGATGTCACGTTCTTCCCAGAAAAAGGCGGAATCTGAGCGTTTGATCATTTCAAACTTGCTGAGCACCTTCATTGCATACACCTTCTGAGAGGCTTTATGCCTAACCTACACAAACACAAAACCAGATCATCACAAAACGACATCACACACCCTCTGCATGAATACTTGTGAGAGGTTTACTAATGCATTACTAATAAACTACATTTTCAATTTCTAACAGGCCTTATGACTCACTCTCACAATGATTTTAAAAACGACCAATAAATACGGTGAGAGGCTGTTTTCCCTTCCACTCAGACAAGCCACATTTTAAAGTACCCTCTGTTGTTGTGCTTTAGGCATAACGCACCCACACAGCCCCTGTCAGACAACTGACAGAGGAGAATACTGGGTAATCATGTTGTTTGTGTCTGCAGGCTTGTCCAGACGCATCCCACTGCATCTCTCCTCTCACTATCACAAACACACACCCAGAGTGACGACACAATACAAAACTACACATGCTCTTTCTTTCTTTTATACATCTGACATGTAAATACACAATTACATAAGGACCCAGTCAACAGGAACAGAACAGAACAGCATTTAAATGCACTTGGTATTTAGTAATGTGTCTGTATGTTAAAGTGTGGCTATTAATACATTTAAAATCAATGCAATTATTCTTATTCTCATGGAGTTAACAAAGTTCTGTCAAAATGTGATGCATTCAAAAACATTATAATGTTCTACTGATGCCACAGATTGATTTACCAGTGTACATGTGGCTTATATGTGCTATTATACAAATAAATGGTCTTTGCATTAAATTTACTCAAACTAGGTACAGGACTATCACATCAGACATTATAGCAAAAAAATCCTGAAAAATCATCCTGAAATTCTATTTTACAAACAGAGTTTCCTTACCAGCTGGACTTCTCCGAATGCCCCTCTGCCGATCACCTTCACTCGGTCAAAATCCTCTGGCTTCATCTGGAGCTCCCTTATATGGCCCATAACCTTCTCATCTGTACACATAACACATCAAAATCAAAATTTCATTCACTGTAAAAAATGATTGTGATTTTAATTAACAGTAAGTTCCCCTACTATATACAGTATATACATTTCACATTTCAACACAGTTTTTGGAAATAAAAACGAACATAGTTTACAGTGAATTTCCAGAATTCCCTGCATTACATTTCACATTTGATGTTTTTTCATTAAAATAACTAGTTTCTTATCATTAGGGTTGTATCTAATGTTGTTAAATTATTATTTATTTGCATTACATTAGTGCTGTGTGTTACCATGATGGTGTTTAGTATTTTTGCAAATGACACAAATGTATGTATATATGTGACCCTGGACCACAAAACCAGTCCTAAGTAGCACGGGTATATTTGTAGCAATAGCCAACAATACATTGTATGGTTCAAAATTATTGGTTTTTCTTTTATGCCAAAAATCATTAGGATATTAAGTAAAGACCATGTTCCATAAAGATATTTAGTACATTTCCTACTGTAAACTTAATTTTACTTAATATTTAGACTTTTTTGCACCCTCAGATTCCAGACTTTCAAATAGTTGTATCTCGGCCAAATATTGTCCTATCCTAACAAAACATACATTAATGGAAAGCTTATTTATGTGTGTGTCAATTAAAAAAAATTGACCCTTATGTCTGGTTTTGTGGTCCAGGGTCACATATGTTAGTATTTCCTGTCTTAGTCTGTGGAAAAGCTGCTTGTGATGAGCTTTGGTTAATTATGTGACTTTCTCATCGCCACCTGCTCTTGGCGGTTATTAATGTATTAAAAATGTACTAAACAGATTTCAGAACTTCAGTAGGTTGGTATATTAACATCATATCAGTTAATGAAAAACTGTTTTTAAGTTAAAGTTAAATACTGTAAGTTGTAAGTTAAATACTGGTTAATTTAAGGTAAATCTGTAAAACCTAAAATGTTGCTACCATATTTTTTTTTACACAGTAAAATTCTGGCAACCATAGCTGCTGGTTTTTTTTTTGTTTTTTTTTACAGTGTTGGTCATGTCATGAAGAACCAAAATTTGTTTTCTGGTGACCTGCCAGGTCTGTGAATAGTAATGACTGACTAATAAAAAAAAATTATATAAATATCAAATATACCTATTATAATTAGTATTTAAATAAAATACATTTAAAATATATTTAATTATTTAATATAATTAAAAATGATTAATTGGCCAGTATTTATCCATCATATACCTTGATCAGGGAAGTATCACACTTAATTGTTGACAGAAATGAACAAGAGGCTGTGAGGGAAGTACATGCACACAATGGATTGTACCGTTGTTTATCAACATATTTTTTCAGCTGACTGACCATCTTTAGATTTCAGACTCCATAAAACAGACTCCATTTTGAAAGTTGTGAGCTGTGAAAATTACATGATTTACGACTTTTATATAGTGTAAGCCATTGTAAAGATAGATTATAATGCATTATAACTGACCTACAAAAAAGATTCATAAATCCATTGTCATTTTCCTCACAAAAAACAACTTTAATCTTCAGTATATATTGTAAAGTTCAGTAGTTATTCATCAATACATTAAGCACGTTTAGTGCGACAACAACATCAGCAATGACTATTATCAAAGGCAGAGTGCAGGGAGTTCACAGTCTGGAAGAGAGGACTGTTGAGTCACACTCTCTCTTCCAAACCAAACATTATAATGTCCATACAACCCTACTGGTCTCCATGACAACAGGCAGAATCAGGAACAAAATCGGGAGAGAATGTGATAATTAGTCAAAAGTTTAATAGCGCATGAATAGAAAACACAGATGCGTTCCCAAAAGCATGGCACTGGCAACTGAATTTAAACAAATAATCGACAATGACTTATGAAAACAAAGTGAATACTTGACATGAAAAATATTATCTATGTCAGCATCCATCCATCATCCAATGGGGATGCTGAAGCCTATCCTAAGGTACTGGCCCATAGGCAGGAGGACTGGAGCTAATCTTACAGCACCTAATATTCCCATACACTCTCTAAAACTAACCAAGCCAAAACTTCTTTAGCTTATGAGAATGAGATTTACAATTGTGAGCACACACAATGTCAACAGATAAACACACGACTTAATGTTTTTTTTTTTTTAAATATTACCTTATTAATACACAATTAAACAATTAAAAAACTTCACCAAATGTAAGCCACAAGTGTCCTGCAATGACCTGCAGGGGATGTGCATTAAAATCCACCATGACATCACCTGCAAGCAATTTCTTCATACCAATCACACAAAAATGCAGTTTTCGCGGCTTGTGTTGACAGTTCATTATTTATGTGATGAGCTTCAGTGTTGTAAAGTGAGGGGCCCAAATTAGGAAGAGCCACTCAAAACAATTCAATTCAAATAAATGCTGTTGATGTTGGAGCAGGAAGCAGCCTCATTGTAAAACCTGATGCCACCATTAAGTATTTCCTTTACCCGAAGAATAACACAAAAAAACAATCAGAGAAAAACATGACCTTTTAAAAGCAGATACTCACATCTGTTCAAGAAGGTCTCGATGTTCTTATTTTTGCGCAAGGCCGGAAAGTCCAAATCTAAAACCAGGGCATTCATGGAGTCCTAAAACAAAAAGACAAACACTCTGAGTAAAACATTAAAATAATCGTCTCCTTGCTAATAGTATTCATACAAGCGAACATGCTTGTGTCTTTCTTACACAACTTTGGTAATATTTTGTGAAGTAAATTATCTACTGTTTTTTTTTTTAATCCATTTATAATTGTAAAAATTTTTAGAAAGGCCATTGTAGAAGCAATGATCGTAATTAATATCTGTAAACATAATGTTAACATAATATAAATCACATATGCTCTGAATACATGCGAATAAACTTGTCACGCCCACATCCAGACAATAAAACCCCCTCCACAGAGAATCAGAATCAGTACATAAGATGGATTCATGTAAATAATTATAGCTAAACCATTTAACAATTTAGAAAACTAATCCCATCTGGTAACTGTTTTGGAAATGTTTATTCATCTGGGGAAAAAACAAATGCTAAGCGGTAACTCTTATTTAATCCCTGAGTGGAATGAGCTACAGGCATGTTTCAAGGAAAGGAAGTTAAATGGCTAGGCAGAACATCCAGTCTGAAGAAATTAAGATTGATAAGTCATCAAGGCTTTACAGTCAGTAGATAATAAAAGAACATCCATTTCTGTTGTTGAAGTCTGATCTGACAAGTCATTCATCATCATCTTTTTTTTTTTATTACGGCCTGTGTTACCCACAGCACACTTCACCTTTTTTGGGCATCTGGATGATGTCCTGTCCTGAGGGAATGCTGCGTATAATGAACGGAAATGCATTTAAAACAATTAAGCAGACATTGAGACCACCAGGCCCATAGATTTGTTCCTGCACATGTAGACTGAGGTGATGGTTGGTGGTTATGGCACTGCTGTGCTTGTAAAGCGCTTTGAAGCAAGACCAGGTCTGTTGTGACCGACATACCAGGCATGGTCTCGCTGGAAACCCTTACCGGAAAAGCATTCGGAATGTCCAGCAGCCACACCTCTCCCCCTCTTCTTGCTTTTTCACTCTCTCTCTTGCCCTGCCTTCACAACTTCCAGCAGTTCTCTACGTTTTACTGCACAATGTGAAAACTTTATGGACACATTCTTTACTCTTTAGCTTTTTAAGTGCATCTGTTGTATCTCACTTCACTCTGTAGTAGGGCAGGGTGATATATATCGAATAGAGCCACCATTGTTAACATAGTGATGATTTTAATGCACTTTTTATTTGGCCATTAAGTAGCCTTAAGACTGCACCAGCAGGCCAGTTTTGCTCCATGTCATGACTGAGTACCAGTACAAGACATTTTAATGACGATGATGATGGTTCTTTTGTGTCAGGATGATGATGATAATGATTTTGCACCATAATGATGACAATTCTTTTTTCTTCCTAAGTTTGGAAACAAAAGAGCTAACAGATCATTTATAACTTTTATAATTAATATAAATGCATTGAAGGAGAAGTTCCCTTTCAGAATGAACATTTCCTAAGAATTTACTCACCTCAATGTAATTGAAGATGGTGATATCTGTCTTTCTTTACTTGAAAAGAAATTAAGGTTTTTGAGGAAAACATTCCAGGATTTTTCTCCATATGACTTCAATGGTGGCCAACAGGTTGAAGGTCCAAATTGCAGTTTCCATGCAGCTTTAAAGGGCTCTACACAATCCCAGTTGAGGAACAAGTGTCTTATCTAGCAAAGCGATCTGTCATTTTCTAAGAAAAATACAAATGTATATACTTTTTAAATCACATTGCTCATCTTTCACTAGATAAGACCTTTATTCCTCAGCTGAGATAGAAACTGCAGCTGTGTAGAAACTGCAGTTTGGACGTTGATCCCCAGTGACGGCCACTGTATGGAGAAAAATCCTGGCATGTTTTCCTCAAAAAACGTAATTTCTTTGTGACTGAAGAAAGACAGACACAAGCATCTTGGATGACATGGGGTTGAGAAAATTATCAGGAAACTTTCATTCTGAAAGAAAACTTCTCCTTTAAATAAATCATTTGTACCCACGTTGTATTAAGTGTCTTTACCTACTATATACGAACATTTAAAAAGGTTGTATGATGCGATTTCATGTTTTCTTTTGTTTTTGGAGTGTTACAAGCTGTTCGTGCATATATAAGATCTGTAAAGTTGAAGATTGAAGTCTCAAACCCAAAGAGATATTCTTTATAAAAGTTAAGACTCGGCCACACTTTTCTAAAACAGCTCATTCAGACACCCCCCCGACAAATCTACATCACAATGTAGGAAGATTTGCATAACACCACCCAAATGTATATGCAAAGAAACAAGGTGCAACTTTTATGCTCGCTGTAGTATTGTTGCAACCGCCACCATGTTGTGGAGACGCGGTGTGTTTCCGTGTGAAAGTGAAAGTATTTTGTTTGGCCTTCCAAATGAGTACACAACTAGAAATCAGTGGTTAAGTTATATGTACAACACTGTTCCAGAACAGTACAACGCAAATATTCAAGTGTGTGCAGTGCATTTTACAGAGGACCGTTTCCTGAACCTGGAAGAGTAGCCTACGATGCCGGATGTGCTCACTATAAAGTGGGGACAGTCTGGCACTTCCGACTCACAGCTTGTAAGTACGTTTTCATATTCAAAGAATTTGCCACTGGCTATTCAAACGCAAGTTTTGAGCAGTGTAGAGTAGTCCTTGTTTGTTGTTTTTATGACCACAAATGTGCCCAGCACAACATGACGTAACACAATACACTGCAACATGTAAAAAGACAGTATGGGTCATTATAATCAGTAATTATGTCCTCACTGGATGCAAAAAAATGCCTCAATTATAATAGGTTTTATTTTTTTTTGTCTCGTCGCACCAGGACACAGCCTCAGAACATGGTAAGGGGCGTAACTTTTCCGTCACATGCTTGAGGCATTCGGCCAATCACAACACACTGGATAGCTGGCTAATCAGAGCACACCTACTTTTTCAAAACGATGAGCTTTGTAAAAATTTATGCTTTTCAGAAAGGGGGAGCAGAGAGGAGCAACACTAATGTACAGTATGTGGAAAATGTGAACCTCAAACCGCGTAAATCCATTGCATTACACCAAATGCACAAAATAATGTTCTTTTTAGCAACATCATATGACCCCTTTAAATCATTTAAATCATTTGCATTCACTGTTCGCAAACATGCTTTCACGTTGTACTTATTACATGCAAACACCTGCATGTAATTAAATCTATAATTTCTGTAATTACATCTTTAACTACACTGTTGACCTCACCCCTACCCCTTAACTCACCCTTAAACCTAACCACAACACTAAACCTGTCTTCAACCTTCACCGTATCTCACCTCACTAGAAGCAAAAGCATTTTGCAATACAACATAAGCACAAGAATTTTTTTACCCAAACAATTTATTTTAATGCAAATAAAACACCTAATATAAAGTGGGACCAATAATGTATTAAAAAGATGAAAATAGAAGAATAAAACTATGAATCAGTTAAATGTGTTAATTCAGTAACGGCTCTGACATACTAAACATCTGACTACTCCACTGAAAAGCTGCAAAATTCTGTAGAAAACACTGCATGGCATCATGGGACTGACATCTGATCGGACTTGTGTGTGTCCGTTACATTTCACCATATCAACACCACATTTCCCAGTACAGAGCACTTAAAATATAAAACTTCTATTTAAGGAAAAAAGACCATCACACAGCACACATAGGCAGGAAATGACACCTGCCACCAGAGGCTCCAGTGAAACTGCTGTAATGTCATAGTGCAGTTTAGAGATGACATCATTTCTTCCTGTGGCCCCCGCTTCTATACACCCAACAGAGACATGAAACAGAACATACCAAAACACACCAAAGTAAACATTTAAAACATAAGGATGGTGTGAGGTGTGCTGAAAAGCTTAAAAATATAAGGGGCCACCGTTTCTAGGCCATGAACACACATGTAACCCATCTGTACAAACACACACATAGGACAACCACACTGGATCTTCAGCTTAAAAATGCAGCTCCATATTCAACCCAACACATGAGGAGAGTTGCAGCTTTTGCTTCTGCTTTGTTTAAAGTTTAACTAGAAAATGTGTATTCTCTGAGCCACTAATATGTGCCATTTTGCACATTAACCTGGGACAAGCATTTTAACATTTAACCTTTAACTGAACGAACTTAAAGAGCTGAACAAACCTCTGCTGATGTGCAAAAGGTTAGACTTGACCTTCAGCCTCCACAGACCAGGATAACGTAACGTAACGTAACGTAACCATTAAAGTATTTAAGAGATGCCCAACACACATGGTGGGGAAAACCCCTTTCTGTGTCACTGAAACAGTGAAGATTGTTTTTTTTCTTACTGTATAAGTCCTCTAAGATTCTCATTACATTGGGAAAACTGTCAATCTACAAAAACAAACTACAGACAAAACGCGAAAAAAAAAAAATTCTAGAAGTGACCTATGACAGACTGTAATCATGTGCATTGTTATGATTTATAATTTTGAGTTACAGATTCGCACATTAATGAAAAAAACAACATAATTGTTATGAAACATGCATGAAATTCATGTTAATGCAAAAGGCGAATGAAAACACTGACACATGAGTGGGAGTTAAAAATACTGCATCTCGACACTTTAACATTACCATACACACATACACACACAAACTGTGAGTCACTCCCACCTACACTCACACAACCAACACTAACTGCAATAATGACAAATGATTATCCACGCTTCAGTTAAACCCGCAGACATCCTCTCTCTCTCGCACTCCCTATTCTCACACTTTAACCCTCATGTTACTGACAACCTCTCAGTTTATTAACTCCCTTGTGTGTAACAATTAGCTGTACACTGATATATGCGCTGATTGGCAGACCGGTATTTTTTTTTAAATCTTGCAAAAACATGGATAAAATAAACAAAATAAAATCTCAAGAAAAGTGGAATATAGAAAACTGAATATGACTGAAAAACGTGACAACATGCCCTAAAACAAATGTGGCAACCTGATAATTTATTCTTTATTCTGTAATCCTTTCTCACATCACGCAGCCTGTTGTATTTAGTTAAGAGCTGTTTAGGAAGCCAGACACTTCAAACTAATGCTGATGCCAGTATTTACAGACAAGTGTGGCAGATGGCTGATATAACATTGTAATAAACTTTTATGATGGCAAATGAGACATGCTGAAATTAAATGCAAAATGTTGCACAATATTTACTCAACATTAATGACAAACATTTGTTTAAAAAAATGTTTATTATCCATTGACAAAGCTGTTGGCAGATTTTGGAACAGTTAAAAAGGGAACTACCACTTCTGTAAATCCACCAAGCAGTTTTCAAACAATGCAGATAATCTCAAACAAAACATTTTGCTGTTTAATTGGTCTGGCAGATACATTGATGTGTCACTAGCATGAGAATATGACAGCTGTTCACACTTGCTAAAAGTCATTTCCTGAAAGCTACAACACATTTCTCAAAACTACCAATGCAAAAATCAAAACCTCAAAAATTTGAAAACCAAAATCGGTTTATTCTTGGGGTTGAACAAAATTGAACGGACCAGGCAACACGATTCGGCATGCATGTGATTCATGGATTAATTGCAAAACTGAATCATTATAGAGTGAAAGTTCATCATTTTTGCATGTTTCGTCTTGCCAACTTACACATGCATGGCGATTTTAAACGATCCCAGCACAAGACGACACAAAAGAGAACTCGATTTAATACTGTTTTCTATGTTTTTGCACACAGAGAGAGGTACATTTCAGACAGAATGTGAACATCAAATTGATTTCTCGAATTGAAAAAGTGTTTTTACTAGGGACGTAATGATATTAAAATCTCACGATAGGATAACATGGCGATATGAAGTCCATAATACAATATTTATTGCAATATTTAAAAAAAAAAAATGCACTTTTTAGAGTTCAAAATTAAGAGCTCCAACCCATGTTCTTAACTAAAAAAGCTTAAGTCAGAAAAAAGGCAGTGAATTGACTTGTACCTGAAATTTAAAGGGTACTCAACCCTCTTTTTTTTTGTGATATACTGTCTCAGTCTAAATTGCATTCACACGGGTGTTTTAGAAAGCCAAACAAATTTGAATATAATAACAACAACAATAAATAGCCATATTTTGTAAAACAATTGCACTGCAAAATAAATTAAAATTAATATTTCATATGTATATTATTTTTGCTTTACACTACAATATGGTAAATACTTTTTTCCTCATTTCTACACTTGAAAGAGATATTTTGAATTTGGACTGTGGTAACATTACCCATTTAAACCGCTAGCTGTCAGCTATTCATACCGCACTTTTAAGCTTTTATTTTAACGGAAACGACACTAGAGCTTTTTTTTGGCAGAAAACTCTAACTTCAGTGAAAACAGGCTTACAAAATCTCACTACAAATCGAGTGTAAAGCTATAATCACCTGCCACAAAGATAAAGCATTCGCTCCCAAACACGCGCTAAACTCACAGCACGTGCAATAAACGAGTTCACTGCATTTACTCGCTGCAAACGGAGACGTTCTTAGACACGGAAAACACTGGATCATGAGCTGATCACCTGAACGAAGTGCGCACTTCGCTTTAAAACGCTCAGTGAAAACAGACTTGATGAAGAGATGGAGCCATATTGTGCATACGGTTTTAGTTCAATTGACAGATACTGTGTCAAAGCATAATGGCCCAAAACATAACTTTAAAGACATTTTATGTTAGAATAAGAAGTTTAAATATATTTTAAAAACTACACTTTTTGCCCAGAAGACCTATTGTTTTATATTGTCATGTGACCATGATAATATCGTTACATCCCTAGGTTTTACTCTATTTTTGATCAAATGAATGCAGCTGTGGTGAGCATAAGAGAACTCTTACCAAAAAAAAAGTCTGAACGGTACTTGATTTTCATGATATTGCTGTTGCATGCGAACCTGTGATTTACAGTGATTTTACCATGCTGAGAAGACTTCCTGGTCAACAATAGGCAGCCAGAGAAAGTGTCAAAGAGGGCAGGATTTCTGTAACTCTTAGAAAGTATTGGAAAAAGGTTTCCTGGTTGTTTTGACTGAGGGGGCGAGAGAAACAGCTGCTGTTCCCGAGTAAAAATGGACAAGGCCACTATCACACCACCTTATATGGCAGTGTTTCTCCTATCTGCCCACAGAGAGAGAGAGAGAAAGAGAGAGGGCGAATGAAAGAAGGGAGGGACCTGATAGGCTCTGGAAAGAATTAAAAAGTCAAACTTTACAAGATACTTTCATATATTAATCTTCTCATTCAAGACACAAATATGACGTGCAATACACAGTAAAGAGGGTTTCCCTCTTAGAATCTGTCAAAACAGATATCAAAGCTTCTTCATGAATACACAAACATCTTCTGTGTGTATGTTTGCATTTGCGGTCTTATAAACCATGTATTAGTTAAGTAGTTACCTCTGAATTTCCTGTAATCACTGAGGATTTCATTCCACTTGATTACAAACTGACCTGTCAAAACAGACCGTACACATTCCTATCAGTCAAAGTCAGAGTCATTATCTAAGCACCTTCGGGACAAGACCGGCAAATAGTTCTTGTAACTCGTGAAGTGTAATTTGATAATTGTCCAACAAACCACTTTTACTTGTGGTGGGGTCTATCTTAAAGTAAAAGCACAATTGTGCTGAGAATAACAGAAATAAAGTGTTCTACTCATCTATCAATCCATCTACCCTGTAGTGGCTATTCAACAGATTAAAATGTTCTGAAGACGAATTGAACGCAGCGTTCCTGCTCCTCACTTTGGCTAATGAATGCGCACGGATACAAATCAATGACGTGAAGACCTAAGAAGTGTGGTATATCCACCAGTGGAAAACAATGAATAATACTGGCTCCATTCCAAAACATAGCAAGCTGCCCATGCAGGCAGCATTTTTAAGGACTCTAATATACTTAAGTAAAATTTAAAAACTGGTGTGACGTCATTTAGAACAAAATTAGGCCTGTTTAGAGTTTGTTTCAGGAGTTTGAAGTGGCTTGAAAAAGCTAACTTTCTTAACAGATGCTTTCTAAAAGGAATAGTTCACCCAAAAATTAAAATTGATATCAGAATAAGCCCGATATGAAAAATTATGCCGATATGAGGAATAACTCACATGTGCTCAGGGTGTGCTAGCAATTAGATCACGTCAGCTCAGGTGTGGCTCATTCTTGAAGCAAAGTTTTGCCTGAATTATGATTAGATTCACTGTTTTGGATCACTGCATTTAAACTGAGAATGCACATAGTTTAAATTCCGTAGGGGGCGCTTTCGGCCTACTTCTAATAAAGTGAAAGTGAAATACACAGATAACGTTTAGACTATGTTTCTGAATAAATAAAGTCGTAATTGATGTCATAAAATCATGAGTATGTTTTTGATTTAAAGGTCAGAAGCTATAGCTTACATAAATTTAAAAAACAAACAAAAAAATTCACAAACATGACACGTAAATTTAACCATTTTATATATACTGCGGCTCGACAATAAGGAGTGTCCGATGGCCCGGGGTCAGCGTAAAAGATGCTCGGGAGAGTTGATGAATTTGTCACTGGCCCAGTCGGGCCACTGCTGCATCGTCACGAAAGTTTATCATTTGCACATGTTTTTAAACCTTGTTAATTTAACATTTTAAGTGATCACAGAGAGATGAGTCTGTGACGGACAAATAGCCTACAAAAGTATGTCAAAATACCAGTCTTGACGATTAGTTTTGTAGCTTTAACATTGATCAATCCATACTTAATTTATACAGTTGAGTACAGATGCACCGATCAACCAGACATATCTCAACCGATCTCTCTTGCCCACGAACTCAAAATGTCATGTGTGTGGAAATATTATGAACTCTTTATACATCCGTTAACAGAAATGCAAAGAGAAAAAAAAATACTGTTGCAGGCAGAGCAAGATCATGGTTCACAATGCACAAAATATTGGAAATATTATCTTAAATATTGAAACAGGGTTTATATGAATGGCTCTCTGATGCATCTCATTCAAGGCCCAGAAAGGTAGTAAGGACATCAATAAAATAGTCCATGTGACATCAGTGGTTCAACCTTAATTGTATGAAGCTACAAGAAAGTGAACAAAAATTATGACTTTATTCAATTATTTCTTGTCTTCTGTGTCATTCTTTGCCGTATTCAGGTACTCTCGTGAAGACACGAAGAACATGGTTAGTAAGTAATGACAGAATTTTTTTTAATTTTCGGGTGAACTACTCCTTTAACTACTCCTGTTTTCTCATTGCTGCCATTTTAGTTGTGTTTATTTTGTTATTATAAGAAAGCATGCAGCAGCACTTTTTACCCCTAAAGGAAAAATTACTTCGCACTGAGAACATCAGGGACTTTAGACATCGTAAACTCAAAGGATGTTTGCAAAGCTAAGCCATATAATTGCCTCATTTGCCTGAATTCTAAAACATCACTGCATGCCTATGTTTGCAGTAGACAACAAGGTGCCTCACTAGGTTTTGGAACGGAGCCACTTCAGTTTCAATGCAAAAGGGATCCTGTAACTTAAAAAAAAAATGATACATTATTTATGAAAAGTGACCAGAGCTATATTAAAACCATTAAACAGCTGCTCATCAACAATTTAATGCTGAATTACAATAGTCAGCAGAATCTCCAACCCTCAAAATCAGAGATCAGAAAGCAAAGTACATACACGCGCATGAACTCAGGCTTGATAGGAATGTGATGAGAGGTATGCCACATCACTCCTTCTCTCAAAGACACCCATACAGCCATAAATCCAGCAGGCCCCATAACTCATGTGTTTATTAACGTGTCAGCAAGACAGATCACTGAACAATGTAACGCAGTGGTTTTCCAGTGCAATAAAGATCATATCCGGTTTGAATGAAACTCTGTAAACTCAACAGCATGTAGCTGGTCAGCATCAAATACCACCCCTGACAGACTGCTGAATAGTGTTCAGCGGCACTCTCCATCCTCCATTAGTTAGTCAGAGGATTTAATTAGCCTAATTTGCTAATGCCATTAGTCCAGTTAAAACGTGTCTTATCCTTCAACGCACAAAGAGACAGGATTACTCAAATGCAGAGTGCATGCCAAAAGTGCAATATTCCAGTGGAAATTAAGACAAGGACAAGGAACATTCAAAACATCTGTTCATAAAACACACTGACAACGATCAGTTTCAGTCAAAATGGAAAACAGCTTGTCAAATTTAAGAAATAATTTAATAAACTGGGGAAGACAACAGCTACCTCAAATATCTATAATATATATAACATTACATTAAGCAGCACAACTGTTTTCATCATTGATAATAATAAAGAAATGCTCCTTGAGCACAAAATCAGCATATTAGAATGATTTCCGAAGGATCATGTGACATTGAAGACTGGAGTAATGCTGTTTAAAATTCAGCTTTGCCATCACAGGATTAAATTACATTTTTAAACACAAATATTTACTTTATTTGTTATGTATTCAATGCATTATGTCATGATACATTACTATTTTCTATTTTTATTTAAAAAATAAAATGCATTATATACACTACCAGTCAAAAGCTTTTGAACAGTAAGATTTTTTTAAATGTTTTTTTTAAAGAAGTATTCTGCTCACAAAGCCTGCATTTATTTGACCCAAAGTACAGGAATATTTTTACTATTTAAAAGTTATTATTTAAAATTGTTTTCTATTTGAATATATTTAAAAATGTAATTTATTCCTGTGTTTTTAAAGCTGAATTTCTAGCATCATTACTCCAGTCAAACAATCCTTCAGAAATCATTCTAATATTCTGATTTGCTGCTCAAAAAAACAACATTATTATTATTATTATGATGATGATGATGATGATTTTTCAGGTTTCATTGATGAATAGAAAATTCAGAATAACAGCATTTATCTGAAATAGAAATCTTTTGTAACAACCTTCCTTGCTAAATAGAAGTATTAATTTCTATAACAAAGGTCTTCAAAACATATCTCCTGAAGATGACACATCTCACGTCCACCATGCATGCCTATCTGATAAAACTTAATGACAAACACAACAAGGGTGTGGAACTTCTCAGCAGCACAATACCATACCATAAAACAACGTAACGCTGCAGTCCTGACAAACATTAGACTGCACTACAGTGTACATCCTGCTGTCTGGTTTTGAAGCTCTGCATTAAATACATTTTGCTGAGAAGCTCCATTTGCCCTCAAATCACTTTCAAAACCACTGTTGGGCAGTTTTCAATGTGGTTGATGAATTCTGGTTTTTTATACCAAGAGGTCTGGTGTAAAGAAACCACAGTTGTCAAACCTTTCATTTCAGTCACCATTTCTATTCTAGGAAGTAGGTGTCAAGGGAGAACCTTTTGACAACCCAATATTTTCACCAAAACCATATTTCAGTAACTTAGAACAAGTTATATTTCATTAAAAGATTAGTTCACCCAAAAATAAAAATTCTATCATCATTTGCTCACCATCATGTCATTCCAAACCAATACTAGCAAGATAGTTTCATAGCTTTTTTTACAGCATTGTACTGAAAAGAGTGATCAGGGTATTTTTCGAAAGGCTGATTTTTGTTTTTCACAAAAGAAAGTATGCTTGGAGCAACATGAGATTTTCCTGCACTATCCTTTAAATGTAAAATTACGCCAAAAGTTAAAGTACGTAAATATTAGGTGTCAGAGAAACTTGATAATTTTTGGTACAAGCTTAGGGTCTAAAAAACTTGTAATATGTCCTTCTTACGGAGACATATTATAATCTGCCTTTAGCCACACACACACACACACACACACACACACACACACGTCTGGTTTATTATCTTTGTGGGGACTCTCCATAGGCGCAATGGTTTGTATACTGTCCACACTGTATTTTCTATCCACTATCCACAAGTCGGTCCCCACAATGTCAAAACTTTTAGGTTTTACTATCCTTGTGAGGACATTTGGTCCCCACAATGTAGCAAAAACAAGTACACACACTCACACATTCTTGGATTTGTGGTTTACGGGGACTCTCCATAGGCGTAATGGTTTTTATACTGTACAAACCCTATTTTCTATCGCCCTACACCTAAACCTAGCCCTCACAGGAGACTGTGCAAAATTTTTGAATTTCATAAAACACTGTTTAGTATGTTTTTTAAGCCTTTTGTTTTACGGGGACACAGGAAGTGTCCTCATAAACCATGTTTACGTTGTAGTACCCATGTCATTATACACATTTGTGTCCTCATAAACCACAAATGCCGGAACACACACACACACATACACACACACCAGAAGCAGAACTTCTTGGATTCTCCAGCCAAATAGTAGCTCTTGCTAATCGTGTTGACATAAACAATAAAACACCCAGCTCCACCAATACAAGACACAGGAAGTTTACAAGTACATGAGGGGGCCTCATCAGCACAGCATTCAATGAAATTCCATGTCCAACATGCAACACAGGACAGGTATGGATGTTGATGGCATGAAATCACATCTCTCCCGCTGCAGAACAGATCCTCTCCAGATGAGATTAAACCTGCTGCGAACTGATAAGATCCAACAATGACAACAAACAATAACAGTATCAGGATCCAGCTGGACTCCTGCTTATCCCAGATGTTCCTGGATAAACCTTACAAACACAACAGCTTTCACAGGAGTGTGTGCTCATGTTATTGCTTCAGTGTGGAAGACGTGCCAGTTGTAACGCTACTGTAGGATACAGGAGCTGAGATCAGTTAGACAACAGTATGATATAGTTACAGTAACAGTGAGGATTCAGCAACTTTTCAGACAGGAGATGCCTGGTGTAAGGTAAAATAATGTCATACACTCAATTTACAAACACTATTAGGCAAAAGTTTTTGAAATATTTTTACTATTTAAAATAATGTATTTTAAATGTAATTTATTCCTGTGATCAAAGCTAAATTTTCAGCTTCATTACTCCAGTCTTCAGTGTCACATGATTCTTCAGAAATCATTCTGATATGCTGTACAAGAAACATTTTTATTAATTATTGGTAATATTATCAATATTTAAAACAGTTGAGTACATTTTTTTATACAGTGTCTGCTGTTTTTCCCTAAAGCATTTTTTCAGTTCTAATAAAATATTAATAATAATTATTACATTTTTTTTGAACAAACAAATAATGCTTGGACTTTAGCTAATAGGTTTAGGTGTGGTATCAAAATTGGAATCGAGAATTGTACAATTTTATTTGGTATATAAAATTTTGGTGTCATATAAGCTTATTTATTAAAATAAAAGATAACATGAGTCAAAAACAATGACAGCAACTACTTAATTTTTTTGTGGTAGGGCCAGTGAAAATTTTGACCGGGCAAGTAAAAATTTGAACCACTGGCCCAAGCGGGCCAGTAGAAAAATCCTTAGCGTTGAACCCGGCAATGTATATAAAACATCAATTTGCAAATGCACCAGTGTGCAGGGGGTTTTTTTCTTCTTCACGCAGAAATTGATTTTGGCATGCATATGATCCACACGTGTTTGGTGTGCATATGATATGCAATTTTTGTTGTTTATATGATACGCAGTTTTGATGTGCACACAATGTCTTCGCGTGCATATGATATACGCAGTTTTGGCATACATATAATACACACCTTCACCACACTCCTAATCCTAACCACTGCATATCATATGCAAGCCATGTCCATTTCTGCGTATAAATAGAACGCCAAATAGAAAAAGAAACTTGTGGTATTGATATGCACTTTCATGAGATCGTGTTGACACATCAGATTTTCTCACAGCTGTTCACATCCAAGACATAAACTCTTCAAGCTGGCCACTTTGACAAATTTGTGTGCGTGTCTGATCGTTTGGACGCACACTCAATGCCCAAAGTGTAATTTGCACGCGTTTGGAGCACACACACACAGTTCAGCCGGGGGAACAGCGTCTCTAACATGGATTACTGTGATTTCAACATTTTATCAAAAGTCCTGCAATTTATCAACAGTAAAGATTGCATTTTACAACAATCACCGATTGTGCCGATTCTGACGTTAAGTTTGGGTTTTACGGAGGAACGAATGCGCACCGCTGTGAAGGTAAAGAAGTTGTAGCTCCTCCGCGTGAGTGTGATCTCTCTTCTGAATTGCGAATAGCAAAAATGCATCATAAACGAATGTCCTAATATCAATGCATACAAAAACAGCTGGCAACTCTGGAGAGACAGAATTGGCAACATAATGTATATATAGCAATAATAAATGTATGTGTATTTTCTTAAACTCTCCAGTATTGATAGCAGAACCGTTAACGTCAGAGTTTATCGATACTAAGGTCTTTCATAATTTAGCACCAGGGCTGATTTAATACCGGGTTTCGATACCCATCTCTATACATTATACACTATACCAATCAAAAGCTTGGAGTCAGATATTTATAATGTTATAAAAGATTTCAATGTCAGATAAAATGCTGTTCTTCTGAACTTTCTGTTCAAAGAAACCTGGAAAAAAAAAAAATCTACTCAGCTGTTTTCAACATAATATGAGCAGCAAATCAGAATATTAGCATGATTTCTGAAGAATCATGTGACTGGAGCAATGATGCTAAAAATTCAGTTTGAAATCACAGGAATAAATGACATTTTAAACATTAAAAAAAACTTTTGACTGGTAATATATTATGCGAAGCTGAATTCAGCAGCTATTACTCCAGACTTCATTGTCATATGATCCTTCAGAAATCATTCTAATATGCTGATCTGGTGCTAATATTTTTATGGAAACCATGACACATTTCTTCAGGATTCTTTTTGCTGAATAGAAAGTTCAGAATAACAGCAATTACCTGAAATAGATTTTTAAACAATGTAATCTTTACTGTCACAATTTAAGATACCTGTTTTGGGTTTTAATTTATTTTTTAATGCATTTTATTCCTGTGATATATAATCATTTTAACATGCTGATTTGTTGCTCAAGAAAAAAAATCTTACTATTTTCTTAGGATTTTTTTTATGATTATTTAATGAACAGAAAAACCAGCATATTATGCATCCTTGCTGAATAGAAGTACTAATAAAAAAATAATCATAATTACTGATCCCCAAACTTTTTTGTTGGTTTGTTTGTTGTTTTTGGAAGATGCATGGAAAAGACCTAGGTAAAGATTTGTCAAAATATGTAATTTTTTACTGAACAGGAAGTCATGGGCGTTTCTTCAACTACGGCACTTTTGGTCCCGTGAACACAAAAACTTAAAAAAAAAAAAAAAAAAAAAAAAAAAAAGGCACTCTTTACACTCTCTCTAGTTTATTTATATGCATGAAAATATGCATGCATGCATCACAGGAGAATTCTGTCAGAATTCTGTCAGAAAACAATGTCATAGTTTTTCACTACAACTCAAATTATGCATTGTGTTCAACGGCATTGTGTGGTGGAAATGACAGTGATGGAAATAACATTTTAATAATCTGGCATAAAACTGTGGAATGACATTAGCATAGTCTTGCTAATGCTAATTTTATAGCCACCATTTTTTTAAATTAACATATTAATAATATTTTCAAACTTGCTGCACCAATTTGGCAATGCCACAATATATGAAGAAGTATAATCGACCCCCCATTCTAAGCTAAAGAAACACCTCAATACATGTTTGCAATGACTTGAGAGTCAGTTCACCCAAAAAAGGAGCTTATTTGCAAGTTTTGTGTTACAAAGCATGGGTCTACTGTGCATGAGCGGAACACGGGTGGAATTTGAACACTGTGGTCAGCATCTCCTACCCACTGCAACCACACAAACACACACAAACTATACAAGCAGACGCTATCCACACACCTCAAGGGAAGAAGGGAACAGAGATAAGGCCCATCAACATTCCAGGCTACAGCATGACCGCCAGTTATCTTAGCCAGGCCTATTCAGGGTTGCAAACTACGTGTCTAAAAAACACCCCACAACTGAAACATTCCACTCTGACCCAATCCAGAGCTACTCGAGACCTGATTTCTAGGAATAAAGAAAAGCAGTCTGGTTCTAGCTTAGCCTGGGATTGCGTGCGCTACAATTATCTGTGTAAACGCTGCCTTTCTGACAGCCACTAAATAAATGACAGACAGGTTATTCATTAACCTTCCCTCCTGAGCCTGACCTTTGCCCTTTCTCTCAGACCACACTGCCACCTGGGTATTTTAAAGAAGCAACTTTATCTGTACAATGGAATCAGCTTAATGATCTTCCATCATGTTGATCATGAAAGATCATTTGTTAAAAGATGAAAGAGTTTGTGATAAAGTTTATATTAGAGGAACTGTAAAACTGAGCTTGCTGCACTCTAAATTTAGGAGGAATATTACATAATCAATATGACATCATCTTCAGGTGAAGTGGAGAAATCCGCTCTCTGGAATGTTGGAGTGTTTGCCATTTCTGAATTTTTAGTTCAACAGGTCACATCTGGATTAGAAAAGTGTAACAGAGACCACAGTAACTGCGTTTATATGCACATTAAAAGTTTGATTTTCGTCAGACTAAAACAATTTTGAATAAAATTATCTAAATGCATGTTATTGTGTACTTTATTGAAGTAAAAGACTTCTCTCTATTGGCATCTACTGGACTTCTCCAATCATTTTATCCTCATAAACGCAGTCCCTTTCCTACAATCGACTGTAAACTCACTTTCAGATCTGCCTCCATCCAATCAACAACCAATGGATTGGACTAAGACCTCGCCCTACATTATCCGTTACATTCGAATGTACATCACAATACTGAAAAAAGATCTGTTGCTACTTTCATAATGCTGAACAAATGCATGTGTAGCTTGGCTTTCTACAGCATCTATACATATTAATTGGACTACAACTGGCCATATTGTTGTGTACTTGCTCCAAAAGACAACAGTGACATACAACATGAATTTAATCCTTCAAATATTCCATTATGCACCATGTCAAGAATAGTGGGACAGACTTCAAAAATCCAGTGTACCTCAGTTGCAGCTGCGCATGTAAATAATGGTCGACTGATATTCAGTCAAATCCATCAGAAGTGGGACTTTTATTTTGACAGTGCTGAGAACCTATAACTCTCAGTGTGCAAAGACTTTCCAGTGTGGTTGAAATAAGGGCTGGGTTTTGAAACAAATAAAACTATTCGATGCTGGTTCATAATCTTGCGATTCGATTTGATTCGATATTTGATATTGATTATTTGGATATATATCAGGTAGGGCTGGGCGATATGGCAAAAAACTAGATTTTTTCAGAACGTTTGACCGATTCTTGATTTTTTACGATTTTTAACTAGTCAACTTAAAAATGTAACTACAACACGATTCAAGTAACTTTTTCTTTATTAACCCTCTAATTAAAGAAAATTCTATTCCAAGTGCACCACACATGACGTTGTCAATAAATGTTACTTTGTAAATGTTAAACAAATCACTTATTAAATATCTTTGCAGAAAAGATGCATGAGCTACAACTACATCTTGTACAAACTTGTCTACATCTTGTACAAACTTTCAGCCTGTCACCATGACGCAAACATGAAATATCAGATATACAGCAGTAGTTCTTTAGTTACAGGTTTTTTATTTGATCGCGCTACTTTTCCATTGTTTATTCTATGTAAACATGGATGCGCATGACTGTTGCACTTGTGTCTCTTGCAGCATCTCATGCATGAAATGGGATTCTAAAAACACGGCACTCAAGTTAAAAGAAGTTCACTCCCATCTTCTTGCATGTTATTCCTATTCCACTACCCACATTGCACAAAAGTGCAGTCTGCGTGAATAGCACCTAGCGCTGGCATGTCACATATGAGCAGTTAATCGTGTGTTGACATGCGGTTAAATCATTCTTTTCTCATTTCTACTATTATCATTGGCGTTTTGTCTAATTCTAATGTTTGGTAATATATATATTCTAAATCGCATCTCTAATTTTCTCAAAAGAAAAAAAAAGTCAACTAATGCTGTAAAATACATGAGAGTCAGTTGGTAATACATTACGAAGGTTAAAATTAACTGATTTGTATACAAACACTTAAATTACTCCCAATTAAGTTTTTATAATAATAAAGATACAATGACACAATTATATTTGTACTCTAATTAGTTTTTTGAAATATAAACATTTAAATTTATGGTCAGCGAATATGTTTTTTCTGAGATAAATGTGATGTTAAATGACATTGTTTACAAGCTGTTATACTGACATCTTTCCATGGTTAAAACGCGGTTGAGTGATTACATGAGGCAGGAAACAGGTTTCAGTACATTTTACTCTTTCTTTTAACATACCTATGGATGTTCATTCATGTTTACTTTGTGCTGAAACTGGTATTAAAGTGAATGGGAGGATCAGTTCATGTGTGCTTTATGCTGCTGCTTCTCGAGGTGCTACAACGATCTGACACTCCACATTAAACAACGCCAAAACAGCATATTGTTTGAATACTGTAATTAAACGGACAGAATGTGAAATCTGAGACTTAATTTTTTATGAAAACTAACAAAGCACAAAGCTTATTGCGATTATTGGATGGGAGGTGTGCTATGTTCATTAACTGAAATCGGTTAAAACCGTGAAATCGATGTTTTTTTTTACCCAGCCCTAGTTAAAGTGACACTCACTGTTTATAACTATTTGTTTATTTGTTAAAAAAAAAAAAAAAAAAAAAACATGATTTATTTTAAAGAGCAGGTCATATGGTATTTTAAAGTGTTCTAATATTGTGCCGGAGTCCCCTACAACAGGTTTAAATGCATCTAATGTCAAAACATTGTAATTTTCTATACATATATATTTATTAGGGATGCACCGAAACTTATCGGCCGAAACAGCCGTTGTTCACCAACGAGCTGCGCAAATTCACACTGATAATGAACATGGATTTGCGCAGCTCGTCAGTGAACAACGGCTGTGTGTAGTATATACGGCTCAACGTGAAATCACGCACCTGATGGCATTTACCGCTGATTACAGAACCGGCTTTACTGACAAAACGCGCAAGCATTTCGGCCGATACGTTTCGGTGCATCCCTAATATTTATTATTCTAGTCATTTCTCAACTATATCAAAACTATTCATTCAAAGCAGTTCTGAGCTCAAGGTCTATAAACCCCTCCCTTCCATAAGCCTACTCAGCTCTGATTGGTCAGCTGGCCAAGTCTGCTGTGATTGGTCTTTTCGTATACAATGTGTGTCAGAAACAAAACACTCATTACCATAATAAATGTTTTGCTCCGGAGGGTTACTTGTAAACAAAGATGCTATAAGTTTAAACTTTGTATGTGGTACAAATTGTATTGTTGTGGTATCATGAAAAAAAAAAAATTTTAACCACTCATTCTTCATATCATTATCTTTCGGCAATGAAAACAAAAACATGCTTTTACAAAGCAGAACACAGCGTTTTCTCGACATGATGTAAACACACTAACTAGCGGAAGTGTTTGTGGGCAGGTCAGACTGTTTGTATTTCGCGGGCAGGCAGGGATTATACTAATATGTTACCTAGTGACTTACATCGGGTAACAGGCAGAAGATTGGAAAATATGATGATCCGTTAAGGTGATTCAGAATCGACTCTTTCTTCTGAGAGGCAATATCTTTGTTTATCATGTACTTTTTGATTAACTGCTTTGCAGACTGTTTACAAGTATAGCTACGTTACAAACTGCAATAAAAAAAAATTTGAAAACCCACTCTTTAAGACAAATATTATATTTTGCTTACATATGTACTATATTTCAAACTAAACAGTGCGATATACCAGCATCAATATATATACTGTATCAAAACTATATCAGTCGACTAATACATGTAAACATACATTTTTTTTTATGGAAATCAAGTTGATTCAAGAACTTTTGGGATCATATTTGGGCCTGAAGTGCAGGATTAAAATGGTCCAGAGTGGCAATAAGACAACGCAGTAATCAAAGTAAAAAAAAGAAGGCTTACATTACACCATAAATGTGGAAAGTGCCTTTGGAAACATACCTGGAAAATTCCAAAAATTCCTGATGAATTCACTTGGCATCACTCTGCCAAACACACACAGACTGGCCAAAGCGGTTATAATCTCAGGCTGAAATACTTGATTTAAAGGCTTGAAATCAATCGCATTATGCTGGATAACTCACAGTAATCAGCTTGAGCTATAATTAATGACAAGTTTAAGAGTTCATAAGGCAGTGAAGGCAAAGAGAATATTTGTATTTTCGGGGATAAGTAGTCTTTGCATTCTCGATTTCTTATTAGAAGGAAGTTCATATTGCACTAAGGAAATGGAAATACTGTGTGATGTGTTTTCTAGAAGCATCTCGTTACAGCTAAACACTCTCACACAGAGCTATCTCCTGCCCTGAGCTAAACCAGAGAGGGACTTGAGCTAAAAATGGCAGAGAGAAAGACAGAAAGAAAGAGAGTGAAGCCTGTTCACTCCCACTCACTGCTTCCCACTTCTCCTCTGCTCATCTCCTCCTCAGGAAACACACATTCTTCAGCTGTGGAGAAACTCTGTCACCAGTACTCAACACACACACACCTCCTTGATAAACATACACACTTCTCTCAGAAAGGATGACCCATATCTTTCTCTTAGATATCTGCTCAGAGTTTAGATCAAACTCTGGCCCAGATACAGTGAGTCAAATGGTGCTTCATCAAGCGTCTGCGGAGTATTGTTTGGTTTTGGAGCAGATTAACATTAATCAGTCACACAGATCTGACATTATACATAGATTTTAGGCATGCTGGAACATTCAGTACTAAAATAACTGCCTCCTTGACTGCCTCACATGAATCACTTCATTTATTAAGTTCAAACACCTATAATTATTCTGATATAAAATATTTTCTTTTAGGCATGCAAATAGTTTCTTATCTTAGCCAAAATCATAAGTTATCCATTAATATGTTAGTTTCCCTGAACAGTGAACAATGCTGTTCTGTCAAATCATGAACGTTAGTTGATGCATCATAACCAGCCAAACACAACAACACTGACTCAACCAATGGCAAGAGTTTGGGGTGGAACTTTATGTCGGTCTAATCAATGGTTGATGGGGAGTTTTTCATTACTTTTTTTAGTTCTACTTACTGCCATTAGTGTGGCATAAACTATGACAATTAAGCATTAACTATCAAATTTAGGACTTAACTAGTGACAAAATAACGTACAGTTGCGATTCAATTTTTTTTTTAACGTTCAGTAAGGCTGCATTTTAGTTGATCAAAAATACAGAAAAAACAGTAAAACTGTAAAATGTTGTTAGAATATAAAATAATGGTTTCTATTTTAATATACATTCAAATACAATTTATTCCTGTGATGCAAAGCTGAATTTTCATCAGCCCTTACTACTGTCTTAAGCGTCATGATCCTTTAGAATCATTCTAATATGCTGATTTACTATTAGAATTATCTATATTGGCAACAGTTGTGCTGCCAAATATTTTTTGGAACCCGTGATACTTTTGTTCAGGATTCTTTGATGAATAAAAAGTTTAAAAGTACAGCATTTATTATAAATAAACATCTTTTCTAGCAATATAAGTTTATACTATCACTTTTTTATCAATTTAACACATCCTTGCTGAATGAAATTATTAATTTATATTAAACAAAAGAAAGAAAACAACGTACTGACCCTAAACTTTTGAACGACAGTGTATATTGTCAGAAAAGAGTTTTATTTTAAATAAACGCTGTTCTTTTTAACGTTTTATTCTAAGAATTATTAAGCAGCATAACTGTTTCCAGCACTGATAATAAATCAGCACATTAGTATGATTTCTAAAGGATCATGTGACACTGATTACTATAGTAATGATGCTGAAAATTCAGTTTTGATCACAGGAATTAATTCGATTTTAATATATATTAAAATATAAAAACGTTTTACATGGTAATAATATTTCACAATATTACATTTTTTCTGTATTTTAGATCAAATAAACAGCCTTGAAGAGCATAAACTTAAAAAAAACATTAAAAAAATATTACGGAGCCTGCATTATTGATTATTATTGACCCTAATCTTTTAATTTAATTTTATGAGGCTATATCATATAAATATGAAGAGAGCTATTTGCATGTATTAGTCATTAATGAAAACATCTGTCAAGCATTAATTTCTATTGCTTTCAAATAAAATTATTTATAATCGTAGACCTCTAAAATAACTTTTTAATCATTTCAATTTATAGAACATGTATAGTTGTGTGCACTTTCCTGTTTGATGGTGTCCACATTAAGAGGGTCTTGTCAGATTCATCTAACTTCTGGCAGTCTGCCTATCTTCTGTGTTTTCGTCAATAGCTAAGTCAGACATAAACCGATTGACATCTCTCGGGAGATATTATCACTTGGCACCAACTGAGCTGTACATGTGCCCACAAACACACGAAACGAAGGCCACTGAACGTTCATCTAGGAGTTCACAAAAAATCAATTCTATTAAGTGCACTTGGAAAAGATTAGATCAGTCTGTGAATATTTCTGCTCTCAAAAATATGCGTCCAATACCTTCACCTGCAGGCCAGTTAATAGCACGGTCTACTTCCAGAACCAAACAAGCCATCAACAGCAGGAAGGGGGAATTACGAAATTGTCATGTTGCAGGCCAACAATATTACTATATTTGGAGCGAGGCAACAGATGAACTCAGAACTTGACGCAGCAGAGCTATTCAAATATGGCAAGTGTACGTGAGAATACTTTTATACGCGGAGATTGGGACTTGAGCTGATCCACAAGTTACTGACAAGGAAAGGAAGTGAGGCGATATTTATGTACAAATACCGAAGATACTAAAAGAGACATCAACGTGCAGCTCGCTGAGCTTCCTCACAGTTGACCATAACACTCATTTCTGCAATGCAACATCGCGGTTAGGCTGTTGCTATTTCCTTTTTTTTCCCCTCAGTGTCACTAGGCAACGGATCTTCGAGGCGCATTAAACATTGATGAAAAGGGACGGTGAACTTACCAGCAAACTTTCCAAGTTGATCGCAGACCGCGGCTCTTTGAGCATGGCTTCCAGTTGCCTCAGCCGGTTTTCCATCCTTCTCTCCGCTCCTAGCGACATTTTTGCCTTGTCCTGGCGCCAGTCTGAGCAACGAAGAGCGATCTGTCCAACTTTTCTGGTTCACATTAAAGATACGAGATCTTCTTTCAAGTTGTCGAGCAGCGGGCCTAGACAGCCTCCGACTCGCCGCCCTCCAAAAAGTACCCCGGGCTTGTCCAGAATAAAGCGAAAAAAAATAATCCAATGGGAACAATTGAGCTTTTCCAAACTTTCCCCCTCAGAAGTATCTATGAAGCGGTTACTTTAAACAAGTGAGCGGAATCAAACTTTCCATCCTTTATTGCGAGCGTACCGTCAATGGCGCGATAAAGTTTTAATTTTGAGAGGATTCAGCAGCAGGGCGTTTTCTGGGCGCCCCTCTCCTCTCCTCCCCGCCTCTCTCCTCCCTCCCCTCGTCTCCTCTCCCCCTCTCCCGGGCGCTCCGGACTGGCTGAGCCTGACTTCAAATCTTCCCCAGTTCATAAACAACGCTGCTGTTGTTCAAAGGCGAGCATCAAGACCACAAACTCCAACGCATTCCTGCAACACACCAACTGCGGCGTGAAACGGAACCAGTGCGGTTTATGTTTATTACTAATAATTCCGGAGAGATTTAATTATTTTAAGTTACTTCCGAGCGCTTTCCCAAAGTGTCTCCGCATGTCGTTAGTGGATTAGGTCGCTCCCGCCAGTTCCGCGGATCGGTTCTTCGGTATTCCAGCAGGTAGCTCGAGCCTCGAGTTCGGTTCTCTGACATCAACTAGCGATGTCCGTGAGCGAATCGTTCTGTTGACTCGGAACGAGTTGATTCGACTCACAAAAATGATTCCAAACGATTCGCCTGATCTGTTCTTCGAGTTAGCAACTAATACATAGATTTAAGTACTAATCACTAAATTGAAATTAAATGGGAACGCGTGAAATCGCAATAAACGCCCAAAAGGAAGGTTTTACAGTAGGAAGTATGCTCTATCAAGAACCACGTGATGACGAAATTGCGTCATGACGTAAAAGCATTAGTGAATCATTTAAGTAAACGACTCTTCGAAATGTGTTGTTCGAAAGAACCGAGGAGCTAAAATGAATCATCACTAACGTCTACGACAACAGCAGTCTTTACCCATAAGCCTCTCTTCTCGCTGTCTCGCCCACGAACGGCGGCACACGGGATAATGCAAATATCCTCCGGTGGACTGGATATCATTCACACACCCACCACATATCACAGAGGAATCACAGAACATCACTGGGCTTTTAGTTTCTTTAGTTCACTCCACGTACTTTCTAAACAGTGTTTAGAAAAGCACAGGTTATGCTGTAATGTGAGTTGACTGAGTGCGAAATGAGAAGTCACTGAACACAGGATGTTGAAATTAATGAATCATGTTGCTGCTGAGTGGTGTATGTATTGAATATGCTTTCTTTAGTTTTATTATGAATTAAAATGTATTTTTATTTCTTTATGTATGAGGTGATTAAAATAAGGAATTGCATATAACATTAAATGAAAATGCAGGTCTTTATTAATGGCCTATGGTTTATTCATAAAATCATTTATTTATATAGAGTCCTTTATGAATTTATTCCCAAAATAATTTTGAAGTAGTGGAAGGAGCACTGAAGCAAGAAAACCTCCTAATGAAAGAGTGTAACAGCGACCTCTTGTCGTTGCAACTACATTGTGAAGTCAATTGTCACTTGTTGATATTGTTAAGAAGGCAAATTCTTTCACTAGAGGGCGCGTTTTATCATTTATGAAAAATGTCCACACATGAGAAATAACCAGGCTGTTCTAATACTACCTGAAATTTATTTGGTATCACAAACATGATTAAACTGACTCCCCATTTTCTGCATTCCTACTCTTCCTTAAATTTCAACTCAGTCACAATTATTACACATCATATTAACTGGAAAATAAAGTTCAAGCCATTTGGAGTTGCAGTGATCTGGCCTGTGTCATTTCCCAAGCACGTTTTCATTCTTCTTTCTCTCGAAGATTAAAGAAAAAAGATTTGTGAATGAATCTGTGATCATACATTCGTGGCCAAAAAGAAGGCACACAGCTTAGCTGTTTTAAAAGGAGAAAAACTTTATTGGAATATAATTTGGCAAGAATTATTTTTAAAACTTTATAAATGTAGAAGGCCTTGGCAAAATATTCCAACTAATCCTCCTAATGTTCCATGGATAAACTGTCTCTATTGGCTAGGACTATTAGTAAACTCAACTGTGAAGAATTACCTGACACATCAAATTCCTCTTTTCTCTTGAGATGCAAACAAATCTAACCCTTTCAACTAGAGAAAAATAAATCTCTCTGATCTAGGAGTTTTAATGAATGAAAATGAATATGCAAATAGTATGTTCCAAAAACAAGGTCGTATTTACTGCCTTCACCAGCATATTACAGTACTCTAAGAGATGTCAACACAAAATCTAGCACACTGTTAAAACAAACAGCAAACATACACAGGTTGGCAGCTGGTGTCTGGGCTGTCCAAAGTAAAAATATATCCAAAAAACAAACTGTCACCCACTGAACACTCTTGAGTTTGTCTATGTATATAGATAAAGGCAAGACAAACAGAACAACCCAAGGGAAGTTCTCTAGAGGCAGCAACAAATCACTGCTAATACACTGGAGAGTGTTTTGAACACATCCTGTGCCTGGTAAACCTCAGCAGGGTTGCATCTCTGGATTTCTTTTGGCCTTGCGGTGGTTCGCTGTCAGGGTTAGCAGATTGTCCAAGCGTATCAGCTCTTTGCCCAGCTCAGTGTACAGGCCGCTGCCGAACATTTGGTTACTGGTGTTTGGGACTCTGTCTGAGTATAAAGACACAGAGTTGGGGAGAGGAGTTTCTGTACGCGGATGACCCTGTGAGAGTAACAAGGGAAATACAACTAAATTAACATGCAGCTTGAGGTACTCCATTATGAAGACTCAGTCTGAAAAAGATCACCTAAAAATAAAGATAAATGACAGATTTAGTACATGTATAAACAATATATTTAATACATGTATATATGCGAAGAATTATAGTAGTATTTTATTACAAATTATACAACACGCACTACCTTTTAAAAGTTTGGGGTTCGTAAGATTTTGAATGTTTTTGAAAGAAGTCTCTGTAACTTTTGACTTTATATTTTAGCCTTTATATATAATGCATTATAAAAGTAGTTTTGATGCATTAATTATACCTTGTAATGGACCATGCAATGCATTTTATGGTCTCATGAATAATTGTAACCACCTATACATTATAATTCCTATCTATTCATTGTTACAAACCTTCAAATATTATAATGCATTTTAACTTTGGTTACATTCATTTATGAAATCATCTAATGCATTAGAACGTACATTACCTTTGTAATGCATTATACATAAAGGCTTTAAGTACAATGTTACCGAAGTGTCTTATGCTCACCCAAGCTGTATTCATTAAATTACAAATGCAGTAAAAACTGCAAAATTCTGATTCTATTACAATTTGTTTTAAACTTTATTACAACTGTTTTAATGTATTTTAAAATGTAATTTTTTCAGCAGACATTACTCCAGTGTTCAGTGTCACATGATTCTTCAGAAATCATTCTAATACGCTGATTTGCTGCTCCTGAAACTATTATACATTTTTTCAGGATTATTTGATGAATAACCAGTTCAAATGTAAAACTTTAGGAACCATAAATATCTTTACTGTCGCTTCTGATCAATTAGATGCATCCTTGCTGAGAAAAAAATAATACAAAAAACCTTACTGATCCCAAATTTTTAAAGATTACAAGGGCTATCAAACGATTAATTGCAATTAATTGCATGCAAAACAAAAGTTTGTGTCTATATGTGTGTGTACTGTGCATATGTATTATATATATATATATATATATATAAATACACACACACCCATGTATAAATGTAATTTCTTTTTTATTTATATTATATATATATATATATATATATATATATATACATACACACACACACATTAATATACACACATACACAAACAAACTCTGATTTTGCATTCGATTAATCGTTTGACAGTCCTTTTGCATTATATGTTAACAAAATTTACATTTTAGCAATATTGCAAAAAACACTCATTGCCAAACAGTCATCACTGATAAGAGTGTTTCTCACCAGCTGGTCAAAGTTCATCAGGAAACTCCAGTTCTTCTCCCTGTGATAAAACAAGCATGAAGCATTTTCCAGACGATACGATGCAATGAATGATTTAGAAGCGAAATTGTGATCGTTTTATTACACGATGGTGGTTTTATGTACGGTAACCACGGTTGTATATATATATATACATACAGTGGTAAAGAACAAGAGATGAGTAACCGTAACGCACACCTTCCAGGGGGCGCCTGGTCAACCACAATCTATCCCGTATCAAATAACGGGTCAAACAATGCCACATTTAAGAGGTGAAAGAAAAGATTAGTAACGTAACTCCAGAGAAAGTGAGAAACAAACCAGCAACTCCATGACATTTGTAAGAAAGTGAATTAAATTCTATTTCTTACCATTCTTTCACACCGGTTCGCTCAGCGCGCACAAACTCTCTCCAAACCTGGTCCTGCTTTACCGGATCTCGGGTATCATCGTCTTGCGCCGGTGTCTCACCGGTGTTTCGTGTCCTGCCTGCTGATTGCCTGAACACTGAGACCGAAGACTGAGAGGCGAGAGGACCATTAGGTCGGTCCGGTAAACGGTACCCAGCCGAAGTGGCGCGCCGCGTATTTCCCTTCCTATCCATCACTCAGTCCTTGAGCTCGTCAGTCAAACACAAATATATTTTATGCCACTGTAAAGTCCATTTTTACCTATTTAGCAACTTGACTTAAACTTAATGTAAGAGATTTTCTTTTAGCAAACCGCTTAGCAAACTGTCTTTCTCTGAGGTGGATGGACGTTTCGCGCCCGCCAATTTCTGCAATCACAACACGAGAGCTGCTGCTGCCCGCCCGGTTGCGCGGAGATTGTTCTCTTGTTTACCCGGGACGTTTCCCCGGGAGACAGCCGGGCGATGCTGGGATACCCTCTCAAAGCTTTTGTTAATTCACGAGGAGGCGAGACATCCGCTGCAACAATGAGAGCAAATTAGTATTATAAAAGCCAAAGACTGACAGACTGGTGACATAACAGCGCATGCGGGCCTACATAAAAGAGCCCAGCTATTCAACCAAAATGTTAAAATATGGAAAAAAAAAAAACAAACAAACAAAAAAAAATCCACACTGACATATTATCCTCAACTGCATGTGACAGACAAACAGTAGCCTAAATTTGGCAGTAGGCAGTAGGCTAGTACATTCATTCAAAGCTGCAGTTTTCGGCAGGTAATGCCTTTGCAATGAGAACAAACAGTAGGCCTATATTCAAATGGAAAGTTGTCTTTAGAATGTCTTTAGAGAACATTCCTCTGCACTGAGGGCAGAGGGTGAAACTGCAAATCTTTCTCAAACAAAGTTGAATTGTTACATGGTGACATTTGACCTCTAAATGAGAGGTTACTGTGATCTGCTCTGTTAACATAAAATATGCCTGTAACCAAGGTTATTATTATAAAAAAAAAGAAAAGCACTGATATCATTTGAAACCAAAATAAACATTAAATTAAATTAAATTAAACATTTTTAATTTAAGTAAATCAAGTTATCAGTTTTTAAAAAGTATTTTTAAAAACTTAAGTAAAATAGCTTAAACCAAGTAAACCAAAACAAAAAAAAAAAACTAAATAAATGTATAATGTATATAAATGTTTTAAACCATTTAGATGGCAGAAAAACAAAACAAGGGCAGAAAAAACTTTATTTTCCAACAAAGTAAGACACAAATAGGGTGAAACTGCAAATCATCCGCAAACAATGTTGAATTGTTACATGGTGACATTTGACCTCTAAATGAGAGGTTACTGTGATCTGCTGTGTTAACATAAAATATGACCGTAACCAAGGTTATTATTATTAAAAAAAAAAGAAAAGAAAATCACTGAAAACAGTTGAAACCAAAATATACATGAAATCAAATCAAATATTTTTAAAAACTTAAGTAAAACATCACTTAAGTAAAATAGCTACCATGCCAAACCAAATAAACCAAAACTAAAAAACTAAATGAAACTACACATAACTTAAAAACAAAAACTACTAAACACATAACAAAATTACTAAAACTTTAAAATTTAAAATTAAAACAAATGAAAAATAAAATCTAATTCAATTTTTTCACAAAAAATATAATAGTAATGTCATTAAATAAAAGTGCTTAGCCTTTCTCTTACATTTTACTTAAAAAAAAAAAAAAAAAAAAAAAAAAAACATTGTTGAAATATTTGAAATGTGTTTTTAAACCATTTAAATGGCAGAAAAACAAAACAAGAGCAGGAAAAAAAAAGTTCCAACACTGTAATACAAATATTACAATTTCATGCTTTTATTTTACATTTTACATGTTGTCCCAAGTAAATACTATGTACACTGACTATGAGTTGTTTTTTAACAGCATAATGCGGTAACACTTTACAATAAGATGTCATTTGTTAGAATAAGTTGATGTATTAACGAAGATGAATGAACGATGAACAGTACATTTATTACACTATTTATTCATCTTTGTTAATGTTAGATAATAAAAATACAGTCGTTCATTGTTTGTTCATGCTAGTTCACAATACATTAACTAATGTTAACAAACACAAATCATGATTTTAATAATGCATTAGTAAATGCTAAAATTAACTAAGATTAATAAATGCTGTAGAAGTATTGATCATTTGTTTATGTTAACTAATGTTAACTAATAAACCTTATTGTAAAGTGTGACTCACAATGCCATATTACATCTAGACTAAATAGTTTTTGACCAGATTATTATGGTGCTTAAATCCGGTGAATATAGAATATTATTATAAGATCCTCTCAGTATTATGCAATGTCTCTTTAATATTATTGGAGGTGTCAGTTTGGATGACTAAGATAGCCTTTGACTTTTTTTTTAATTTTATGTGATGTTTTTCTTATTTTCCTGTTGCCCTAAAGGGGGCGGTATACTCCATATTTTGCTTGCTAGCTTATAAGCAGCAGCAAGTTAATCACTCAAAAGTAAATGAAAGAGAGAAAGGAAAGTAAAAAAAGAACAATTTTAAGCCTATAATTTTAATTTTGAGACCATAATTAAATGTTACGAGTTTAACAGTTTCTCACTGAAATATTTTAGAGTGCAGTTTCTGCCTTTCTCTTTCAGAGCTGTGGGCTGAACTGAGTTCACATACCGTGTCACGGCATTAAATAATTTAGCTGAGTCCAGTAAAGCCTATAATTCACTGTGACAGTATTCTGACTTCAGCTTTTGGGGTGCAGGTGATGTGATGTGTGTACCTGCAGTGAGTCAGACAGGTCCAGTTCTGCACACCTAAAGGAAATGAGAGTGTCCATACTGGATAGAGAACATCACATTGGACAGGACTTGAATTACCTGGTTAAAACTAATAATAAAGATCTTTTCCATATCTATTTATTTCAGTAAACGAACTGGCCAATAGCAGTCAAATCTACAGCCAGCAGCAATAATGATTTGAATTAATTTGAATTCATTTGAATTCATTCAGCTGCTTGACTAGTTTAAACTAGTTTTGATTTTATGAATCTTTTGATTTTATGAATCTGTTGTTTAAATAAACACACAAACAAATACATGTAAACACAAATAGCTTATTTCTATGAAACTGGCCTGATAATGATGATGATAATAGATGATTAAATTTGTAAATAAAGGTTCTTTATTGGCATCTGTGGTTCCATAAATATCTTTAACATCCATGGAAGCTTTCCACTGCACAAAAGGTTCTTTATAACGGAAAAAGTAGTTATTTTAAGAACTGTTTACTGAAAGATCTAATACTGTCAGATTAAGTTATTCATAGAAAGTGAGTTTTCATCTACATGTATTTCATGTTTTGATCTTTTGCTTCTGCTTTGAAGTGCAATACTGATATCTTCTCAGATACATTTTTAGGATAGAAAGCATCTCATAACTATTGCCAAAAACTGTATGGATACCATGTCAGGCGGTCACACCCACAGCAGGAGGAGACGTCTCTACGTTCCAGCTTTTAACCATCCTGCCAACCTCCATGTTGATTTGCAAGAGCCTTGTGGGGCGCTGTCGTCTTCCAGCCCATTTTAGGCAAGGCTTACTCATCACCCCCCCACCTCCCCACCCCCCTCAACCAATTACTGCCTTTCACCATGAACGCATTTAATGGAACGATTAGAGGCAATTTTTCCTATGGATAGATATCCGATTCCTGACGCACAACGCCCACACACATCTTCCCATCAGCCTCACTCAAGGTGACAAAATTGTTGGAAAAGGTGAACAGCAAGAGAGAGCGAGAAAGATGAAATCCCTCTCTGAATGGTACAATAAGATCAGAGAACGACTATTTCTGGCCTGTTTCACCAATCTAAAACTGCCGCTTCTTTAAAAGTCGTTTGATTGAGACTGGCTGATCCACAGTTCTGTCAGGAGTTCGCTTCTCTGATCTGGTCTTTCGAGACTGCTAATTAACTTAGATACAGTTTATCCCTTTTTCCTCAAAGGACCTCCTACACATTCACAAAGTGACTTTATTTTGATCAGATGGTGAGAAAACATCACGTTAATGCTGGCTGTATGAGACCAGAGTATGCGTGAGAGGCGGCGGGGAAAAAAAACAGCAAAAAAGGCAGACAAACAGGTATATGAAGTGTATATGTGTGTGCGTGTCTAGCAGTGAGTCAGTGTGTATGTGTGTACAGACTTAAATATATGCCTGAGAAATGTTCACTGGCATGAGAAATTGCATGTGGGTGTTTAGAGGGAGATGTGGTTTCTCTGGTATCATTAATATCTCTATAAATTTTAATTAAACATTACACTGTGTCCCAGGGCATACCTGACACCTGACATAAATAGTCATATGTATCCACATGATATGACCATACAATACACCATATAACTTATTTAAAGAAAAACATATTTCTATATATCTTAATCAGGTGTTTATCTTCATTAAATCACCTAATATAAAATGGAATTGCACTAAAATGCACCGAAATCTCATGCGTATGTGTGCGCGCATGTGATTGTGTGTTATTCTCCCGCAGGTTCTTTTCCAGCAGTGTGATCACATCTGACAGCAGTCAGTCATCCTGTCGATTAAATAACATTACAGCTACAACAATCTGTGAATTATAGAAATATAAAAATCAGCAAAAAACGTGAGAATGTCACTATGTGCTGTAAAGCCAAACAGAAAATATAGTGGAAATTTTCTTGACCAAAAGAGTGCAGGTACAAGCCCAGTAAGTATCCTGTCAACTGTATATGTGATGCTACTACATTGGTCTGATTATAAGAAATGACAAGCAACAAAGTCACCAAAAGACAAGGCACAAAAGAAACAGCCAATTTAATTCATAAAAATTTACAGGTAATTTACTCACCCCCTTGTCATCCAAGATGTTCATGTCTTTCTTTCTTCAGTCGTAAAGAAATTATGTTTTTTTGTGGAAAACATTTCAGGATTTTTTTCATATAATGGACTGCTATGGTGCCCTGAGTTTGAACTTCCAAAATGCAGTTTAAACGATTTTAAACGTTTTTAAACAATCTCAGCGGAGGAAGAAGGGTCTTATCTAGCAAAACGATCAGTTATTTTCATAAAAATATTACAGCTTATATACCTTTTAATGTCAAACGCTCATCTTGTCTCTTGGGTATGTTGAAAAACTCATGTTCTCCCTCAACTTCAAAATCATCCTATATCGCTGTTTTACCTTTTTTGTTAAGGGTGTTTGATCTTCTTTGCATGTTCACTTTGCAAAAACTGGGTCAGTACTTCTGCAGCAATGTAGGATGATTTTGAAATGATTTTTGAAGTTGAGGGAGAAATACGATTTGAGTTTTTCAACATACCCTAACTGTCTTGAGTCAAAATACACAGAGTTCAGGCAGAGCAAAACAAGATGAGCATTTGAGATTAAAAAGTATTTAAATTGCATTTTTTTTAATGAAAATAACTGACCGTTTCGCTAGATAAGCCATTCTTCCTCGGCTGGGATCGTTTACAACCGCATCTGGGATCGTTTGAAGCTGCATTTAAACTGCATTTTGGAAGTTCAAACTCGGGGCACCATATCAGTCCATTATATGGAGAAAAATCCTGAAGTGTTTTCCTCAAAAAACATAATTTCTTTACGACTGAAGAAAGAAAGACATGGACATCATAGATGACAAGGGGGTGAGTAAATTATCTGTAAATTTTTGTTCTGGAAGTGGACTTCTCCTTTAAGACTACAATTAGTATTAACTGCTTCTGAACATAGTGATCCAGGAGGATCATATACCAAAACTCCTTCGATGAAACTAAGATTCTTTAGTTACAGAGACATCACAGTCATACACGCACAACATGTTTCTCCTCAGTATAGTGTAGTCACACAGGCTTAATATAGATAGAGAGATAGACATGATCACTCCTACCTCTGCCCTCATCATTTCCACCTGATCACAGGTCAGGTCTGGCAGCCAAAAGAGTGTGCCGGCAGGCCTATAATTTATTTAACCTCATTTTAAATGACTCTCACTGATCTGGAACTTGTTCTAAAAGTGCTGAGAGAAATTACTTGAAGCATAAAATGTCTGATGAAGAGCTAATTAAAATGTTGCACTAGTTTCAGTCTTCGATTTTTTTTTTCTTTCTTTTTTTATCCATATTGGATGTTGGATGGATATGCATGCCTTTTACATTTTTATTCTACATTTTTACTGGAGCAAATACGCCAATTACATTTAAAGATCATTTAAAGAGATGACAGTCATTTTAACAATCTAAAAGTTTAAATGTCATTGTGGCTAAGTGCACTTAAATTCTGTGTAATGATTTATCATTCTGAAACCTGTGTGTGCATGTGTGTTATACATCGAATTGTGTACTGGAATGAACATTTCCCCATGCAGAGATAGGATAAGTTGTCACACATTTTACTCCTGTGAATATTTCTTAAACCAGACTTCTCTTTAAAGTAGGGATGCCCAAGCTCAGTTCTGGAGGGCCAGAGTTTAGCTCCAACCCCATTTAAACACACCTGAATCAGCTAATCAAGCTCATACTAGAAACTTCCTGGCAGGTGCGTTGAGGCAAGTTGGAGCTAAACTCTGTAGGACACCAGCCATCCAGGACAGAGTTTGGACACCCCTGCTTCAAGTCAGTTTCTGTATAGGCACATACCTGAAAAGTTTAAAAAAGAAAGACCAGGAAAAGATACACTACATTTAACAGACACAGTTCATTTAACATGCAATAAAGGGCATGTTCTCACAGTATATGAGGTAAACTTGCATTAAATAGCCTGTTATAGTTATAATTTAAATAGTAAAAGAATTATGTACCTATAAAAAGCAACAAAAACAAAATTTCAAAAAAGGATTACATTTAAAACATATGACAGCTTGGTGAATTTTTCGACATACCCTAACTGTCTTGAACGGGAGTGCATAAAGTACGCATGCACATCGCAGGGCTACCAAAGGTTAAAAAGTATATAAATTGTAATTTTTTTTTAGAAATTAAACGATACGACCTGTCTTCCTTGGATGGGATTGTTTAGAGCCCTTTGAAGATAGCTAAGTAAACAGTGTGTGTGTGTGTGTACCTACTTAACCATATTTTAGGGACAAATTTGCCTGCGGTCCCCACAATGTAAAAAACTGATGAAAAATAGTAAATGAGGTTTAGGGTTAGGGTTGGGTTAGGGGATAGACAATATCGTTTGGTCAGTATAAAAACTATAGAGGTCTATGGAAAGTCCCCACAATTCACAAAAACAAACATGCGTGTGTGTGTGTGTACTTACTTAACTATATTTTGGGGACAAATATGTACCGAAAAGTGAGCTAAACCTGACAAAATCTCCAAAAAAAAACTCCCCTTGGTAGGTTTAGGTTAGAATGTCCCCATTTAGCTAAGTAAATGCGTGTGTGTGTGTGTGTACTTACTTAACCATATTTTAGGGACAAATTTGTACCAAAAAGTGAGCTAAACCTAACAAAATCTCTAAAAACCTCCTTTTGGGGACATCCTCATTTGTAAAACTGGTATAAAAATAAAAATAAAGTTTTTTTTAAATTGTAAAAATGCAGAAAGTTTTCTGAAAGAGGTAGGTTTTGGTGACAGAAAATACAGGTGGTACAGTATAAAAACCATTACGCCTATAGAATGTCCCCATTTAGATAAATAATTCATTGTGTGTGTGTGTTCTTTGGTTTACCAATAGATAGAATACGATGATACTACTACGTTTTTTGTTTGAATGACAGAATTCACAAAATAATTAAGAGGGATCTTTGAAACCAACATATGCGACCATAGACCACAAAACCAGACATAAAGGTACATTTTTTTGGAAATTGAGATTTATACATTCATACATCATCTGAAAGATTTCCAAAAACTTATCCCAAAAAAAAAAAAAAAAAAAAAAAAAAAACTTGTTGCAGTGAGTGTGCACAAAGAACACAATTTCACCAACAGAGTCAATTCCATCCGTGACTCAGCTGCACAGATACAGTCACAGCGCTGCCTGTCATCTTGCTTTACGCCCTACAATAAGTCTAAACTATGAGGGGAAAGTGTGGAAAAAGTGACACAAATCGCCTCGCAATCAAGAGCTCACTTGACTGGAAATCACTTGGCTTTTTTTAGCAGCACGAATGCTTTTCCGCTTGTGATCTCTGATGAAGCCCAGGCGTTCTGAAAGCTTCCAAGCAAGGAAAAACAAGAAAAAAAGATTCAGTCAAGGTACATTAGACAAAAACGTTTTTTTGAAATATTCAGAGAAACATCTTTCAAGGGTCTGTGCTCAAAAATGACACATTATAACAGAAGAAACAAGCCTAGAAATGTCAAAACACAGATAAAGGGGTCAAATAAGGACCCCACCGTGTCATTCCTCCTTTTATTTTCCTTAATTCGTCCTCCCACACAAGATGGAGGGCTTCCACTGCACAACACGCTGACCCCTGACTGATAATGAACCAGGGATGGATTCCACAGTTGCTTTTTACAGCAAAATCATCCCTTGGGGTTGCAGTCCAATGACCCTCTCTAAAGCTGTTATATAATTGCTATTTTTCCCTGCATCCTTTCCACAGAGAGATGGAGGCATGATGACTGTAATTATCCTGCCGCAAAGCAGACAAAACGGGCGAACGGCTGCTGCCCGCCTGGCAGCGAAAATGGTAAAACCTTGTGTTCTTTATTCCCATTCTGTCTTTCTCTTTCTTTGCTCGCACCTTTCACCAATTACTTTTGCAAAGCCACTGAAATGAAATATATTTGCGTGCATGTGAAAGATGGAAGGGTGTGTGTGTGTTCACATCAACGCAAGTATTAGTGTGGGTGTGTTTGTAAGTGCAATGTGAGTTGGGTTTGATCATTTGTGGCAGTTGAATCGAGCCCCTGCCTCACGGTTTCCCTTAGATACGACTAATCAGCCATTTAATTACACAGGCCTCTGTTTGTATTCAGCATTTATGGGCTTTTACATGCTTGAAGACAGTAATTAAAAACCAGTATGAGATAGAAAGAAAGAGAGAGGGAGAAAAGAATGACAGGGGCAAGCCGATGATTTCAATAAGAATGACAGTACAACGCCATAAAAGCAGTAATCTGTCTTTTGTTTATGGAGACTGTCATACGTTAAGTGTTTTCTTGTTCTCTACCGTTGTGCCTCTGTGCATCTCTGTGTTGTGTTTTGCCTCCTTATTTTCCTCCCAACGCCTCAAGTTTCTTCAGGCGACAGGAAGCTTGAGCATACGACTTGGTAACCAAGCAACAACATACCAACCACGCTCTAAAATTAGGGAAGTGATGACGTCAAGGCAACCAAAACAAAATCATAAGAACATTAAAATGCACATGTAACAGCAAGGAACACTCGTGCTGACCAGCCGGTTTTCATACTTCAGTCACCATCACGTAACTCTGATTTCCCAATAATGAAGCAAAAATAGACCTGCCATAAAGCCGCCTCGAAAGTAATACACCGCCAATCATTTACGCTACTGAATAAAGTCATGCATCAGGAAAAAGCAGCGCTCTTATTTTAGTAAATTGGCATACAGCTATGGCACCTCGGATGGAACAAAGAAAGCTTAATTTTCTGTTCCAAAGCGCTTTAATTACTGTGCTAATCTGTCCAAATGAGATGCATTCAGGGTATTTATTTTGTTAATCAGTAGGCAGTAGAACTAAAAGGGCTCTCTGCATATAAAGGATCTTTTTGACCTCTTGTCGTCTTACATGCTGTACAGCAAACATGACTCTCAAGAAACAGAAATAAAGGAGCAAGTCATCGGATCTATACACTCAGTAAACCACATTTCTAAGCACCACCATTTATGGCACTTTTAAGCACCCAGTCTGAGACAAGCTGACCTTCGTCTCACGCAGCCAGACTTTTGATGTGCAGCTTAAGGTCTGTTTTTCATTGCATCTTATTCTGGACAAGAACCTCCAACTTAGGGTCCATTCACAGATGACAACTGTACTGTAAGTATAAAGTCCTGTGACTTTTTAAATAACGTAGAGTTAGTGCAAATACCCTGCCTTGTTGGCAGAGGCTATTTACACTAACTCCACCAAACAACGTGTGATTGGGCTAGTCAACATTACAAAAGACGATTGTCAAGCATCAACTCCAGTGACATAGATGTTAAAGCGTGTGCTTAGTGTTTTTGACACAATCGACCCGAGTTCAAAACCTCCTTGCCAAACTTTTTTTTTCCTCCTTATTTTTATTTTCAATAAAAATGAAGGAAATAATCAAAAAGTTTAAAATAAAGTATCAGGTAGAGTTAGGGTAGATGTAGGGAGGGCTTTATTTATCCCAATAGGGTGGCATCCATTTAATAATCAGAATTAAAATTATAATTTACGCTTTATAATTAGGTTTTATAATGTACTACAATACTGAGGTGCAGATAATTGCCACTATTTGCAATAATCCTGCTATTTTAACATAGTGTAAATAGAATCTGTAGCTATTTGCACTTAATGTAAATAGCATATCGCTAAAAATACGGCTATTTTCACCTGTAAATTAGAGGTCTTAACGGGTCCACTTGAAACGAAAACCCGAGGTGCGACACAAGACCCGAACGGGTTTGGGTCCAAAACAACGAGTCCCTTGGACACGGGTCGGGTTCGATATTAGTGGCCTCAGGTCTCGGGTAATTAAAATAAATGTGCTTTTTCTGAATGGACCCGATAAGACCCAAATTCTTTTAAAACGATCCCAGATGCGTAGCCTACTTTAGTATTCATGTTAAGCTCATTTTTGAGAAACGCACATAGAAAAGGATACTTTTGTAACTTTGCACACAGAAATCCATGATTTATTAGGCTGTCAATTAAATTTTTATCAAACTATCATGTTTAATCTTGAAAGCCGAACTCAGAACATGTATCCATCAGGTAGGCAAAATTAGTAAATAAATAAATGAAAGTAATGGAGCAGCGGGCAAATCAGTCAACAGCACACCAGGATTTTTCCTGACTGACTGTGGGGCTGCAGGCTGTGCTCACGTCAATGCTGTTTACGTTCGGGTCCAGTCGGGTTCGAAAATAGACTCCTATCGGGTCAGGTCGATCTCGACTTGGACTCGTATAAAATTTATTTATACATGTCGGGTTCGAAATTTTAGTACCCGAGAAGATCTCTAGTGCTGCTGCCTTTAAATAATTGTGAATGTTTTTTTTTTTTTGATGAATAAAAAAACATTGGCAGCCAATCAGAACCCACCTGACTTGGAGATCTAGCATTTTTCCCCCCTTTTTCTTGAAAAACCTGTTTTAAAATCATTTTAAAAAGGTAAATGACTTCAGTTTCCCCAAATGTCTACTCTGGAACCATAGAAGTTTGGCAAGCAGGTACAAAAGTGCAAATTGCTTTACATCAGCAATAAAAGCATGTGTACAGCTGTCAACTATAATTATAGTGATGCATTTTTGGCAGTGAATTCCACTCACTTAACTCACTTAACTCCAAGGTAGCAAAAATACAAAAAACTGCATTTGCCAGTACTACAAGTGACCACCAACCACGAAAAAAAAAAAATTGACTGAAACATTTCAAACAACATCTTTCAAGAATCGCCACTATTATGCAATTATACAAATAATAATTGAAGAAACCATTTTAAAAAGCCTAGAAATGTCAAAACAGATAAAGATCTCACAGTGATCAAAGAAGAAATCAAAAGATCCTGCCGCATAGTTTTTCTATTCATTAAAAGGAAACAATAGGACCAAAAGTGATACAAAAAAAAAAGTTCATTTGTACTGGAAATTCCAAGTTGGAAATTCTGAGTTCCCAGTAGGAACTTTTAAATGGAATGCCCTCCCATTCCAGAGTTCCGACTCAGAATCTTGGAGGAATCACAACAACTCTATCTTCAGGAACCAGTATGGCTGCAACAGCGGTGCATACAGTACTATCTAACCTATATTTATGGACATGATATTACGGTGTTATCTGTACAAAATACCACATTTTATGTGTTTTTAATTGACTAGTATTGCTAATAATGGACGTGTCCACCATTTCTGACGTCTCTGCTGGAACATGGTCCACTTGGGTGTGACGTCATTCCCAGCTCCGACATCTGACCTCTGAGCTAAGTGGAACACAGTATAAGTGATTATTTTACTTTGCTCCTGTAAACAAACAATGGTTTGTGCGAGACTCATCGGCGCATGTGCAGCGGCGACATCCTATGTGGCGTAAGCTAGAATAAAATGGAAATTACGTTATAAATATGGATATTTTCTTACAAAAACACATCGATTTGCTACAGGAGGCCTTTATTCACCCCCCGGAGCCGTGTGAGGCACTTTTTATTATGGATGGATGCACTTTATTGGACTTGTTTTGGACTGATGAAGAGAAACACCCACCCATGCAATGATAAAGCATGGAAATGGCAGGATAATTTTTAAAGGAACCGTATGTAGGATTGTGGCCAAAACTGGTACTGCAATCACTTTCAAAATACTGTAGAACGTTGTATCCCCTCCCCCTCCCCCCTGACTCGAGGTTGCCAGCTAAGCTGCAGGATTCCGCAGGAACGTAGGCTGCTACAAGGAGCTTCCAATGGCAAGTGACGAGTCCTACACAATAAGTTTTCTTTTTCTTCTGTTACTTCTGTTTATGCTTCACGAGAGATGTTTTGCGAAGTAATTATGTGTCGCAAAAATTTACTAAAGGCGATTAGCCAAATATTTCGTAAAGATGTACTGTAATACCACATTTCAGTCGGAACATAGATTGTTTTCATACCGTGCTAGTGGTGCGATATAAAGCTTTTTATGAACGCATTTAGCACGGGCGACCGTGGAAAATCCACTGTGTATGGAAGCATGGGGCTTTTAGCCTATACCAACAAACATTACCTGTCCAGGAGAAAATTAGCAATGTTGGCATCTGTCTTAAAATTCTTCTCCGTTTTCAGCCGTCTCCATCTGTCAAAGGCCTCTCCTATACAAATCCTTGTTTTATTTCGGACTTTGTCATGACGTACTTCGGATTCATAACGAGGTCTTTTAGGTTTCGTAACTTTATACATGTTTTATCCGACACGTTCGTAGCTGCAGCTGTAACTAGAGCAGAGCTGGCAACCCGGATGACGGAACTCTACTGACTTCGTGATTGGTAGATAGCTGGAGGGTGGCGCCTCAGACCAAAACACAACATGACAACATCAACATCAGTTGAGGGCTGCAACTTTCACTTTTAAATGACAATATCCTGGCCGGACCACTGTTGTCAGTGATATAAGTATTTGAAATGAACATGATTTCTTAATGTCTAGTGACATGTCAGGGCCATTTTATGATTAACTGAAATAAATTTCTTACATACGGTTCCTTTAATATAACTCCGAATGGATTCATCTGAAAGAAGAAAGTCATATACACCTAGGATGTATGGAGGGTGAGTAAATTATGGGCTAATTTTCATTTTTGGGTGAACTAACCCTTTAACTTAATGCTACTTAGTGGTGATGTGAAGAACTACTAGAGAAGAAGATGGAAAATGTCAATAAAAAATAATGTGAAAAAAATGGATATGTATTTGTACTACTTGAGTTTCATTCATGGTTAAGCATTCAATTAATAAATCCAGGATGCTTGATTATACAGAAAAAGTAGTCAGAAAAGGCAGTAAAAAACGATGACACTTCAACCATTAAATGCTAACGTCTTCACTGTTGTATACGCCAATGAAAAGAAGCACTAGACTGGTATTAAATAGGGTTTTTCCATGTTAAAGACAGGGCACATGTGCTCTGGCACACAGAAAGATGTAATTAACTCTGATAATACTGTGTTTGTGTATATTTGAGCAGCCCAGTAACTAGCCAGACTGTCCTTGACTTACTCTAACACTGCCAGTTTAATTCTCTCAGGCCAATTCTCCTAACTGTCTCCTGACTCTCCCACTCTCTGTGGCTGTCTCTCTGTCTCTCTTTCTCCTCTCTCTCTCTCTGTCTGAAGTTAATCCTTTTAGAGTTATCACCTCCACACCAGACCCTGCTCGGCTCCCGGCTCTCCAAGACACAGAGAATCTGTCCCAAGACGCAGAGCAAACAGATTAACCCACAAGAGAGAGCAAGCGATGCTCTGATAGAGAATGCAAGGATGATGGAACAGTAATCCTTACAAAGAAAAATGGTATTCTGAGGAGTGACGGAACGATTTCTTTTGATGCGCTGTTCGGAGAACTTGTGGAGCGCAGAATAGGCTTGAAGGACATTTTGAGGGCTTGTTTATGTGGGTCAGGACAGCATGAAAGATTATGTAATTCTGACAGAGGAGTTTCTTAAGTAAGAGGCAAAGCAGGTGTTTGAGAAATATACAAGAGGATGCTATATCTTTTAAAGATGTGATTCCTGAGGGAGGCAACATGGTTACTATAAACTCCCCATCAGAAAGACAATAGGGCAAAAATATATATATCGTATTGAAACATTTTGTTGTGTCATGCAAACCTCAGGCAGTACAGGTTAGTCATATTTGTGTTTTAAAGCAGAGGTTTTTAAACTTTTTTTATGCTATGGATCCTCGTATATGATCCCTTTGTAAATGACCTCTTAATAAAATATAATATAATCTGTTATATATTATATATATATATATATATATAAACAACATGCAAAATGAAATAACTGAAATAATTTCATTTTACTTTATTCAATTTAATTTAATTCTGCACATAGGAATAAAACTCTAAAACACAGTACTTAAACAAGGTCAGAAAAATAAATACTAAATAATTTAGAATTTTTATGAAAAATCCTGAATCCGGCCACTGGTTTAAAGCTGAAGTGTGTAACTAAATTCATCGAAAGCACATAAAATAAAAACTTACTAAAACTTACAAAAGACCCTAAAAAACAAACAAAAAAATCTAAAAATAAATGCAAATTCAAATTATTAATACATACAGTAATAGCACACTTCCAGTCAACAGTTTATGAACTTTTTTTTTCTTAAAAAGTCTCTTCTGCTCACCAAGCCTGCATTCATTTGATCCAAAGCACAGCTAAAATAGTAAAATTATTAAATAATTTTACTATTTAAAATAACTGTTTTCTATTTGAATATATTTTAAAATGTAATTTATTCCTATGATTTCAAAGCTGAATTTTAGCATCATTACTCCAGTCACATGATCCTTCAGAACTCATTCTAATATTCTGATTTGCTCTCAAAAAACAACTATTGTTATTATTATGTTGAAAACAGCGGAGTATAATTTTTTTCAGGTTTCTTTGATGAACAGAAAGTTCAGAAGAAGAGCATTTATCTGAAATAGAAATCTTTTGTAACATTATGAATGTATTTATCATCACTTTTGATTTAAAGCATCCTTGCCAAATAAAAGTATTAATTTCTATAACACTTTTATTTTTTTATTCTATTCTAAAAAAATTATACTGACTCCAAGCTTTTGAATGGTAGTGTATAATGTTACAGCTTTTCATTTCAGATAAATGCTGATCTTTGGATATTTCTATTTATCAAAGAATCTTAAAAAATGTACTCAAATGTACTTTTAAACACTGATAATAATAATAATATTTTTTCTTGAACAGCATATCAGCATATTAGAATGATTTCTGAAGGATCAGTGGACACTGAAGACTGGAGTAATGATGAAAAGTTTAACTTTGATGACAGGAATAAATTACATCTTAAAATATATTCAAATAGAGAGCAGTTATTTTAAATAGTAAAAATATTTCACAATATTACTGCTTTTGCTGTATTTTGGATCAAATAAATGCAGGCTTGGTGAGCATATTTCTTAAAAAAAAAAAAAAAAACATTAAACATTTTACTGTTTAAAAACTTTTCACTAGTAGTGTATATAAATAATACTAAACTAACACTGTTTCCCCTGAAAAATTAATCAACACTGAGTCAACCAATGGTGTGAGTTTGGGCAGGACTATCTGTTTATCTGCCAATGACAGAGGAAGAGAGTGGTCTGGAAACTTGTTTGAAAACAATCATTATTTTTGCCAAACCTTGTGGCAGCGCTACATCTCTTAGCTCAATCCTCATCCAAACTTGAGTAAATCTACAAGAGATAGACTTTTTGCTATCTGTTTGATTGTATGTCAGTCATAAAGTTCTGCCTCTTTCCCATTGCTGATTGTTTTGTGTGCAAATGTTCACAGAGAGTCTGGCAGAGCAGTCTCAGTACAGCCGGAGGAACAGGGCCTGTGGGAGTATCAGCACTGCCAGATGCCTTTCGGTGTCACAACAAACCCCTTTCTGGCAGAACAATGTTTGATAAATTGATCTCACACATCATATATTCCTTTCAGATGCCACACACATTGATTATGGGATGCTCTGTTAAAATATAAATACTGGTTTGGACTAAGTGATGACAGACTGAGAAACTGATGTATTGGAACTGCAGGATGTGAATCAGAAATCTGTACGGGTCAGACCAGGATTCGTTACACGTTACGTTGAAGGCCCTGAGAACAACAAAAACGTGTTATTCTAAAGTCTGACAGTGTGCTCTGAAATTCTTCCTTATAGCCTTTATTTCTCAATATTCCAAAAGAAATCCTAGAAGTATTATGCTTTTAGCACAGGATAAAAAACACATTTAATGTGTTGCTCTACTTGCAAGCAGAATAGTGTTTACGTTTTTCTCTTATTTATTTTATGGAGAATATTTTAAAGACTTATCTGAGCAAAACTCTCAAGGACCTGACAGAACCTAGGATGCTTCTGGTAAATTCAGTCTAGGCAGCACATCAAACTTTCATGAGAACAACATCTCCACAGAGTGCTTTAAACACATCACATAAGTAAAGAGAACATCTGCACACTCATTTATTTTACAGATAAATATTTTGACGGTTCTTTTTGATGTTTTATTTAGTACTTATTTTTCTGACCTCGTTTAAGCACTGTATTTTGTTTTATATTTTTCCTGTGTGGAGCAGGCAAAAGAAAAGAAAAGAAAAGAAAATACATTTCTGATTGGCTGAATATTGAGCAATTTTATATTTTCTATGAAGTATTAATTATTTGATAATTATTTCAGTATAAATATTTTAGTGAGCATAAAATGTTTACAGATAAAAGACATAATGAGCTTGATGTAGGGACCTATGTATTGTGTTTTATTTTTTCAAAAACTTTTTATTTATTTATTTTTCCAAATTCCATTTTTTACATTTTAGACTTTATGGATTCTGGTTTTTTTCCATTTAAATTTTTCTAGTCTCTGTTTTAATGGTTAAATTAAAAAAATATTAATCAAAAAAGATTGTCTAATTAATCAAAATGATGAAACATACCCAACTGAACTGCAATTCTTTGAAAGTTTGAAATACATTTTATTTTTTATTTTTAACAATTCTGTGTTCTCCATAAAATTTTCTGAATTCCATTTAATGGTTTAATTCAATTTTAGTAATAAAATAATCAAATAATCAAATCTCTAATTAAGTGATTTTATGAAAAAAAATATATATATTTATTTATCTCAAAAATACTGTGTTGTGTATTTATATTTTTTGGCAAATAAATTCTGGTAATATTTTTGAGGATAAATATTGCTTAAAACTAATATTTTCATAATTTCATTATTAAAATTTTAAAAACATAAATAAAAATATATATATATAATAAATCAAAATAAAAAATATTAAAATTATTATAATAATTATTACATTTATTATAATTGTATTAGTAGTAGTAGTAATATCATTACTATCATTAGTAATATATTTCTGTCACAGTTTCTTCAAGTTAAACCAAACTTTTATTTTGACAGGTTGCTGAAAAGTATATGTATATGATATGACGATAGTTTTTTCCAGAAAGAAACTGTAAAATGCTCATAAAGTGACTCTCAGAGCAGTTGTTTATATGTTCATGTACTCATTATTGAGGTGGCCGAGCCTGAAAAATTGCGAGCGTCGTAGGGTAGTAAACAAAACCGCGCATTTGCGCCATTCGTTCACACAGAGACAAGCAGAACATTCAGTAATCATATTTTAAAAATATTTTTGCGACTTAATATTCATAGACATTAGTCGATATCACATTTTGATTTAAGTGTACTGACCTACTTTTGATTTATTCATCCCAAATTTGGCAAATTCCATGACATTCCGTGTTATACAGTAAATTCCATTTTTATGACTGGATTCTGTGATTCCGTCCACGTTTTCCGCATCATGTTTCCAAATCATTCCAAATCATAGGTCCCCACTTATGGGAGAAAATGTTACACTGCAGTTACATATATTAGCTAATTAGTCCATTTTAAAAGGAAAATAATGCAAATATGAGTGGCTATACTTTTATTCCTTATTTTATGTAAAAAGTTATTTTAAAAAATGTAAACGGTCTGTTCCATACATAAGCAGCTGTCTCAAGTTCACATGAACTTATGTAACTAACCCAGCTTCTCCACAAACAACAGCTGAACAGGGGAGCTCTTTGTCCAGACAACAAAGGATGAATTCTCAACCTCACTTCCTTCCTTTGACCACCACAGCATCTAACTGACGATCAGCAGGAGTATAATCACTCCAAAATGACGACTGACGGCTCCTCAAATGGCGTTGTCCAGGCAACAAGACCCCCAACCCCTCTCTCTGCAGCCATACACGTACCTCTTTGTAAAGAGCTGTTATTTAAAGCTCAGGAACAAAAGAGAAAAACAGGGGGAAGTCATCAGCACTTTCTACTCTCGGTCTGAAAAAAGTGTTACGCATCATGAGAAATGCTTGCGAATCTTTAATTGTGATTCTGTTTTTAAAACCATTTTGTGAAAGCCCATTTCTGTTCCACTCACGTCAGTGAATCAGTGTCTGATTCATTCAGGACACTCATCCAGACCGTAGCTGCAGACAGGGGACCTTACGGTGCAGTCAGCGGGGAACAGACTCCCACTGACAGGTGAGAGGGAGCCGACATCTCTCTCGCACTAATGGAAAAGCCATGGCACTGACTATGTCTGCGTTATCGACAGAAATAGAAGAATAGAAATATGAAAAATGAAACTTCTGTCATCATTTACTTGCCCATGTGGTTTCGAACCCATGTGAAGTTTAACACAGAACAAAAGCATTTTTTTAAGTATATCCTGACATTTTTTGCATATTATGAAAATGAATAGGGCTGTTAAGCTTTAAAAATGACAAAAAGAATACTAAAAGCATCATAAATGTGGTCCATGTGACAAGTTTTGCACTATATTTTAAGTCTTTCAGCACCATGCACTGAGGAACAAAGCACTTGAAAATAAGTTTTTCTATTTGGAACATATTTACAGTGAATATTAATACAGTTTGGATTAATTTTAGGATTTTATTATGCACCTTACAGCCAAATTAATTAAACCAAACAAGTTACTTTCACTCAAATATTATGTGAACTCTAATGATGCATTAAGCAGTACTCAAACTAGTTGAGTTCATGTTTCTAATAGTGCTGTCAAACGATTAATCATTCAAAATAAAAGTTTTTGTTTACACAATATATGTGTGCACTGTGTATATTTATTATGTATGTGAGAGTTCAGATGCAAAACCAGCTAAAAGCCATCTCGGTCAAAAATGAGATAATGATACTGAGTGAATGCTCCTGACACAAGTGCATCAAAAACTTTTACTTCAAAACTCATTAAATTCCAGCCTCAGCCAAATCAGAAGTACCAGTACTTACATAGAAACCTATACAAAGTAGCCAGAAAGAAATGCTCATTTTAATTAAATACGTCAGATGGATTTAGAGGCTTTTGCATCTGAACTCTTCATATATATATATATATATATATATACACACACATACAGTTTATATTTGGAAAATATTTACATGTATTTTCATGTATATGTATTGACATTATATATATGTGTGTATATATATATATATATATATATATAAATGTAAAATATGAACATGAACTAAGAATGAAAAATACTAACATCAAAAAAAAACAACAACATTTGTTACTTGAAATAAAATAAAAAGGTAACACCTTACAGTAAGGTTCATAGTTAACATTAGTTAACTACATTAGTTAACTAAGAATGAACAATACTTCTACAGCATTTATTAATCTTAGTTAACGTTAATTTCAGCATTTACTAATGCATTATTAAAATCACAAGTTGTTTGATAACATTAGTTAACATACTGTGAACTAATATGAACAATGAACAACTATATTTTTATTAACTAACATTAAAAAATATGAATAAATAGTGTAATGTATTGTTTATTGTTCACGTTAGCTAATACATTAACTAATGTTATTAATGACCCCTTATTGTAAAGTGTCACCAAATAATGAAAACGAAAAATGAAATTAAACATTAATAAAAACTATACAGACACATATTAAAACAAAAACTAAAATGAATAAAAATGACTTACAAAAATTGTGTATGTATATATATATATATATATATATATATATATATATATATATATACATATATATAGATCTTAGTGGAACTTAAAAACTTGCCAGGAAACTATTAATAAATTCACTTTTTCTGTTTCACAGAAGTGTTTGGAACAACATGAGAGTGAATAAATAATACTGTAAGTTAATTTTTAAAATGATTCCTTTTGTAAGCAGTTTAAGACAAATAGAATTTATTTATTTTTATCTATCACGCATCAGTAAGAGGAGGTCTTGCTTGGAAAATTTTTCTTCTACTTAGAAAAAACAAACAAACAAACAAACATGAAAAGCAGGCAAAGATGCAGTTCAACATGCAGTAATTTCTCACTTCACTGCTTATATGCTAATTTGTCATATTAAGTCTTGCCAGAAACAATGATCTTACAGTCTGGCTGCATGAAGCTGAAGTCTGATGTGCATTTACTAAGGATAAACAAATGCTTTAAAGCCCACTGTGTGACAGCATCCCTCCCTCCAGAGACACAGAACTCCTCTTTCACCTCTGTTATCTTCTCTGGGCTGACAAAGAATGTGTTTCCTTTCTCTCTTTTCCCCCTAATGATCACTTTAGGGGCTGCTTCACACTTGTCATTTCCTCTTAAATTATTCTGACCTTGAACCCAGCACTGTAGGCGTGCAACCCACTGAGATGTGTAAAAGACTCCCCAGAAGGTCATTTTCCCTGAGGGTTTTTATTTCTGTTCTGAGTCCGCATTGTTGTTATTATAGGTGCAACTGGGGAGAAATTTATTTTATTTAATAAACGGCAAGCTTCGTACATGGTCCCCGAAGAATCTTCCATGATTATCTAAGACTGCATGGAAGCTGCATGCTGGAAGTTCATGTTTTATTCTTAAGTGTGTTTATCTCTGTTAGTATTGATCCGTTCTAATCCATGTTCTGCTGGTCCCCGGCACTTTTATGGTGTAATGTGCTGTCCCTGGGCACGCTACCGAGGCTAATCAATTTTTGAGCAAGACTTAGCGCTTTAATCACTGCAATGAACTTATGCTGTAGATCCTAGAAAGCTGCAGAACAACATCATGCGCTACAGAGAGAAAGGAGAGTGGAAAGGGTTTGGTAAATTGGATAAATTTGGGATTTTAAGATACACTGTAAAAAATGCAAATGCATATTTTCCAGTTTACGAAACATTTTGAGTCTCAAATACTAAAAAATACTCTTTTCTTGAAACGACATAAAAACTCAAACACAGTTGTCTGAACAAAGAATTTCATATTGTTGAAATGTTAAAGGAGAACTCCACTTCCAGAACAACAATTAATAATTTATTCACCCACTTGTCATCCACGATGTTGATGTCTTTCTTTCTTCAGTTGTAAAGAAATTATGTTTTTTGAGGAAAACTTTTGAGGATGTTTCTCCATATAATGGCCTGATATGGTGCCCCGAGTTTGAATTTCCAAAAGGCAGTTTAAATGCGGCTTCAAATGATCCCAAATGCGGTTGTAAACAATCCCAGCCAAGGAAAAAGGGTCTTATCTAGAGAAACGATTGGTTATTTACATTAAAAAAATACAATTTAAATACTTTTTATTCTTAAAGAATAATTATATATACAGCGTATTAAATTACCTCATAAATTAACATAATAAATTAACTTATATTATGAATTCCTTTTATTATTGTTTATTTTTATTATTATTTATAAATCACATTTTGACTTACGAGGCAATTTGGCATAAATAATGAAAAAAAGAAATAATAATCTATATTTATTAACATATATATAATTTATTAATATATATATATATATATATATATATAAAGCACATTTTTGCACATTTCATAAAAAGTAAAACATATGTAAGACTGTATGTAGTTCTAAACAGCTTATTCTTATAATTAAATTAACAGATAAATTAACATATTAAATAAACTAACTTAAAATTCATTAATCAGATTTTGACTTACAGTGCAATTTAGTATATATATTTTATTAATATATGTTTTCCATGAAAACCGCTGCTACGCATCTCCAAAATGTCATTTAGTTTAAAATATTTGAGCTATTTTTAAAAATCAAATGTGTAAATTGCAAACTCAATAATATCTAATCATATAAAAATCATTTTAAAAAATGTTCAAATAAAATTTTATAGATTTAATAGATTTTTTTTTGTCTGAAAAACTATATTCAATATTTTTTGTCTATACCAAAATCTGAAGTTTATTCACTTTTCTGCTTTGCAATACTGAGACTGAATTACTGCAAAAAGTACATTAAAAGATAAAATTGCAGGAAAAAACATAAATACAAAATACTCAAGTAATAATACTATTCAAAACATGATTCCTTCAGGATTATTCATCTGAATCAGATGACAAGATACAGGTCTAGTTTGGATCTACTTTCAAAATATAACCTTTGTTCTAACGGCCCGAAGATCAGTTTCAATTCTGTTTCCCAAGATTATTCAACATGATTCCACTCGTCTGCAGAGAAAAATATATGCAGTGATAAAATAAATTATCATGCCATTCAGGGACTGCAAAAACCACAGCAGCACTGCGTAGAAGAATAAACATACCATAAATAACATAAAACCAATCAAACATGTAATTGCATATGCCCTGAGTTTTGCATATTAATTGTATATAAATTTCACATTAGGTTATATTATATACTGTATATCAGTTTTTCCTCTGTGTGCTGTACAGGCTATATTTCACACAAGAAAAGTCTAAACCAGAATTGATTATGTCAAGTGAAAGTCAAAAGCACAGTTTAATGTAAAGTGTAGTGTAGAGGTGCCCTTATAAACTGCAGCAACACTGTTTAGACAACTGATTGAAGGAAACTCCTCAAAGTAGCACAAAGACATGTGGCCTTCACTCTCACAACAGTCTGACTCCAGAAGCTGATAAGTAGAGCTATTTCGGATCTTACTGCTGAGAAGTGAACTGTTATTTTCAGTGTTACCTTTCAGAAGTCACTGCTGCTATTAAAACGCAAATGTCAGCTAGGCACTAGGAGGCCTAGAAAAAGTAAAAAACTAATGCAGGTTCAGTGGCAAGTAAAGGCAACCCAGGTACTGAAGAGTATATATGCAAATATATATGAAATGTTAATTTGGCTAACATTATAAAAGGACAAAAAGGGGAAAAAATGTAAATTATAATTAAATGTGGGGAATGAACTCCAGCTTACACCACCTATGGGAAGTCTGAGTTAATAAGTGCCCTAAAAGTCAAAAAGCGAGAAAAAACTTTTGAATGACAGCCATTCTTACCATTGTACCTATGTTATCTAAAAGGAAACAGCCCTCAATTAATGCTGGAAGGTGCTTTGGATTAAAAAAAAAAAAAAAAAAAAAAGTCAGAGTAAGGCCACAAAAAAAAAAAAAAAAACAGTGGTGGTTTGTAAAACGAAATACAGAGTATTCTGTACACGTCACCACTAGGAGTCCCCTGGCTCTCAGAGGGCCTTTAGAGCCTACACAGAGATTCAATCTATAAAAACCTTTCACAAAGACACTCTTGACTGCTTATTCATCGTTGTGCCCCATGCCCCTTCACTCATCTCCTGACAGCACCAACTTCAGACTGAACAGGATCGTCTCAAAAAAAGCACACCAGTATCTATGAAGAGCAGATTCTATACATATGCTCCATCTATGCATCCAAATCTCACAGCTCATGTATCTATTCTCCCTTTAAAACACTGCCTGTGTGTTTCAGAATAAACTTTAAGCCTGTAAATTGAACACCGAATGCTGAGTGATCATCTTTGTTGAATTGGTTGACAAAAGCAGTCAATCTTAACAAACACAAAGTGCATCTACTGTTAAAGGTGGAGGCATTAATATGTGGGCAGTTGGAGGAGAGGTAGAGGTCAGTGATAGATTGATGAAAAAGAGGAGTGGGGATGGTGTGAATAATTTAGACGAGTCTTCCCTTCCTTCATTAACCTCTCGCCATGCAGACCTGCTTCACCGAGCCTCACTGAAAATAGACTGTCCTATTAAGTGTTGTGGAGTTCACACACACATTATCTCACACATACTGTACACACACACACACACACTCAAGCATCTGCTGATTCAAACATTCTTTCATTCATGTTTCGTTTAATCATACGCTCACAGGGTGTCATGGTATACCAGTATTGACGATAATCGTGATATTTAAATAATGAAATATCATTACTGTGTTAATTAGGGTTGTTGCAATATACCGGTGTTGGCAATATTTGAAAATTAAGAGTACACAAACGATAATATGACACATAATAATCTTACGCCAGTGCAATTATGCAGCATTAAACTCTCACTTGTCATTTGTTTAATTCATACTCGACACTGGAGGGCACCCTCACACAGAAAGTCCACAAGCAAGACTCATAGGAGTAATAAAAAAATGACTTTAGCAGGAAATCCCTAGTCGTAGCCTCAGACGTCACGCCCACAGACTGTTGGCTGAACGTATGATGTATACGGCATACTTGGCGCAAAACACTTCAGGAGTTTCAAAGTCATCATCGGATTGGTTAAATTATACAGGATTTCCGAGACGTGCGTGTCGCACTATTTAACGTTCGCCTGGAAACAAAGATGCCCAAACCCCCTCACGAATGAAGAAAGCCGTCACGTTTACAACTGTGACGATAAGCGCTTATTAGGATCAGGATTTTCAAAAGTATGTGAAAATTTTTTGATTTTCGGCATAGAATATTTAAAATATACATCCAGGGTTTTACATACCAGTCTGTTATTGTGGTGACATTTCCGCGCCCCGTAAACATGATGCGGCACAAAACGAAACGTGATTGGTTGCTTTACCTGTCCGTCATATGGCCTCTTGGGCGGGCTTTGGCCATTCAAAGAGGCCAAGGTTCCCAGAACAGTGTTGCCAAGTCTGTGGTTTTCCCGCGGAATTGGGCTGCTTTAACACTATTGCCGCGGGCTGTTTTTGATGTCTGTGGATTGAAGCAACCATAGATATGTATGGAAGCATCCCCAATAGTGTCATATTTAGTCCCTGGAATGTGAATTTACCGGGGAACCCCAACAAAAAATGTGTAGTTTACACCCCCACACACCCCCAGTAATTGGGCATTTTGTTGTGAAAACCTGGCAACCTTGTCCCGTTGCCATTAAAAAATATACAAATTATATTTTTTTAATGAAAATAACCGATCGTTTCGCTAGATAAGACCCTTATTCCTCGGCTGGGATAGTTTACAACTGCATTTGGGATCATTTGAAGCTGCATTTAAACTGCTTTTTGGAAGTTCAAAATCGGGGCACCATATCAGTCCATTATATGGAGAAAAATGCTGAAATGTTTTCCTCAAAAAGCATAATTTCTTTACGACTGAAGAAAGAAAGACATAAACATCTTGGATGACAAGGGGGTGAGTACATTATATGTGAATCTTTGTTTTGGAAGTGGACTTCTCCTTTAAGTTTGTATCACAGACTGTATAAAACATAGACTAGTGACTGTGACATCACCCGTAGGTTTCTGATCAGCATTTTTGAAGCCCAAAGTGGGCAAAGCTGGCCGTGTCATCTTGGTAGTGCTTTACTCCTGCATAATCGGAAATAGCCAAAGAGGCGGGACGTGAGCAGAGCTGAGTGGTCACTCAAACTACAACCACCTAGCTTGACATTGCAGTGGTAATCTACCTGTCACTCAAATGTCCACGCCCTTAATTATGCAGAAACTTATGGATTAATATAATTTAAACAGATGAGTTATAAAAATATTCACCATACTCACAGTTGTTATGAAGGGCTAAATTAGCTATATAAACCAAAACCACTTTTTGTACCAGTCTGTAGACATATTTTTTTCTGCTGTAAAGTTAAACATTTTAACATAGGGGGTTTATGACTCCTTTTCGAAGCCTGTCTCTAGTGGCCAGTCAATGAATGCAGTTTAAGTCACTTCCATGTTGGATTCAAGAGAGAGACCGGAAAGTTGCCGCTTGGGTTGTACACATTTCTAGGTCACTAGAAGGCACATCTGTGCCATGTAAATTCCTTTTTACAAAAGGTAATATGTTCTTGCTTTCATTAAAGCACAAGATGTTCTCTGGATGTTTCTCAAATCATGCTGGAGAACATGATCACCAGATTTCATACAAGCTTGTGACGTTCATGCATCTCCAGTGCTGCTGTCATTAAAGCAAACAGAAAGACAAACCAAATAGTGCAACATTTTCTACTTTACATTTTCATTTAAACTGTTATGCTAATAATATATGCAAATTTCAAATGTAAAAATATATCACAGAAGAATGCAAAACATAAGCATTTTCAGTGCTCGCATTTCTGAAACCCATTTATATTTATTCTGGTCTCTTCAGCTGGAAGATGGAGAGATGAGAAGATGGATGGTAATAAGCTCTCCTTTATTGTATATAATAATTGAGGACTGAAAAATCACCTCCCTGCCAAGTAAAGCAACACGACCACAGACCTCTGAAGTCACAGCTGTCTGATATGATGTTGAGTCATTCACCTCCCACTCTGTGTGTGTGTGTGGTGTGTGTATGTGTGTGTGTGGCGGTAAGTGATACACTGCATTTCTTGTCTTTCTCTCAAATCATAAATGTAGTGCATAAAAGTTCGATAAGCATTTAATGATGTTGTTTTTGTTTGTGTGTATGTGCTTTAATTACTGATTTACATCCATTACAGATTGTGGTGTGGAGTTTAGCAGCAGAAAGGTCAACAAAAACAACCTGATTAAGCAGAGATAACAAAAAGAGAGAAAAAAACGCTGAGCGAAAGAAACGAGTGAGAAAGAAAGAAAAAAGGTTTACCTTCGATAAGCAGCCTTCAGATCTCTAAGCAGAAGCCATGTTGAAGTGTTTAATCTTTTGCCACAAATAACTGTCAAAAGTAATAGTATTTTCATTAAAATATGACACAGAAATAGTCATAAAGCACATTAAAAACTGCCTGCAAAAAAAAAAAAAAAAGACTAATAATACAAGCTGAAAGGTTTATGTGCCTATTGCACATCAGCTATTAAAAATATTTCACTGTTGGTATTCGAGTTGGCAACCTGCTGATTGTTTCATAACAACGCAGAGTAATATTCACAAGCATGACAGATGCATTTTCTTGTAAGATATTTGGTAGGAACGCATCTGCTAAGAGCATCGCTGTACATGTTATGCATTAAAAGCTGCAGCAGTCACCAGCACAATGTCTCTGGAAACTCTCACTAAATATTAAAAACATGTAAATTGAGTCGTCTGTATCTGTCTGTGAGACAGAGAAATGATTCCGCCAAGGTTGAGTGGACTGGCAGAAGGCTTCCCGCTGTTCCGCACGTCCATCTGCAAGGGAAAATTCACTCTTTCTCACTGACACACACACAGCAATCTCTCCACTGAGCCCATGGATTATTGATCAATGTAAAGAGCACAGGCCACAAAATATAGACCCTTTCTTTCAAAAAAAGAAAGAAGGAAAGAAAAGAAAAAGCACTTTTCTCTGAACATTTTCCATCTTCTTCAGCTCAGCAGGAAACTCCAAATGCCACCAGGCCGTTGAACACAGAAATTAAATGGAACGAGAGGCAGGGAGGAAAGGAAAGAGAGTGAAAGATATTGTTAGGGAGGGAGAGAGAGATTCTGATAGAGGTGGGGATGAGGACATGTAAAGGTCAAAATATAATAGCCATCCAGTTTCACCTGCTGTCCTCTAACAGATCATGTGAAGCAAACAACACGGAGTGAGAGAGAGAGAAAACAAGAGAATGTGTTTGTGTGCATGTGCATTATTCATTGCAGAGTAAAGCTTATCATAGAACTCAAATCAAATTTGACCTTTTATACATTATATGCACGTTCTTCTCAATAAAAAAAAATGTGGTCCCAGTAATCTTTTAACAAATCATCTTCCTCTGAAGCAACACACATCACATTATGGAGGTAAAATGGATTGTGAATGGAGAACTTTCACAATATGTAAACAGTATGCATTTTAGGGCTGCCTCTAATAGTCGACTAACCATTAGGCTTAGTTGACCAAAATGTTATTAGTCGCTTAGTCGCAGAAAAAAAAATCCACAGGAAGTGGGGAAGTTACACAGTCCTTGATGGACAGATCAGCCCGATCTCACAGCAATTCGTACATATTTTTCGAGGTGACTAATTCGTTGAAATTTGCACGAACTTACTTGTACAAATTCATACAATCTGAGCGAAAACGAACACATTTTTTATGAGTTGCACAATACGTATGAATTTGCATGTATTTAATATAACTGATTTCTATTTGAATATATTTTAAAATGTAATTTATTCCTGTGATTTAAAAGCTAAATTTGTACAATACAATTTGAGCAAAACGTACGTATTTTGTATTTGTACGAATGAACTACACCTAACCCCGCCCCTAAACCTACCCGTCACTGACAAATTGAGTGAGTATGATTTTTCATGTTTTTCAAAGAAGTCTGTTCTACTCAAGCCTGCATTTATTTGATCCAAAGTACAGCAAAACAGTTACATTTTGAAATATTTTTATAACACATACTGAACATATTTTAAAACATAATTTATTCCTGTGATTTAAAAGCTGAATTTGAGCAAAAATGTACGTATTTTTACGAGTTGCACAATACGTATGAACTTGTACGAATGACTTACACCTAACCCTGCCCCTAAAGTGTGAGGTCGTATGAATTCGTACGAATTAGCCACCTCGTAAAATAAGTACGAATTGGTCATGAGATAGCGTTGGACAGATCGTTAACAGCTGGTCTATGTGGTAATACAGTACATCAGGCAGAACATCCAAACACTCGTCTATCATTCATTGACCTCAGACATAGCTCTTCATCTGAAAGATGTATGTAGTAGTATGTATGTAACTTTACATGCTCGCTCAATTTATTGTTAACCTAGAAAAATGTGCGCTATTCAAGTGTCTGTGCTGAGTTTGGAAGCTGAACAGTAGCGCGCTTACTGCATGACAGACTTGCTTTTAAAATACTCCATAATTATTGGTCATACAGATAAAAATACATCTGTTGAATCTGCATAGACTCTACATTTATTTGTGTGCACTCTAAAATAATAACAAAATGTTGCGCTTTTGTAAAATAATTAAAGCAAACAGGATACGCTTTCTGCCATCTCGGCCTCTGTGAAATTTCGAAACGCTGTACACTTGCCTTACTGACATGAAAAATATATCTATAGAGAGTGAAATTAAAAACCAATTTAAAAAGAAAACAAATATTCTTCGATTATGTAATCCATATGAAACATGCATACAGGCACATCCACTACTGCAGAGATGATGAGTCAGTATTGTTGACTTCATCTGTTAAGCTGAAAAAAAAGAAAGCACTAGTTTATCAATAAATTAGGCCTATTAAAATGTTAATGCAGTCTCCTTGCTGTTTATCTGGCCGCTCGCTGTGGCAAGCTTTTTTTGCATGTGCTTGAGCGCTTATTAGGCTATGTAGGCAATTAAAGGCTCATTATTATGATTTTTATAGTTCATTGATAAATGTCCGACTAATAGTTGACAAATGCTTAAAATGAACGACCAAAACATTTTTAGTTGAGGGCAGCCCTAATGCATTTACTTCTTATGTCTCTATTTTAAATAAGTGCAAATACAAAAATCCAAATAAAATGGAAAATGTAATTGTAATTTCATTTAAAGGGGTCCTGACATAATTTTTTTTTATATGTTCCTTGAGGTTCAGTTTTTTAATCTCTTGCCATGAGTTCGGGTTAGTTTTTTTTTTAAATTGTAAATTGTCATTTACTCATTTGCAGTATAAAGGAAGATATTTCGAAGACGACAACATTGGACAGCAAAAAAAGAGTGTAGCCAGTTGGCAAAGGCCAACTACACAAACAAAATAGTTTTGTTAATAAACTTACTTAAATTAAGAATTTTTTTTCCATGCAATTAGTTTAGGTCTGTACAACAAGCCTAAAGTTAAACATGTTTTGTCAAACCTACTAAATAGATTTAAGTTAATAACTAGCAACAGCATGTTAAAGACAATTACATTTATTACCATCATATGTAATATTAGATAAGCAAGGAAGAAGAGACTGGTCTCAGTACTAGCATTAGCAGAGTTATTGCTCATTAAATGAAGCAACACATATATTGCAATATATCACATAGCCTCCCACAGCCTATAAGCACAAGCTCCCCTAGCACAACTACAAAACTCAAAAACATAACAGAAACTCTTCTATATCATAAAGTGAATATGAAACACTTTTTCTGTACTGAAAATACATAAAATAACACTTAATTTCAACATTTACACTCCTAATGCAGTCCCAAGCAAAGAATGCAGGAAACTGCAGATCGAATGCCCAGTTATTTATGGCAACAAAAATTATTAATGTAATCCCAACAACAATTATTAAGTTAGCTGTTAAGTGGATTGAACATAATGAAATTATACACTGCTTCAGAGAGTCAGATCAAGTAGATTTAGATTTTGGTGCAACCAACTTAAGTTTGAACCTGCGAGTTCGAAGAAAATATTTAAAAAATGAAAATAATTACAGAATTGAAATAACATCTATTTGTTATTTGCAATGTGTATTCAGTGTAATGGCATCTGTCTAGTTTTCCACGTCGCCAATTCAGATATGTATTGGTTCTAAGTGCATTTATTTGGCCACCTGTCATACAACACCTACAATTATTTAATATAGTTCTATTACAGATATCTATAGAAACATTTGTAATAATATATACTGCAGTGGTGTGAGGTGAAATGGAGAAGATAAGAGAGGGTTTCTTCTTTCATTTCCAGGGATATTAAAGGATGAGATGAACTTTACCCAAGCCCTCGCTGCTATATGCGGATCTATTTCAGTATTCTCAATATGAAACTCAAAATGCTAACAGCACAAGAACTTCCATGTGCGCTGGTCAGAGTTTTCCTGTGGAAACGAGCTCTTCAAAAGCATCTCTGGGTTCGAAGCTGAAGGCAATCTGAACGAATTTTTATTTCTGCTTCTACTGAGGCTTCAAAGGAAGCTGTAAAATGTGTAAAGAAGAGGAAGAGGAAAAAAGGAGGATGAGAAGGGAAAGTTAAGATTATGATGAATATTAACAGCAGGGCAAGACACTGCTAAAATCAAGATTGTATAATTACTGTAATGCTGAATTAATAATGGACCATATGGCATCTCTCACAAATCCTCAAGCGATTCCCTTTGCCACAATCTCATATATTCACATATTCATTTAAACCCTGTGCCGAGACTCATTTTAAGCAAAAAATATAGTAATTTTTAATCAATAGTTACGCAGAAGGCTAGGTTAAACATTTAACCCAACTGCTAAGTTAAAACAACCCAAACACTGGGTTTGTCTATATTACACCCAGTGCTTTTTTTGGGTTGTAACAGCATTATTACATTCTTATCTCCATGCTGCAAAGACACTGCATTTACAACCACAAGCATTAATGAGTTCAGATAGGACATAAAAATATGGTGCAATGTGAGCGGTACATACTCAGGCCGTGATGGGTTTACAGTCAGTTAAGAGCTCAATACGGAACAAGCATATGAGATAAAATCAACAACCACTGCACTCAGAGAACGTCTGTTCTGTGGCTGAAACAAGCTAAAGCTACCATTAAAAAAAATACAATCTTTATTGCACGCCTGGGAAAATCAAGTGGACAACCTCAAAATTGTTTATTTAACTGGTTCATCAGGACCTCTTCTCATTTTATCTACAGATGGCCTGGGAGAGTGATAATGAGATTGCATTTTGTTCTGCAATAAATTGGAAAGAGATTATGGCGTTTTGAATTCACAAATACACACATGCACTGCATTGCGGCAGGTCTTGCTATGCTATGTTAGAGCTGTTACACTGCAGGAATTTGCATCTCACACATCCAGTTCAACACACACATGGACGCTGCTTTAAAAAGAAACCCAAACACACACACATGCACACATTTACACGCTGCAGTAATAGACAGTAAACCTCAACTGGCTCAGTCATGCATTGCTTGTCACAACAAGCACCTGAGCATCTCTCTTTCTGTCCATCTCGACAACTCCTTGTAGAAGGGCAGCAATTTTATGCTAAACGCTTGCACATTTTCACACTGGTTGGGCACAAAAGACTAATTTCTATCATCAAAGTCCAAGCAGGCAGTAAAGAAGCAGACTTCATCTGATCAAACGCCTTTAATGCATCATGCTTTTATATCAAACTAAATTTAAAGAATTCAATAACATCCTTTACAGTACAGTGATGGTACTGAATGGTTACCATATTCATGTACCATGGTATTTACATGTAACTTTTTAGGTGAAATTAAAGTGGTTGACTCTCTTGGCAAGGAAGGCAGTAAAATCATATCTAGGAATACCAGCTTGCCTTTTTTTGTTATTCCCTATAACTTCTAATCCAGATTTTCTAGCTGCCCTGAACAACACTGGTCTCTTATCTTGGTTAAAAATAGATATTTCTCAAATGTCTTGCTTTTTTTTCTAGGAAACACCTTAAAATCTTTCCAGCATATATCTGATCAGTACAACACACCGAGAACCCATTTCTTTAAATACCTTCAGATGCATCATTTTATACAATCTCTTGACTGGAACTCAACAGATTTTAACCAGTTTACTAAGGGGTTAATATATGAAATATAGAATGCCTTGCCAGATACATTTGCTTTTTGAAGAACGTTTGGGAAAAGGACCGAGGTCATGGCATTGATAATGCTGACTGGTCTGCTGCATGCAGTAACTTTTATCCCAACTGTACTTCGCTGGAGGTTCATAACCTTAATTATAAATTAATTAACAGAATGTATCACAGGTCACTGTGCTTAATAAAGATGTACAGAACTTCTTCAGGCCTTTGTTTCAAATATAAAAAAATAAAAAAATATTAGGGCACCTTTCTCCACTGCTTTTGGTGTTGTGATAAAATCATGTAATTCTGGACAAAAATATTATTGAAGAACTTCTTAAGTTGCAGTTTTGTTTATCCTTGGAATTGTATCTGCTGAATACTGGAATGGAAAAAGTGTTTGTATATTCCAAAATATCTTTTCTAATTCTGGTTTATCTGGCATAGATATTTATATTGTTACTTTGGTCATCTCCTCAGGTACCTTCCTTCAAAATGTGGATTTCTCAGGCATCAACATTACTTCCACTTGAGAAACTCACTTAAAATATACATCAACAGCTTATGACTTTTAGCCAATAACGGCACCCCTCTGGGACTATGTTAAAAACCTCTCCTTGTACTCTGTTCTTCACACATAATACTGTTTTCCACCCTGTATGTTTTTTTTAGTCTATTTGTATGGTTGTTGCTTATCCTTAAGGCTGTATCTATTTGTCTTTTAGAGAAAAAAAAAAAAAGTGAATAAAATGTGAAAGAAGATGAATAAATAAATAATAAAAAAAGTGGAAAAATTAATTAAGTTGGCTTGAAAAAGCTGGTTGGCAGCGGGGTTTTTTCAGCTGGTTTTGAGCTTTTTTTTTTTTTTTTTTTTTTTACTAAATCAGCTTGTTTTAACCCGTTTTAGCTGGGGGGGTTTTCCCCTTAAATCAGCTGGTTTTAGCTGGTTGTTAACTTTTATTTTGCTAAATCAGATGTTTTTGGCTGGTTTTGCTAAACAAACGGGTTTGAACTTTTAACTTTTTTTTTTTTTTTTTTTTTTGGCTAAATCAGCCAAATCACTGGTTCTTAGCTAGTTTTTAACATTTATTTAGCTTTTTTAATTAATCATCTGGTTTTAGATCTGAAATTAGTCTGAAATTTCCCACAGTAAAAAAATATGACCTCACATTATGTCAGTCACGTTTACACTGAAACTTTCGTCCGTCATAAAAAAAAAAAATCGTATCAGGTTTGATTTTATGCGTTTTTACATCCCTAGCAAGCATTTTAGGAAAGGATGATGAATACGAAAAAAAACAAAAAAAAAAAACAAAAAAACGAAAAAATGCATATGAAAATTTTGGACTCAGTGTGCAAGGACCTTTATTTTGCTAAATCAGCTGGTTTTAGCTGTTTTTGTTAAATTACCAATTTTAGCTGTTTAACTGTTGGTTTTTTTACTGAATCAGCTGGGTTTGGCTGGTTTTTAACCTTTATTTTACTAAATCAGTTGGTTTTGCTAAGCTGTTTTGAGCTGTTTTTTAACTGCTTTTTTGCTAAATCAACCTGTTTTAGCTGATTTTTAACTTTTATTTTGCTAACCCTGCTGGAAAAAAAACAGCTAAAACCAGCTTAAGCTGGTTGGCTGGTCTTAGCTGGTTTTAGACAGAAGTACCTGGTCTTAGCTGGTCTCCTGGTCTAGGGTGATCAAGCTGGTTTTTGCTGGTTGTTCCAGCTGGTCCTTCCAGCCTGACCAGCTAAGGAAGTGGGCAAAACCCCTCTAAAACCAGCCTGCTGACCAGCAATGACCAGCCTAGACCAGGCTGGATGACCAGCTAAAACCAGCCAACCAGCTTAGGCAGGTTTGAGCTGTGTTTTTCAGAAGAGAAATAAGCTAGTTTGAGCTGGGTTTGTGCTGGTTTAAACTGTTTCTTTTACTTTTATTTTGCTAAATAAACTGATTTGAGCTGATTTTTAACTGTCTTTTTTTCTTGCTAAATCAGCTGGTTTATTTTTTCATTCATTCATGTTAGCAACATCACACCAGCAACACCCTAGCAACCATTCCAAGTATCTTAGCAACTGCATAGCATCTATCTATCTATCTGTGAGTCTGTCTGTTTTTACCAGAGTAGTACTACTATATAATTTTTTGGGTAACACCTTACAAATAAGGTCCTATTAGTTAACACAACAGATTTTTTACAGTATTTATTGATTTGTTTTTTAACAAAGGATAATGAAAATACAGCTGTTCATTGTTAGTTCATGTTAGCTCAGGTCAAGACTTTCTAACACTAAAACACAGAATAAAGCTTCTGTTCTCAATCTTCTCACACCCCACTTGAAAAAAGGTTCTCATTAACACATTTATCAGACACTGAGACGAAAATAGGAAAGCAATTTTTCTGAACAGGTCATCCAGGAGACATAAAAAGGTGGTATTGAGTTTCTGAGCTTTGATACCAAGCAGATGTTGTTACACTGCTGAGTCAGTAATCAGTGCAGCGATGTGGCTAGAATGACAGGAAGTTCCATGTAGATGCCACACAGGAACTTCCAGTGCAAAGCTGACTGTTTTACAGACAGTTTGAAGGTGAATGAGAAAAACCTTTAAGTCTAACATGACATGAGCACAAACTGATTCACAAGCCAGGAACTGAAGCTTAATGTCTGAAAAGAATGTTTTAGGACAGCTAATTTGTCTGTGTTATGATTAACTATTTAATCTCAGTTGTGAATCTCAGTGTCTATACTGATTTATGTACCATTTTAACTTGACTGATTAAACTTCATCAGCCTTTAAACAAAACAAGTCCAATCTAAATAAAAATAAAATAACTCTTTTACTTCAAGTGAACAGCACACAAGAAATGACTGATCGTGGATCAGCAATAACGGCTGACTTAAGTCTATTAATACTGGGGGGGAAATATGGGGCAGAACTGAATTATGAATGTAAGGGGAGGCTGAAAGTGTCCATGTGAGGATGAAGAAGAGACAGAGAGGTGAGAACGAGGAAGAAATATGTTTTAAAAATTAACTTTTGAAACTTGATATGGAATATATAATATTTCGCTGACCTGCCATCACCGCCTGTGCATGATGCAGTTGTTTTCAAAACAGTGTACTGCAGATTTATCAGCAGCAAGGTACTGGCTGCCCTACTCATTCCCTCATTATTTTGCACTAGAAATAACAGCTTTGATTAAACTATACACTGTCAGTAGCAAACTTTTTTGCAAAGAGAAGATTTACTGTACAGTAGTTTACCTATACTTGGAAACTTGTCAAGCTACAAGCTGCTCATATTTTAAAACAGCTTCTCCAAAACTGAAATGTAAAAGAACCATTGTGTGTTTCTCTGCCTGTTTTTTTTTTCTTCCTCTCATCACTGAACTACAAGAGCAGCTCTGTTTGTCCCCTCTGGCTGTTGGTACTGTGGAGAAGCTCATTTATTTCCCCTTAATTTTGTGTACATCTTTTTAGTTTCTTACAGAGGGGGAGATAGAGAGTCTTCCCTAGCTTCTGGTTGACTGGTGCATGTTTAATGTTGACTTTATACAGTGACATTAAAGAAGAAAAGGAAATGGAAGGAAAAAGAGAATAAAGTAGAATGTGAATGTGGAGAGAAAGGCCTAGAAGAAGGAGAATTATAGAGATTACAGCCTTTTCCCCATATCATTTTAACAGCCTTTTGACATTTAAGACTGATACACTTCCACAAAGAACATCCACTTCGACTCCGTGAGGAGAGTCTGATCTTTAAGTATGACCAAAAAAATGGAAGAGGGAAGAAAAAGATGATTTTTCTATTCATGGTTCAGTGATGTTCATTCTACTTTTCTACCCAAGCATGTTTAGAGCTGAAAGCGAGCACTTACCGCTCTTTTTCAAAGGTCACTTTCAGGTCGGCCACTTTGAGATATGTGATTTAAATGGCCAGCTGCTTAGTGGCCTTGCAATACAGAAATCGCCGGAAAGCTAATTAGAATTGATCCGATCTGCATGGTCTTCACTGATCCGTATCCCACTCACAGACTCAAATCAAACATGAACCGCTAGAATTAAAAAAGTAGATAAAGAAGTTAAATTAAGATATTCAGCCAAAATTCAATCTGTTGCCTGTTGTCACATGGTGTTTTATAGTGTTTTTTGTCACTTTCTTTAAAGATTAAAGGAGAAGTCCACTTCCAGAACAACAATTTACAAATAATTTACTCACCCCCTTGTCATCCAAGATGTTCATGTCTTTCTGTCTTCAGTCGTAAAGAAATTATGTTTTTTGTGGAAAGCATTTCAGGATTTTTCTCCATATAATGGACTTCATTGGTGCCCCGATTTTGAACTTCCAAAATGTAGTTTAAATGCAGCTTCAAAGGGCTCTACATGATCCCAGCCAAGGAAAAAGGGTCTTTTCTAGTGAAATGATCTTTCATTTTTTTCAATAATAAAAATTTGTATACTTTTTAAGCACAAAAGCTTGTGTAGCACAGGCTCTGGGATGCCCGTCCACGATGCTACGAATTAGTGAAGGGTCGTTCTTGAACGATTTGTTCAAGTGATTCAGTCAGGAGCAGTGAGTGATTTTCCGTCTTTCTTTTGTTGCTTGATTAACATCAGTGCCATAGACAATAGCAAATAAATTAGGCTGCTGTCCCTTAAAATTTTACTTACACACATCTGATATTCTCCCAACTGTTTACGTTCATCCAAGACGTAACCAAGTGTGTTCATGTGAATACTTGTCAAAATGGATAATTTAACATAATTTTGTGTGTATTTCCCTGTTCATGAGATGCCAAGGAGTACTCGTGCACTGTGTGAGAGGTGCTGCTATGGTGTCTGCGCTTAGAAAACCAGACCAAACTAAGTTCTCTTTTGCATCGTCAAATTTACCCATTTGCTCTTCTCTTACTCCCAGATATTAATATTTTTAACGTTTTATGAGACATGCACCAAATGTATGCTAGCTTATGTCCTGCCGGATAGATCAATAGGCTGTGATACAGTTCAAATGTATGCATCTAACCTCCTTACCACGTAGCAGATTCATTCTGAATGAACCTCTTCCCAAACCATTCCTCCCTAACATTTTTGTCTCGTTTTTATTCGTTGACGAAAATGTCAATAGATTTTCATCATAATTATTGTCATTCAAAGTTTTATTTTGTTATCGTCTTGTTTTCGTTGGAGAAAAAATGTTGTTGACGAAAATTATTTGTCTGACTCTAGTCGACTAATCATTAGTCGACCAGAAGAGGTTTTGTTGACCAAAATTTTATTAGTCACTGAAAATAAGAAATTTTAAATCCACAGGAAGTGGTGAAGCCACGCAGTCTGTGACAGACATCATTAACGGCTGGTCTGTGTGATTTGGGCAGGACATCCAAACACTCACCTATCATTCATCGACCTCAAATATGGCTTATCATCTGAAATATGTAAGTAGTACCAACTTTACTTGGCCTCTCAATCTGAAGTTAACCTAGAAAAATGTGTGCTATTCAAGTGTTTATGCGGAGTGTGGAAGCTGAATAGTAGCACGTTTACAGCATGACAGATAAAGGCGCTGGTGCGGTCACTTAAAATACTCCCTCATGCTTGGTCATACAGGTAAGACGAGTAATACATATCTTGAATCCTTTGAATTGTACACTCACAATAACAACACAACATTGCGCTTTTGTAAAATAATGAAAGCAAATGCACTTTCTGTCATCTCGGTCTCTGTGAACTTGAGCACGTCAAGAAAAAGAATTAACCGAAACTTGTATACTTGCCTAGACATTAAAGTGCTTCTATTATGCCATTTTAAAGGTTGCTGATATTGTGTTATGAGACTCCTAAAACAGGTTTACATGTATGCAAGATCAAAAAACACTTTATTTTTCTTCAGAAAATAGATTTAATTTTACCTCATTTCTAAATGATTCGTAAACGACTCGTGCAAAGCAGTTCGAAGAATCAGTCTCTCTAAACCCCTCCTTTCCATGAGCCCTCACTGCTGTGATTGGCCAGATGGCGCAGTCCTTGATTGGTTTACCACATACAGCGCGTGTCGGAAAACGAAACGCCCATTGCCACAACTGAATGACAGCCCTGGATACTTGTCAATACATAAAAAAGATGGCATTGATTGTACCGAAAAATTTCGAGTTTCGAGTCTGGCGATGACACAGCTGAAGTGTCCAATCGACAAGTTAGCACGGACTACCATGGAAAGTGCTCGCAATTTGCTTATGTAAGTGAACCGAGCACACCTCTATGTTGTAAACTTTAACACTGTATAATGCACTAAGGCAGCTTTCACACCAAAGGCCGCTGGTTAGCACATTATTATGATTGAAATGGTTTATTAATAAACGCACGATTAGTGAATTAATGCTTCAAATGAAAGACTACTAGTCGACCAAAAAATCTTTAGTCGAGGGCAGCCCTAGTAGTTATCTTCAAAACAATGTGAAGTATTTGGATTTAAAATTATGTATGAACTCTTAAAACTTTTAAAACTAAATTATACATTGTAAATAATACTTTTTAAAAAATATTTTTTATACAATGTTAAGCATCCCATTTTAACCAGTTGCACAGAGGCCAATGCGAATGGACTTTTGTTATTCTTACAAAAACACAGCATATACTTCAAAGAGCATTCGAGACTTACTGTCAAGAGGACGGCTTTATGGATTCACTCGGCTTGTTCTCCACACACTGCCTTTCATTTGTTTGTTGTGCAGAGAATGAGGTTGTTTTTCAGCCTGCAGGATGTTCAGAGACAGAGAGAAAACAACATGAGCTCTCATTCATAAACCCTTATTATAACAGCTTCTCTCAAATGTCACGGCGAGATCAAACACAGACTCAAACACACCACATTGCTTTTTGCTGAAGCAAGGGAGATTTTGTTTAGACGTGTGTATAACCCTGTGTTTTTTGTTGTACAGGACAACAAAGACGAAAGCTTGCTGATTCAGATGATACCAGATGTGAAATTGTACTTGCAAAATAGTTTTTCTCACATGAATCCTTTATATTTGCACAAAGAATTACAACTTCTTATCTTGGCAGGATGGTAGTCATATGCACTACTGTTCAAAAGTTCGGGGTCAGTAATATTACAATTTAAAATAACAGTTTTCTATTTTAATATCTTTTAAAATATAATTTATTCCTGTGATGGCAAAGCTGAATTTTCCTCAGCCACTACTCCAGTCTTCAATGTCACATGAACTTTCAGAAATTATAAGAAGTATTAATTTCTTTTAAAAAAGTGATCCAACTCATTTATGATTGCTTAAACTGATGGTGCAATGCAGAAAGTATGGTGCATGGAAGAAAGAAAATCATATGGGTTTTGGATGATGCAACATTTCCATTTTGGAGCAAAAAAATCAAATTATAAATACTAAAAATTCCAAAAAAGACTTCAAAGGTCATAGAACAGGCACGGTTTATAAAGCTGCAATCCAGTGACCTACTTGCCCTCATACAAAGTCTCAGCTATACAGTCATACTTTCGCTTCTCCAGAAAAAGTGCTTTGAAGAAGTGAATGAGTCAGGAGAAAAAGTCGTTCAAGGGTTGCTGAGAATCTCAAGGAGCATTATTGAGGGTTTAGAGGAGAGAACTGGAGCTCTGTAAAGTTACAGCGTCAATATTTCAGCAGCGAGTTTTATTTAGGAGGAATAAAGAGGAGAACCATGAAAGATTCACTCAGGGGATGATGTTCCCTCGTCTTTTGTGTGTGCGTGAGCGTGCATTTAAATCGCCACTAGATTCTCCTGTGAATAGACCACTATCTCTGCCTGTGGGCACTGACAAACAACCCGTCGTCCCTGAACGTCTGTTAATTTACAACAAAACGGACCGTCACAGCATTTCATATCAGGTGTGTTGATGAAAGCGTTTGTTCTCTGATGTTAGATCAGTGTGAGCAGCCTAACTGTGTGAATGGACTGTGTGTTTGTTTGTTGACGACTGGGCTGAATATAAATGAGAGGCGAGTTTTAAAAAAAAACAGTAAGAAGACAAAAGAGGGTGATTTCTTTTGTCTCTCATTACTCTTTCATTATGTCTCTCAGATGCTTGTTTTCTGCATATTGTACATCATGTTTTTGGTCAACTCAGTTTTTCCCCTTTGTCCTCCAGCAGATTCATTCTCTCCTCTGCTTTCATTCTGTCAAGGTGTGGCTGTTTGGTTGTAGTTTTAATCTAAAGTTTTGTGTTACCTGTAGGTCTATTAACTTTCTTAAGCCAGTTCATTTATGGTGTTACATTTATGTTGTTTCTCAAACTCAAAGAAAGTTTTTTAGTGTCTATACAAGTTAAACTTAAAAAACAAGCCTTCAACTTGTTCCCCAGTTACTGATAGCTCCGTTTTTTAATTTATTTTTATAGTATATATGTATTTATTTTGAAAAGCTGACATACAACCACTATGGACATTTGAACTTGAACTGAAGAAATTTTAAGTTTCTATTTTTATTTTAAATGGGTCATTGGATGCTAAGTTCACTTTTAAATGCAGCTAAAGTAAACAGGCTCGTCACTCCACAGAGAGAAGAGAGGGGCGGGGCGAGCAGAGCTCATTTGCATTTAAAACAGCCTCGACCAGAATGGGATGATTTTTGCAGAGCTGATTTTGGCAAGGTAAAAAGGGTGTTGTTTTATACAACCATTGAGAATTTTTAACCAAAGTATATTATAGACTTTTCATTAAGACCCTAAAGAATCATATCAACTTGTGGAAAATGGGCATCCGATGACCCCTTTAAAATGCTGGGTAAAATATGGACAAGCTTAGCGACTGGGTTGTTTTGACCCAGCCTTTGGGTTTAATGTTAACCCAGCTTTCTGGGCAGTTTTATTTAACTCAACTATTGTTTTAAAATGTTATGGCTGGCTTAAAATTAACCCAAAATAGAATGTAAACTAAAAAACAGGCACATAATTATTAGAGGCATCAGCAATACTCAAAAGTTGAACTTTAATAATAAGCTGTATAAAAAATGTTTATTATTTAATTACTCTCTAAAAATGCTGGGTTAAAAACAACCCATGTTGGGTTATTTAGCAACCCAGCGCTGGGTAAATATTGGACAGAACACATGTTGGCTTTTTTTTGACCCAGCTGGTTGGGTTAAATGTTTTTACCAATGCTGGGTTGTTTTATTTTAATCAACAATTGTTTAAAAATTATTATATTGCTGGTTTAAAATGGAACTTAAAAAAACACAGAATTACTAGAGGCAACAGCAATAATCAAAAGATAAACATTTATTATTAATCAAGAACACATTATTATTTGGGTGAATACAGCATAGTCTACAATATTACATACATTTAAACAAGCATTTAAGACATTAAAAATGTAACATTTAAAAATAGCATTTTAATGTTAGTGTATTCAACCCGTTCTCTGTAATTGCTTTTTACCATAATAGCGCTAATTCTCGTGCTGGTGTGTTGCTGAAACCTGAGCTGGTGAAGGGCTGCTGTTCGGTGGGGTAACTGCGAACTTCAGACTGCGGTCTCGTGTTTCACTCGTAGCTGAAAGATAGCATGACCTGCCCATAAACAAACAGTACTGAGATTAGAGAACATATTTCAATATCAAACTACATTAAACTCAGTACAGTAACAAATAAAATCTGTTTATTTTATGCAAGGCAAAAGGTGTTTTCATCCTGCGAAACAACTGCTGCTGACGCAGCTGACTGACATCTCGTCCTTATGTTGCCTTGTGTAAAATAATACAATTTACAACACAGTAAAGACTTTATAAATGAAATCAAATGTATACAAACCGTTATTTCACTGAAGAAGTGCACCAAATGTGCGGCGCTGAGAACTTGTCTCTCCTAGAGGACTCTGACTGTCTGTAACTCAGCTCAACCCAGCGGTTGGGTAGAAAAAATAACCCAGCGTTAAATGAACTAGCAGTTACAGAAAAACTACCCAGCACCTGGGTAAAAATATTAAAAATAACCCAATAAAATGACCCAATGGGCTGAACCCAGCATTTTTAGAGTGTATTATTTATTTAACTTATTAATAAATGTTCATTCATTGAACATATTAATAAATGTTAATTTCCAACCTATTTGGGGTTCATTTTAAGCTAGAAATTAGTAATTTTTAAGCAATATTGGGTTAAATAAAACTAAAGTTGGGTTAAACATTTAACCCAAACGCTGTTGTCTTTAACCCAGTATTTTTAACTTGTGTGAAAAAGAAAAAAAATATCTTGGTGTTTTTTGTGTTGGTAGAAACTGTAGCGAATGAGCCCATGTTGGTATAAAGTCTGGAGTTACCACAGAGACTGAGAGCTGTCATGATTTAAAAAAGCAAGTTTTCCACTATAACTACACTTGCCACAAAAAATACTCTCTCACTCCCTCATTGTATCTTTCCGTTCCCATTTTGTCTTTTTAACAGACTCTAACATATTAGAGTTCCTCTAGTTTCTTCACCCATGACTGAGATGGTGCAGCTCACAAGCTCACATGGGACATTTCCCACAATGCCGTGTAAGTTGGGATGTCACAGACAACCCACCGTGTTGTCAGACGTCTTGACAAGACACAGCAGCATCATTATCTTGACGTTACTATGGGAACTGAAAAAAAACAAGCCCTCATTAAGTGAGAAAATAACAGACGCACACACAAAGAAGCTCACACACACACACCGAGACCAAAAAATAACATTAGATGATGGCCGTTAAGTAGACAGAGGATGCAGCCAATCATACACACACATGCACAAACAAACGCACAATTGCAAAGTCATGTAGAGAAAGCGAGAGTGATTGAGAGAGAGAGACAAGAGATGACAGTGATAAACAAAGGATCTTTTTGTTGATAGGTACACAACAGAGCTGACAGGGGGTTTAGAACATTGAAATTCTATTTGAGTTTCTACAGTCATCTCAGATGGAGATTATTTTGCATGTTGCATATGTAACAGTTTATGCTGTGATTAATGGCTGATGTTTCTCAGACTGAGAATCTGATAAATATTTAAATACAACATCAGTAAATCTGATTTGGCTTGCCAACAAGAGCTAAAGAGACTGTGATTCAATTTGACTGACAGACCCTGAAGAGTAAAAGTGCTTTGTGGGTCTAATGCCATGTTCAACATCCAACCATGGTAGATACTCCATTAAATCACCTCAAGACAAATGACCTTGGAGGTAACTGTCAGGAAGAATTTCTTTAAATCAATCTATTTCAAATTCTATAAAACTGACAATTCCAATACTGAATTCTAGTTCTAAAATAGTTCCAAAAGAAGCTAAAGCATTAAGCATTATGTCCAATAAGCATCAAGCAACACACAAACTAAAAGAAAGCGGAGACAAAAAAGCATTCAGTAACACTTTGCTGTCTCCGCTATAGGTTTTCAGTACTGAGAGTAACCTCTGATCTGAAACGTACAAATTAGATTATAAAAATTCAATTTACAACCAGTTCACCACAAAACTGTAACAACAGTGTGTTATAAGACCCTTACGGTAAATTCGCTCTTACATGTAAGATGGATACAAGCATTTAACCAGATCTCATGAAAATGTATGTTTTACAAGAAAATACTATACTAGCCATTTCTTTCAAACTATTTGTAATAGGGCTGTCATAACAATTATGTCCACTTAATCTTAATATTTGGCCATTTCTTTAGGACAGAAATACTACAGCCCATGTACTTTCTTGAATGTGCAATACAAAACGTGTAAACACAGAGGGGAAACCTTTATTTTGAAATTGTGATGAACACTTAGCATATTGAGAAATGATGTAGTCTGCATAAGTTTATAAATGATTTATCTTACAAATCTGACGAAATGGTGCACGTTGCGTTCCCAGATGAACGTTATAATAAACCCAAACTCACAGCAGCATGCAGAGATGGAGTTGAGACTCTCCACACATGTAAATGAAAACAGTTCACATATAATATAATTTAATCGTAGCGTTTGTGAATTCACAATTAAATTATGCTTTTTTTGTGATTTTTAAATGGGTTTAATATATCATACAGCCTTGGAAAAATTATGCGTTTCATGGATTTTCGTCCTTGGAATGCGCCACTTACGGTATTTTCCCAGTGACACTGGCCAAATGCAATCGAGGATTTTTTTAAATTAAGTACTCGAATTGAACCGAGGAATTGTAACTAATTTCAGAGAGAACAATTAAGAATTAAAAAGCTGTTCATACTATTCTTCTCTCCATTCTTCTGCAGTAGCAAACCAAACAATCAGTGATTAAAGGAATAGTTCACCCAAAACTGAAAATTCTGTCATTAATTAATACACTGCTGTGTATGCAGCATCAAAAAGCTCTCGAATTTAATCAAAAACAAATTAATTTGTGTTCCGAAGATGAATGATGGTCTTATGTGTTTGGAACGACATGAGGGTGAGTAATAAATGAGAACATTTTTTGGGTTAACTTTCCTTTTAAAGGGGTTACCGGATCCCCATTTTCCACAAGTTGATATGATTATTTAGAATCTTAATGAAAATTCTATAATATACTTTGGTTAAAAATTCTTAAAGGTAGTGTAAAACAACACCATTTTAACCATGTCAAAATGAGCTCTGCTTGCCCCGCCCCTCTATTCTCTCTGTGGAGTGACGAGCCTGTTTACTTTAGCCGCATTTAGCCGCGAAACCTGCTAACTAGCACGTTATTAGGTAAGGTGATTGCAGAGATTCATTAAAAAAAAAAAAAAAAAACCTTATACTCACTTCTGCTGTAGTTGAAGCTGGATCACGAGTGATTTGGGCGAACAATGCATTTATGTAGACTGGGAGGCGCATTCCCTTCACAAACAAACGTAATCCACTGCATCTTCAGCGGCTCAGATGTCGGGAGTAAATGACGACCACTATGTTCATTATTATATCCAGCAACACAACACCTCAAATGCTCAGTCGAAGATATTCTCATCTAACTTACATCCCTGCTCCACATCGAAACAATGGAGGTCGGACTGTCACAGTTGATTTGAGGTAAGGCGCTCATGTCAATCAACTATCGTGGGAGCGGCCTCTGTTGGTGTGACGCCATACCAACAAGCATCTGAGAATGGCTCGATTTGAAATAGGGGATATTATTTTTACAGATTAATTAAAAACCACTACATGAATTTTTATTATTACAGGGTAGATTTGTACATACACTGCCAACACACATTAATGTTCAAACAACATGTAAAAGTGAACTTTGCATCCAACGGCCCCTTTAAAAACACTAGCGTAAAAAAGGTTATTTTTTTAAATAATCTGCTTTAGATCCAAGAAAAATACACATACTATTACAGACTGATACAGATATTTTTTTACAGTTTAAAAAAAGTGTTGAAAAGTTGAAAAAATGTGCTGTCAAACAGTCAGTATAGAGTTACTGCTGCGTTGCTGCAGCATTAAAGAGCGGAGGAAAGATGGCACAGTCTGTCTGATGGAAAAGAGGAAATGTGAGATGCACACAAACAAAACACTCTACAGGGCTAAGACATCATATTGAGAGTGAGACTGAGAGATATGTGCGTCCCATTGTGTCGTTTATATACTGTATTGTGTATCGGAGCCTGTGCTGTCTACTCAGGGCTCTGTTGAATGATCACAGCTACAAACTCTGTTGGAGCGACAGGAGGTTACACACACACACACAAGCACACACAGCTCAGATACACCCATAAAAAGACATTCGCACCCCGTTGAGCCAACAAATGCTCCCTCAGAGACCTGCTGCTCCCGAATCTCACTCGAAAGACAGCAGGAGACCATGAGCATCAGGTATGTCCAAACACACCTGTTGATTTCTGCAAGGTTTTAAATCGGTGATTAGTTTGTGGCACACTGTTGTTTTTTTTAACTAAAAACATAACTATTTTTAAATCATTTAAACCTAGAAATAAATTCCAGATTCTAAGGATATTTGTGAAACTTATGTGAACAACTCTGTTGAGAAGATATTTTTCAAGATGCTTTTCATCATGCTGGTGAGCATGATCATCAGGTTTCAGTTTCACACAAACTTGTGGAGTTCATGCAGCTTAAGTGCTGCTGTCATTAACGCAAAAGGGACAAAGAGAGACAAACCAAATACTGAGACATTTTGTAATTCTTTAAAACATTTTCACTATAACATTTCACTCAAATGGTCATGCTAATATAATTAGAAAAGATTGTAACAGAAAAGGATTTTCACTAGTCCTCTTAGACTTTTGTAAGCCTGTCTGGTCTTTAGTAATAGGCTTAGACTCTTTAAAGAAGATTTCTACACAAATCTGTGAATATAAAGCAATACACTATTGTTAGAGAAAAGAAAAGAGGAAGAAAAGCCTGTCATACACACACATACACAAATCAGACCACTTGCTACCAAGAAATAAATGTGCATCAGGGCGGACAGAGAGCCTGCAGGCAGAACGGCTTCAAAGCCTGCTCACAGTGTGTGTGTGTGTGTGTGTGTGTGTGTGTGTGAGTGAGTGCGTGAGTGCTTCCGCCCCCACACTGTCATTTTCACACCTGTTTCTATGTGATAAGGTTCTTCTCCTTTATTTTACTCTCATGATAATAAGGGCTTGTGCCTCCCCAAAACTCACACACGTGCACACACACATTTACCTAAATTAGGACATAGCTTCTATTGTTTTTATTTAAAGCTAACTAGAGAATAAAGACCTCAAAATAATTATTTATTTTTATTTGTTTTAGAGTTTTTTTTTTAATTTTGGTCCTGTGGTACAGTGGGTTGTTCACATTCTTACAACACACAAAAGCTGTTGGTTTACAGGGATTCAGATGTGAATCTGACCTGACCCAAACCCATTCCTCCCCTCTCTTCCTACTTTCCCGTCTACTCTATATTATCCTTTAAAGGTAAAAACGTTAAATTTCTTTTTTAAAATGCATAATTTTTAAAATGCTAAATTTTATTTTATTTACAAATTTTATTGTATAATGTATAAATTATACAAATGTAAAAAATAATTGTAGAATTACAGAATATACGCTAGAATATGTCTCTAAATTATTAAATATGAGACATATTTAATAATGCAAAATATTTATATTTCAAATAAATGCTGCTGTTTTGGATTTTCTGTGCATCAGAGAATCCTGAAAAAAAGATGTATCAGACTTTCCAAAAACAATATATAAGGCTTTCAACCTTGATAATAAGAAATATTTCTTAAGCACCATATGCATATGAGCGTATGAAAGTGATTTCTGAAAGACTGGAGTAATGATGCTGAAAATTCAGCTTTGTCATTACAGGAATAAATTGCATTTTAAAATACATTAACATAGGAAACAATTGTTTTGAACTGTATTTTTGTCATAATATTATATCTTGTCAATAAATGCAGCCTTGGTTTCAAAAAACCTTAACAACCACAAATTTTTTTGACAGCAGTATACACAGTCGAAAGTTTTTGAACAGTAAGATTTTAATGTTTTTAAAGTCTCTTCTGCTCACCAAGCCTGCATTTATTTGATCCAAATTACAGCAACAATTTTGAAATATTTTTACTATTTAAAATAACTGTTTTATATTTAAATATAATTATAATTATATTTAAATATAATATTTAAAATGTATTTTTTTTTCCTGTGATTTCAAAGCTGAATCATTATTCAAGTTACATGATACTTACATGAGTTGCTGCTCAAGAAACAGTTATTATTATTATGTTGAAAACAGCTGAGTAGATTTTTTTCCAGGAAGATAAATGCTGATCTTTGGATCTTTCTATTCATCAAAGAATCCTGAAAAATGTACTTAACTGTTACAAATACAGTGTTGGGAAGGTTACTTTGGAAATGTAATAGGTTACAGATTACAAGTTACCTCATTTAAAATGTAATAAGTAGGGTAACTTTTCAATTACTTTCTAAAAGTAATGTAACATTACTTTTAATTACTTTTTGATTACTTTTCTAAATTTTCAATATTTTCTACTGTTAATCATTTTGAATTAAGATTATAATAAGTAAGGGATAACATACATCTTTATTTTGCCATAACAACTGGCTACATTATCAACAACATTATCCCACTTATTACACAGCTGCTTGATAGATTATTTAGATGAAACACAGATCTGAGTTGAAATATTAAAACACAAAGTGTCCACAAAGAAATCAGTTGCTAGCAAATGGCAAGTTCAAACTAGACATTTTAGGGATACAGTGCAGTCATACCCGTTTTCTTACACAACATTTCACCACATAAATAATTAAGGAAGTAGTACTAGTTTGTTAGTTATTTTATAATCCATAACAGCGTACAAAAAAAAAAAAAAAAAAATGCAGCAGCTGCATTTGTATGAAACAATAGAGTGAGTCCACGATACCAGGATGACAGAATTAAGAAATTGTCCACATAATATTGAATTAAGCTTTAATATTTTATTGGGTAACCAAACACAAAGCTTCCGCCAAGAAAAACTATCAAGCGTATAGCACTGACTTAAGTTGCCCCGAATGAGTCTGAGTTAAAGGCTTTTTATGCCTTTTATTGTGATAGGACAGTAGAGAGATGACAGGAAAGAGCTGGGAGGAGAGAGGGTAGCGAGATCGGCAAAGGACCTCGAGACGGGAATCTAACTCGGGTCAGCGTGAGCGCAGTTGCACTATATGTCATACCAAGATCATAATATAAATAACATCATAACAAGAAATAGTTTAATAGCTATGATACTGGGTTTGAAATCAAATGTTTGCATAGTTGCAAACAGAAAACACTAGCATCTAACAGTGCCTTGGAAAAAACGATCTTAAAAAATAGTTTATGCATAAACCCAAATAGGAAATAAAACAGTTATCGAATAAGCATGTGTCCTATTCTGTGTCCTAAACTCCTGAAACATTGGTGTCTCATTTTAGAGCAGTCAATGCAATTTATGAAAGAAGTCAATTGAATCTGTAAGTGTGGGTGGGTGGGTGAAAAAATTCAGATGTATTCCCCTTTGTAATCACTGGCATTTTTCAAAAGTAACTGTAATTTAATTACACATTTTTTCTCAGTAACTGTAACTAATTACAATTACATTTATTTTGTAATTAAATTACGTAATTCCGTTACATGTAACTAGTTACTCCCCAACACTGTACAAATATTGATAATGCAAATAATAAAAAATGTTTCTTGAACAGCAAATCAGCATATTAGAGTGATGTCTAAAGGATCATGTGACACTGATGCTGAAAATGTAGCTTTAATCACAGGAATAAATTAAAATTTAAAATATATTCCAATGGAAAGCAGTTATTTTAAATAGTAAAAATATTTCACAGTATAACTGTTTTTGCTATATTTTGGATCAAATAAATGCAGGCTTGGTAAGCAGAAGAAACTTAAAAATTAAAAATCTTGCTGTTCAAAAACTTTTGACTGGTAGTGTGTCTTGTCAATAAATGCAGCCTTAGTTTCAAAAATGTTTTAAATAATCCTAACAACCCCAGACTTTTTTTAACGGTAGTATATATTATTTAGGTAACACTTTACAATAAGGTATAATTTGTTAACATTAATGTATTAACTAACATGAACAAACAATAAACAATACATTCATTACAGTATTTATTCATTGTTGTTAACGTTAGTTAATAAAAATACAGTTCGTTTTTAGTTCACAGTGCATAAACTAATGATAACAAACACAACGTTTGGTTTTAATAATGCATTAGTAAATGTTGAAACCAAGATTATTAAATGCTGTAGAAGTATTGTTCATTCTTAGTTCATATTACCTATAGTAGTTAACTAATGTGAACTAATGAGACCTTACTGTAAAGTATTACCATTATTTATTAAATGAGTAATTTTTCCAGTTCAGGACATACATAGATGTCCCCAAACGGAGGTTTTTGGACTTTTTTTTTTTTTTAATTTAACCCTGAAGGAGCTGTACACGTAAACACACACATGTACCTACTGTAAAAAAGAAAAAAAAAATCATAGTTCCTCAAGCTACAGACTCTTACTCAATTCACATGTTGGTCCACACATATTCATGAAAAACAAAAAGCCCACACAAAAGGCTACAAGTGCAAAATCCACCAATGTTTCTTCCCTGTGCTATTCAGAATCAATACAAAAAATACACATTCTCACGCACATAAACAGACACAGATAAATGAAAAATAAACTTACTACACAAACACACACTACCCTGTACAGCAATCTTTGTGAGGACATTCATTGACACAATGCAATCTCTAGCTCCTTACCCTAACCCTAACCTTTACCCAGTTAGTCTTGACCCTCAAACAGGCCTTTAAAGAGTCTCAGAAAGTGAGGACCAGCCAAAATTTCCTCTCTCTGATGGTCTAAAACTCAAACTGGCCCTCACAAGGATAGCTGTACAAGTGCACAGACACACACAGACTCTCTGATCCCTCTGCCTGTTATACTGATACTTCCTGCTTTAATCTAACATCAGCTTCAACAGAATGGACAGCACACAAGGTTCTGTGTGTGAGATTAACAGTGAATCAATATGAGTGATTGGTTGAACTTCTCGCTCCGTTAGCCAGCATTAATCTCTTTGATTTATGAGTGTCTTATACACATGCACACACATACATTCATGGTTGTGTGTTTTGTCAACATCGCTCTCTGATTAACGCATATGTGCCGCTGCTGTCCTACATTAAGCTCATTTACGGATCACACAAGTGAATCACACATAAGAAGCACTACCAATAAATGACAGAATGGAGAGATGGATGAGGTCAACACTTCAGAGGACGCCCAAATACTTGTCTAGGCTTGTGATTAAGCGAAGCCATCTCAGTCCAATCCAGCAAGTAAAAAACCAACACATTCGAGGAGACATCAGTGTAACCAAATTCCAAATGCACTGTAGCTCCCAAAAGGAAATGATTCATTGAGCAAACAGAAACTGGTCTACACAGAAATCTAAAAAATAATGAAAGATTTAGAGAAAAATTATGAATGGAAGATGCTGAATTTATGACTTGAACACTCAGAGACAATATATTTCAGTTCAAATCATTTGGAGTCAGTACGAGAAAAGTTTCTTATGCTCACCAGTGCTGGATTTGTTTTGTGATATTGTGAAATATAATTATTTAAAATCACTTTTTAGTTTTAAAAAATGTAGTTTTTCCCTTTGATTTCAAAACTGAATTTTCAACATCATTACTCCAGTCTTTAGTGTCACATGATCCTTCAGAAATCATTCCAGTATGCTGATCTAGTGCTCAGAAAACATTTGGTTGTGCTGTTCAATATTTTTGTGGAAAACCACATTGTTTCAGGACTTGAAAATAAAGTAAAAAAGAATAGCTTTTTTTTTCAAAATAGAAATCTGAAAACATTTTAAATGTCTGTCACTTTTAAGACAAGTAATTAAATCCTTATTCAAGTTTAAACACTGATGAATTTCTTACCCACAATGCAGTGGAGGGCATGGGACAGTGCGTTTAATTACAGGAGGACCTCAAGGAAAGACGGAGAGGGAATTCCAATCAATCAATACAGTGGATGGAGACTGACCATGGGGAGCACCGGGACTTTTCCCATGTGGGTTGGTCAGCTTGCGGTTCAGCTGTCGAAACTAAATTTAGGTACAAGGTAAACAAAGATTTACAATGATTTTAAATGGGAAACATTGTCACACCAGCCCATTTAAAACAATGTGGCCAAGTTGCTATGTTTGTTGTCCAGTTTAATTGTGCTAATTGTGTAATGAATACTTTTTTAAAGACATTTTATTATCAACATAAAAAAGTTATTTTTTTACTTTTTAATTACAATAATATTTCACAATATTACTGTTTAATTGTATTTGTTTCAATAAAATAAATGCAGACTTGGTGAGCATAAGAGATTTCTTTCAAAAACAGAAAAAAATCGTACCAATTCTTTGTATGGTATTGTAAATATATATTTCAGACATATCAAAACATTACCGAAATCAATATACCTGTAAATGAACTAAATAATAGAGCAGGCATGGTTTGTATTTGGCTGGTAAAGGTTCTAGACAGGTTCTTAGTTCCAGTCCATTCCTGGGTAACATCAAACTCAAAATGTTCCTTTTTCACAAAAAGAAATGACCTTTAACTGAGCAAGCCCTTCCACCATCCTTCTCGCTCTCTCGACTCAGAATCTATATACACAGACAGACACAAGTGTAATCTTCGAAAAAGGCCTAAGATGCAGATCTCAATCTGGAAAAGGGTTATGGGATGCCACTCCACTCAGACTTGAGAGGCAGACAAGAGTGAAGCAGATGCTCAAACAACATTAACACTTAAAAATGGTTCAGCACTTACACATTGAAAATTGGTTATTGGACAATTTGAACAAATTCAACTGTACATAAATCTGTGATCAAAGTTATTATTGTTAACTACAACTAAATACAAAAAAAAGAAAACTTTTCGTTGGTTGAAACATTGATGGTTGATACACTGACCAAAATTATAACGCAACACTTTTGTTTTTGCCCCCATTTTTATGAGCTGAACTCAAAGATCTAAGGCTTTTTCTATGTACACAAAAGGCCTATCTCTCTCAAATCTCTCTAAATCTGTGTTAGTGACCACTTCTCCTTTGCCGAGATAATTCATCCACCTCACAGGTGTGGCATATCAAGACGCTGATTAGACAGCATGATTATTGCACAGGTGTGCCTTAGGCTGGCCACAATAAAATGTGCAGTTTTATCACACAGCACAATGCCACAGATGTCACAAGTTTTGAAGGAGTGTGCAGTTGGCATGCTGACTGCAGGAATGTCCACCAGAGCTGTTGAATTGAATGTTCAGTTCTCTACCATAAGCTGTCTCCAAAGGCGTTTCAGAGAATTTGGCAGTACATCCAACCAGCCTCACAACCGCAGACCACGTGTAACCACACCAGCCCAGGACCTCCACATCCAGCATCTTCACCTCCAAGATCGTCTGAGACCAGCCACCCGGACAGCTGCTGCAACAATCAGTTTGCATAACAGTTTGTACAGAATTTCTGTACAAACTGTCAGAAACCATCTCAGGGAAGCGCATCCGTATACTTGTCGTCCTCATCGGGGTCTTGACCTGACTGCAGTTCGTTGTCGTAACTGACTTGAGTGGGCAAATGCTCATATTCTATGGCGTCTGGCACTTTGGAGAGGTGTTCTCTTCATGGATGAATCCTGGTTTTCACTGTACAGGGCAGATGGCAGACAGCGTGTATGGCTTTGTGTGGGTGAGCGGTTTGCTGATGTCAACGTTGTGGATCGAGTGGCCCATGGTGGCAGTGGGGTTACAGTATGGACAGGCGTATGTTATGGACAACGAACACAGATGCATTTTATTGATGCCATTTTGAATGCACAGAGATACAGTGATGAGATCCTGATGCCCATTGTTGTGCCGTTCATCCACGACCATCACCTCTTGTTGCAGCATGATAATGGACGGCCCCATGTTGCAAGGATCTGTACACAATTTCTGGAAGCTGAAAACATCCCAGTTCTTGCATGGCCAGCATACTCACCGGACATGTCACCCATTGAGCATGTTTGGGATGCTCTGGATCGGCGTATACGACAGCACGTTCCAGTTCCCGCCAATATCCAGCAACTTCACACAGCCACTGAAGAGGAGTGGACCAACATTCCACAGGCCACAATCAACAACCTGATCAACTCTATGCGAAGGAGGTGCGTGAGGCAAATGGTGGTCACACCAGATACTGACTGGTTTTCGTCTGAAAGAAGAAAGTCATATACACCTAGGATTTTTGGGTGAACTATCCCTTTAATAAATGTTAATTTTCAACCTATTTTAAGTTAATTTAAGCAAGACAAATAGGCTATATACATTTTTAAGCAATAGCTGAGTTAAATGAAACTACCCAGAAGCACTGGGTCAAAACAACCCAATCACTGGGTTTGTCCATATCTCACCCAGCATTGGATTGTTTTTATCTCAGCATTTTTTTAGAGTGTGATTACAAGTGCAGAAACACTCTGCATTGTGCATGCTTAAAATGAGCAACATGTTGACTCTGTCAGACTGTATTGATCATCATGGATTAATGGTTCTCAGTGTGTAAACTGACAGACAGACACATGCAGGAAAAAGAGCGATTATGTACAAAACTGCATCAATCAGCCCTGAACATTTCTAAACAAGACACCTATACGTTATTATCATTGACAGATACGGCCCAACTACTCACGCTAAGCCCCACCTACTGTTTGTGCTGTCCAAAACCAGCAGCATCTAAAAAAGTAGTGTTCAGCATCCCTGTAGCTGTGTTAGTATTGAAAGCCGCACTGCTATTTCATGCTCTGCCAAGTCTAAGCGGTTCATAAGACACCTGCATGCTGTTCAAAAGTTATCATAGATCTCAAAGTGATTCTTCTGTCTTTTGTCCTTTATCTAAGGCTGAAGAATCCTCAGTCAGGACAAGATGCTAGCAGAGAACAATATCATTATTTAAGGTTTTTTTTTTTGTTTTTTGTTTTTTTTTTTTGCAAAATTGTTCACTGTCTCTTCTTGTCAGCTGGGTACCAAAGCAAGTAATCACACTGTCCTCGGGACCAATTAAATGCGACTTCCCATAATTTCCTGAACAGTCTCACTTCCTGCACCACTAAACAGGTTAATTGAAATGATCAGTTATTCATTGTTCCGTCCATCTGTGTAACATTCTCTCTCCTGTTCCTCTTTCTCTAAAGACACCAGATGAAATTTAGATAAATAATGAATTGCTGTTTTTTCCTCATCAGTCTTCTGTTGCTCACTCTCCAGGCTGTGTCAACAAACACCAACATTAGTCTTTGTCTGTCTGTCCAGGAATCAGTCAATAAATCCATGAGTTGAACCTCCTGACTGTTTTTCTCTCACAGCCCACACACAGTCACATCTATCTTGCCATCTAGCATGTATTCGGTTTTCTCTGCTACACACAAACACACACATTCTATCACAGTGGGGACTTTTTTTTTTTTTAAGCTGAGCTTTTTATATTTTCTATCCCTTAACTTTTAACCTAACCCTTCCAGAAATATTTTTGGATTTTAAAATAAATGTTTTAGTATTAAAGTTGCCATGTAACAGAATTAGTAATAGATCCTTTGTACTGATAGGATCTAAGTGAAGCAGATCATCAAAAAGAATTTAGTGCAGTTCGTTGGTTGTTGTTTGAATTGAGGCAGATATGAATGTGAGTGTAGTCGATTGTACAAAAGGGCTGGGTTGATTTGGACAAAATGATAGGAGAAGTGTCATACATCACCAGAGAGAATTAAAAATGACAATTAGTTTAATAACATATGTGACCCTGGACCACAAAACCAGTTGCACGGGTATATTTGTAGCAATAGCCAAAAATACATTGGATGGGTCAAATTCATAGATTTTTCTTTTATGCCAAAAATCATTAGGATATTAAGTAAAGATCATGTTCCATGTTCCAGATATTTTGTAAAATTTGTACCATAAATATATCAAAGAATCATCATTTGGCGATTTTCTCAATATTTGGATTTTTTTGCACCATCAGATTAACTTGGCCAAATATTGTCCTATCCTAACAAACATACATCAATGGAAAGCTTATTTATTCAACTTTCGGATGATGTATAAATCTCAATTTAGTGAAATTTACACTTATGACTGGTTTTGTGGTCCAGGGTCACATATTTAAAGCTGCAGTCTGTAAGTTTAGCCTCTTTGTAGCCATCTCTGTTTGGAACCTGCAATTGCAGTTATTTGCAGAATTATCTTCTTTATGTTGGTTGTGCATTGACATGGCTCCTCAGCATGGATGAATCTAATATTTTGAAGTGTATGTGTGGCAGTTAGTCACCACACCAGTGGAGACTGTACTAACACTCTAAAAAATGCTGGGTTAAAAACAACCCATGTTGGGTTATTTGGCAACCCAGCGCTGGGTAAATATTGGACAGAACACATGCTGGATTATTTTGACCCAGCTGGTTGGGTTAAATGTTTTCCCCCAACATGCTGGGTTATTTTATTTAAGTCAACTATTGTTTAAAAATTAATATATTGCTGGCTTAAAATGGGCATGGAATTTAGAAATCACACACTGAATTTTAGAGGCAACAGCAATAATCAAAAGATGAACATTTTTTATTAAGTAAGAACACCCATAGACAAACATATAAGACAAAGTGAATTTATTTGGATAAATACAGCATAGTTTACAATATTGCATACTATTAAACTCATTTAACAATCATTTTAGAAATGTTAAAAAAAAAAAAAAATATCACAGAAATAGTGCTAATTCTTGTGCCGATGTGTCACCTACTGCTCGCCGGGGGAACTACAAACCTCACACCGCAGCCTCGTGTCTCACTCGTAACTGAAAAATGCTGTGACTGACTCCATAACCTGCCCATAAACAAACACTACTGAGATTAGAGAACATTTTAACATCAAATTAAATTAAATTCAGTATTATAACGAATAAAATGTTATGCAAGGCCAAAGGCGTTTCCTTCACGCAAAACGAACGATGCGTTGCATAAAATAATATAATTTACAGCACAGTAAAGACTTTATAAATGAAATTAAGTGTATACAAACCTTTATTTCACTGAAGAAGTGCACGGCGGCACTGATAACCATTCTCTCCCATAGAGGACGCAAAAAGCCTGTGCTCTGACAGCTGGGTTGTTTTGTTGGAGACAGGCTCAACCCAGCGGTTGGGTAGAAAAAATAACCCAGCATTAAAAATGACCCAGCAGCTTAGTTACAGAAAAACTACCCAGCACCTGGGTAAAAAAATATTACAAGTAACTCTATGAAATGACCCAACAAGCTGAACCCAGCATTTGGGTTTAAAAAAATAATAATAATACTAATAAAAATTAATAACCCAGCATTTTTGTCACCCTTCCCCCAACGCATTAAGAGCCAGGGGGTAAAAACTTTTTGAATTTTTGAATTTGAAGATCAGGGTAAATTATTTACTTATAAGTAACTTATTTTGTCTTGAAACATGTAAGTATCTTCTGTAGCCTCTAAAGGGCAGTACTAAATAAAACAAATATGATATTTAGGCAAAATGAGAAAAATTTACACATTTCCATTCTGTTCAAAAGTTTTCACCCCTGGCTCGTAATGCATAGTTTTTCCTTCTGGAGCATCAGTGAGCATTTGAATTCTGTAATAGTTGCATATGAGTCTCTCAGTTGTTCTCAGTGTGAAAAGATGGATGTCAAAATCATACAGTCATTGTTGGAAAGTGTTTAAATACACAAAAAATGCTGGAAAACCAAAGAATATGAGGGACCTGAAGGATTTTTCTGAAGAATGGTGGGCAGATTAACTGTTGAGGATAAAAAAAAAAAAAAAAAAAAAAAAAAAAAAAACACAGCGGATGTGGATGATTCAGGTAATAACGCAGTATTAAGAATCAAGGGGGTGTAAACTTTTGAGCAGGGTCATTTTTTATAAATTCAACTATTATTTTCTCTCATGGACTATATGTAAACATCTTTTATGTGAAATATCTTACTCAAGTACTAAATAAACAACATGCGTTTTGTATGATCCCTCTTATTTTGGTAAAATAATTAACATTTTGCAGATTCTGAAAGGGGATGTAAACTTTTGACCTCATTGTAGATGACTATTTTCCTTTTTAGGTGAACTGCCCCTTTAAAGCATTTTTAAATATGCTTTATTAAACCCATTTTTGCTAATAGGGACCAGCTGTTCCCCACCATTTAGATAATTACAGGTTGTACTATCCTTGTAGGCTAAATTTGATCCCAACAATGATAGCAAAAGCTGACCCACACACATCCTCCACACCGTATAGTTTATAATGATGATACCCATAAGGCCCCTGTGGAATACTTTTTGCCCTCTCTCCAGAGGCACAGAGCTGAGACAGCATAAATACCATATACACAATATAGGTGAAACAGAAATCATTCAGAAAGGGATTCATCCGTCCAGCTTTACCTTTATTCATCTAATCATTTCCTTAATGGGTAAGGTGGTTAGGTGTACAATGTGAAAAAGCATTTTTTTCTATCTCATAAAAGACAATCATTACTCGTTTCTTTCTGGCACTCTTTGAAGTAAAAGGTCAAGTTGTTCTGTCTGTGTGAAGGACTGCGCCGTGTTTGAGTAATTATCTCGGACTGGAATTGCCAGAGTGTTGGACTAATTATTTTTGCTGTTAGAACCCTAACGAGCAGCAGAACTGTAGGCGTGAGCTGGCGGCTGCTGGCAGAACATGATCAGTGCTTACAAATGATCACTAACAATCAGACAATCTCCTAAATTTTGCACTAAAACACACATTCAGCCAAGCTCTAAATCACAAAACACCCAGCTGTGCTCCTAATGTCACCTTTGCTGTGGCTGAACTAAAGTGTGGTCACACAAACCTTTCACATTTGATTGCTGTCTAGAAGATGGAGGTAAAGAGTTCTTATTTGTGATTTCCCTTTCATGAAGACATTGCGTAAAACCTATAAAGAACAGATGGATGAATGATTTCACCCAAGATTCTTTTACCTTTCTTAGAAACAGAAGACTTTTTATTATCACAGAATTCTGAGAATCAGTTCTTACTTATTGGACATCACCATTTAAGGTTTTTTTCTTTATCCAGCATAATTCCAAAACAGTTTTATTTTTAGCAAAACATTAAATGCCATTAAGTGCTTGAGAGTACACAGAATTGGATGTTTAAATGTCAACAAACACTTGAGGCACATAATGGCAGTTACGCTGCCGGAGGATTACAGAATGGACAGAATGAATAAATTGCATAGATAAATGAGAGAGAAATGGTTTAGATTCTTTCAGCAAGGGAATGCACTTTTAGCAGCGCATTATTCTCTTACAGCTTTGTCAAAAACACTTTTATTCCCTGCTGTGAACAAAATATATCAATTGAGCTTGAGTTCATTTAAAATGATTACATTTACCAACACTAATATTATGTGAGCAAATGTTACAAAATATGAAAAATGCCCCAAAATAAAGTTATTTTTGTTTTCTCTGCACACAAAAAGTATTCTTATACCTCGTTAAAACTACGGTTGAACCACTAATGTCACTGGATTATTTTAACAACGTCCTTACTACCTTTCTGCGATTCGAACATGTCAGTTGCGTTGCTGTCTATACAGCGAAAGCTCTCGGATTTCACCAAAATGATCTTAATTTGGGTTCTGAAAATTTTTACGGGTTTGGAACGAGATGAGACCCTTTAAACAACCATGCGTTGCTTCTATGAGGTTGTTGTTGACCTGTAGAGTGAATCTAGCACACTCTCAAACAATTTTAACAGGTCGAACAGCTGTAATCATGTTAGCACGAAGTGGAAAGTGTAATCTTTGGCACATAAAGCATGCAAACACTCTCACTTTCAGGATGGTGTGTAAATGCTCTTTTGTCTGCACGGATTACAGCACAAGAACACTCACTTAAACTCACAGTCCAGTGCGTAAGTGAGACATGCAATGCACATGCACTCACATGTACAAAACTTCAGCCATATGCATACTTGCAAACATATTCACATTAGGCAAAATCTCACGCATTCTCTTAACTGCACTTTAAGTCACACATACACTGTAAAACACAAGAATGGAAATGCGAATGGGGTAAGAAAAATAAGATGATATATATTGTAGATCAGTGGTTTTCAATTCCTGTCCTGGGGGACCCCTGCTCTGCACATTTTGCATGTCTCTCTTTTGCATTTAACACTCCTGATTGAGATCATCAACTCGTTAGTTCAGTTCATGGATCTCTCTCCTAATGAGCTTATGATCTCAAACAGATGTGTTAAATAAGAGACACAGGCAAAATGTGTAGAGCAGGGGTCCCACAAGGCTGGAACTGAGAGCCATTGTTGTAGATTATATAGGAGTGTCTTTAAAACCCCTCTTCTGTAAGGAACTACTTTCTTCTGCCACAAATTCAAATCTCAGTTTGACAGTTTAACAGCTGAGCCCAAGCCTCCGTTACTAATTCAAAAACGTCACTCTACAACTAGTAATGAAGGAAGGTTGAGTTGCTTTATTGAAAGCTTATTGTATTACTCTATTAAAAGCTTACTGTATTATGTGGAGTATTATGGACTGAGCGAGTGTGATTACCTGCATCTCATACAGCATTCATTCTTCAGCTCAGTCTCATTTTCACAATAAAACATTAGTTTAAATGTACTCTGAGGAAAGCGATATCTGTGTCATACTATCTTTTCATCTGTTGATGGTGATTTCCAATGAAAGCACTGCTTAGTGCATTTGTTGGCTGTCTTACAATAAGTTGTTGAAAGTAAAAATAACTTCCTTGTTTATAACCGTTTCGGTCCCTATCAATATAAAAGTCTTTATGCTGACCCACTCTAATGGCGGAACAATCATCATCATGAACACACAGTTTCTCAAAACTAAATACTCTTATTAAACGGGTCATTGGATGCCCAGTTTCCACAAGTTAATATGATTCTTTAGGGTCTTAATTAAAAGTCTATAATATACTTTGGTTAAAATTTCTCAATGGTTGTTTAAAAAACACCCTTTTTACCTTATAAAAATGAGCTCTGCAAAAATCATCCCATTCTAAGGGATTGATCCTTTAAATGCAAATGAGCTCTGCTCACCCTGCCCCTCTCTTCTCTCTGTGGAGTGACGAGCCTGTTTACTTTAGCCGCATTTAGCGCGTTTACCCACAAAACTTGCTAACTAGCACATTATTAGGAAAGGTGATTGCAGAGATTCATTAAAAAAAAAAAAAAAAAAAAAAACAACCTTATAGTCACTTCTGCTGTAAGTGAAGCTGGGTCACAAATTATTTGCGTGAACATAGATGCCACACCTGCAGGCATCTGAGAATGGCTCAATTTGAAAAAGGAGATATTATTTTTACAGATTAATTAAAAACCACTGCATTGATTTTTCTATCATTATAGGGTAGATGTGTACATACACTGCCAACACACATTAGTGTTCAAACAACATGTAAAAGTGAAGTTTGCATCTGATGACCCCTTTAAAGGTGCAGTGTGTAACGTTTCGCGCCATCTAGCGTTAAGGTTGCAAACTGCAACCAACAGCTTAGTCCACCGCTAACCCCTCCCTTTAGAGAAGCTACGGTGGCTGACACAATTAAAGATGTTGTCGTCTTCACATTTCTGTCAATAGATCCTTCTAAATATTACAAATTGCACCTTTAAATACCACAATCATTATAAATATTATAAAATAAAATAAATAAATATAAATATAATAAATATATAAAATATTGTTTATTGAATAGTAATATTTAATAAACAACAGAAGCCATAATAAAAGTTGCTAGTCAATTCACTCAGAAGTACAAAGGCAGCGCTCTGATATACATCATTAAATTTACATAAAATATAACGTGATGAGATTATGCCTTCAGCCAAAACTATTTGCTCTGGAACAAATAATAGATTAATGAGACCAAAGACTGATCTACCCAAAATGAATTACATCTCACATTCAACTACTATACAGACATCAAAGACAGCAGCAAATATCCAGAAGAACTGGCTGAGGTAAGGATGCTCTCGGCGGGTTCATGAGCGCTGAACGGCCTTGCATCTCCGAAAACACTAAAGCAAATTCTCAAACTGTTTTCCTTATTAACAAACCACATATTTGAAGTCTAAACAAGTACATTCTCGCCTGAAAACCTCTTAAAACTACATTTTGTGACACAAAAACACTATCATTTAATAAATTGTAGTGGATTTGTATAAATTTCTATACAACACTTTTACGTTTTCTGATATTCCGATATTCTTGGGTGTCCTGCATAAATAATTTGAGTTAGGGAAGAAACCCCAAAAGAAACCTTTAAACTCACACAAACCCACACAGAGGCACACCCATACTCCTCACACTGTGAATCTAAACCATGTCAGCTATCTCATCACGCTTGTAGGTGCCAGGGCAGCCATCTTGTCTGAGCGTTTCGAGGGTGTATGTGAGAACCCCCTGCCGTGCAGACATGTTCAAATGCTTCTCTATAAAACAACCAGACACACATTCCCTCCATAAACGCTCAGTATCGGTTCTCATGACTGACACCAGCCCACATCATGCTGGGGGTCCTATTCTTAGCCTCCAGTGGCTCTTTGCTGAATTCCAGCATGTTTGGGTGGATCCTGTGACTCATTTGTTTTTATCTCTGTGCTGGAATGTTGAGTCAGGAATTGACATCAGTCAGGAATTTGACATCAATGGCAACATAAGGACGAGAGTCAAACTCTCAAGATGTAAAGCAAAATAATGAAAAAGCAACATTTCAGAATCTCAGCTCACTTTTCAGACACCTGTTGTGCTGACCCATGCACAGGAGCAGTGTGCTTTTAAGCAAACCTGAGCAAACAGTGCACTTGTAGACAACATTATAATGCAAGGACAAATATAGTTTTTATACACTATGATCACATGGTTTCTGAGCACCTCCAAATGTAAATAAATTGTTTTACAACTGTTATTTAGCACTGACCACTTGTAATCAGATCAGCATGAAGTTAGGAGACAGAGACCAAGAGGAAGAGCTAGAATGAAAAAGTTATAAACTGTGTAAATGATTGAATTTGAGGATGGACTGCTTAAAAGGCAAAACTCACCTGTGGCTCCACCAACACCTAAGTTGAACACTCCTGCTTCCAAAAAAGAGACATCTCTCATGTCTACATGCTTGTAAGTCCTTATAATACTGAGAATGGAAGAAAAAAAAAAACACCAGCATTATAAAAATAGACAGACGGTTGGTGTTTGTCATCAGACAGTTGCTTCCTAGCAACCAATAAAATCTGCATGAGAAAAAAACAATTATATGTATGTGACCCTAGACCACAAAACCAGTAATAAGTGGCAATTTGGAAATCTGGAAAACAAATAAGCTTTCCGTTGATGTATGGTTTATTAGGATAGGACAATATTTGACCGAGATACAATTATTTGAAAATCTGGATTTTGAAGGTGCAAAAAAAATATAAAAATAAATAAATCGAAATATTGAGAAAAATCACCTATAATGTTACCTAAAATGAAGTTCTTAGCAATGCACATTATTAATCAAAAATTAAGTTTTGAAATTAATGTTTCATATTCAGTATTTTTTATTAATGTTTAATATTCTTAAAATCTACCCCACTGCTGGAAATAGTAGTAGCACTAATCAAATCAAAACAAAACAAACCAAAACATGTAATAATAATAATAATAATAATAATAACAACGTGTTAATTAATTTTTATGCTACCCTCATCACAATTTCACCTTCAGGTGAAAAAGAAAAGAAAAGAAAAGAAAAGAAAAGAAAAGAAAAGAAAAGAAAAGAAAAAAGACTTTCTTACCTCAATTTTGGTTTGTGTCCTGTAATTTTTACACTTACAACTTCTAGTGTTACCTCAGGAGGATGGCGCTCATGTATGATACTGATTTCACACCTGTAGCTTATTGTATGCGTGTGTTTGTGAAATATGATTCTGATTATGTTAAGTGTTAATATTTTGGTTGCGCCATATTTATCTAATACACATACGCGTTAAGTTTGACATGCACTTTATTTGATTGAGACAAAATAACACGTTTGGAGAGGAACTGATTTTTGAACTGATGTCCAGTGAAAACACCACAAGCAGCTTGACGGTCACACTGCAGCACAGCAGTTTATAGCGCACAATGACCATAATAACACAAGCTCTCGTGAAACTTAAAGTGCTTTTCTCAAGTTTCTTTCACTTTTGGCCTAAGTTAGGCTTTTCTTCTTCACGGGCTCCCTCTCAGTTCTGTGCGCTCCCGAAAGGAGCGGGATGTATGTATCGCTACGCGACGCGCGCATTGCACCTTCCCACGCGTTCCCGGGCGCGTCAGACCTGCGCGAGGAGTTTCTCACTGCGAGTTCGAGAGCGCGCAGCTCCATGAGTTCCAACTCGTGCTTGGCGGCGGTTTCGAGCACCTTCTGCTTGTTGTAATAGATGACGAAATTGTTGATGATGGGGTGGATGGGCAGCGCTATGGCGATCACCCCGCACAGAAAGCTGATGGCCGCGTTGCACCGGCCTAGGGTAGTTTTTGGGTAGATGTCCCCGTAGCCGACGGTGGTCATGGTGATGATGGCCCACCAGAAGGACTGCGGGATGCTTCTGAACAGCGTCTCCGGGTGGCTCTGCTCCATGGTGTACCCGAGCGCGGAGAACACGAAGATGCCCACTCCCATGTACATGAGGAGCAGCCCCAGCTCCTTGAAGCTGCGTTTGAGCGCGTACGTGAGCGTCTGCAGGCCAGAAGAATGGCGCGCCAGCTTGAAGATCCGCGCAATGCGCATGATGCGGAGCGCCTGCACCGCCTGCTGCACGTTGACCAGCTCCATCATGGCCGTGCCGAGGTACGTGAGAACCAGCACCACGTAGAACGGCAGGACGGCCAAGAAGTCTATCATGTTCATGAAGGAGAGCGCGAAGCGCACCTTGTTTGGGGACGAAGCGAGGCGCAGCACGTACTCCACCGTGAACCAGCCGATGCACGCCGTCTCGATAGCATCCAGGGTCGGGTGCTCAACGCGGTTCCCTTCGGAATCCTCCACTTGGAGGTCGGGTATAGTCCCTAGACACATCACCACAGATGACACTAGAATGAACAGAAAGGACACGACGGCAATTACGCGTGCGGGGAGCGAGGACTCCGGTTTCTCCATGAGTTTCCAGAGGAACTTCTGCCACCTTTCAGTGCGGCTCACATTAGGGTCACAGTCCAGATCATCCAGGATCAGTTTCACCTTGTCTGCAATCTCAGCTAACTCTTCCTCCTTCTCAGTCAAGTTACTCTTGCAGCATTCGTCCAAGTAGCTCAAATCAATCTTCCAAAACTCCATCTCCTTTATAAAACAAATAGGGCAGATTCCGCGCTTCATGTGGATCTCTCCAAAGTAGTACACTTCTACGATGCATTTAAACGAGTCAGGATCTCTGTCGAAGTAGAATTCTCGTTTCCCTGGGTCGTAATCATCGCAGAGCGAGGAAATGACATCAAAACTCCGAGTTGAGCAGTTCACAAGTTCGGCGAGCCTGCTGTCCGGATAGCGGTTCAGAATGTCCCCGCACAGCACCAGCCGCACGCCGCCGATGTTTACGGCGATTTCTTTCTCGTCGCTGCTCGACGAGCCGTTACAGTGCGCGAACCGGGTCCTCGGTAGAGTCCACATCCTCGCAGCCCTAGTCTCAAAGCATTTAAATGGCGTTAAGCGGCGGGTTGTAGGAAAAGGCGCATGGAGACGCAGGATCCTCTTATGTCAAAAGAGGATGCTGACTGACTTCGTAAATACTAAACACATGCTAAGAGACTAAAACTAAAGCATTTTGTCTTCAGAAAAAAAAAGCTTTTATAAGAAAAAGAATCAAGAGAATGATATCTTGATTCGAGCAGATAACATTTCTGTGCGCTTTTGCGCAGTGAAAGCGCGCAGTTGGCACAGCAGTAACAGGTCTCCCCCCTCCTCCCTGTGTACCTCTCTCTCTCTCTCTCTTTCTCTCTCTCTCTCTTTCCTCTGTAACCCCCAATCCTTTATTAATATATCTCCCTTGGTGTTTCCATTCAACCTGTTTTTATCAACTCTTTTGCCCAACTTACGAAAGATCAATAGTAGTGAATAGAGAGCGAATATGAGTCGACTTTTTAATTGATTTATAAAGCCTATAATGTTTCAGGATCATTTCTGATATTTTTATTGATACTTTGAGTTTTTTCTGGCGCAACGCTAATTGTAATTTGGCGTCACTGTGCAGCAACCCAAACATCGGTTATAAGTTTAAGAAAGAAAGAAAAAAAAACACCGTTTTGAAAAAAACATGCCAGAATACCTATGTTTTACGGCTTTATCTCACAGAAAAGCTCAGGAATAAACATGCTGTCCTAGCGGTTACCTCAGGCGAACGGAAGCATTTGGCTACAGGTGAATATATGGGCTCTGCCTTGTGTCTTAAACTATTGTGACTGCTATTTGACAACTGTGGTGAAAATATATACATGTAAAAATATCTCAGTAGTGAAGCTCCAAATTAAACAGTTCATTACAACAGTACGTAATTTACATCGTTTTGTGAAAACACTTGTTCACTCACCTGGAGTTACAGGTACAGCTCACGGAAAGAAACTGGACATTTCCATCAAGTCCAAGTTGATTCATACATCACAGACCTTTTTTTCACAGAACGTATGAGCTGAAGAAAACACTGAATAGAGCGTTTCTCAATTAGCATTAGTCACTCAACATTTAGTGTTTATTTTTTTCGAGGAAAGGCGCCCAGCGGCATCCCTGAGTAATTGCGCCACCCTTAGATATTTCACTAAAATTGCAATATAAACCGCATAGATGTGTTTTGATAGCTTTTTTTTTAACAAATGACTGACAGCTGAACATTACCTGGGGAGCTTATACTGACACTTTTCTATTTTTAACAGCGGGAACCTGCTATTATATATAGCTGCAGTTTAATGTCTGTTAAGCAAAATTTAAATAAAAAAATACAGTTGAAGTCAAGGTTTGCAGAATCTGCAAAATGTTAATTATTTCACCTAAATAAGAAGGATAATACAAAAAGTAGTACTGACCTGAATAAGATATTTTACATAAAATACATTTACATATAGTCCACAACAGAAAATAAGTTGAATTTATAAAAATGACCCTGTTCAAAAGTTTACATACACTAATGTGTTGTTACCTGAAAGATCCACAGCTGTGTTTTTTGCTGTTGTTGTTCTCTGTTTAGTGATAGTTGTTTATGAGTCCTTCATTTGTCCTGAAGTTAGGTCCCACAAATTCTTTCTTTTTCAGCATTTTTTGTTTTTGAACCCTTTCCAACAATGACTGTATGATTTTGAGATCCATCTTTTCACACTGAGGACAACTGAGGGACTCATATGCAACTGTTACAGAAGGTTCAAACGCTCACTGATGCTTCAGAAGGAAACGCGCTGCATTAAGAGCCGGGTGTGAAAACTTTTTGAATTTGAAGATCAGGGTAACTTTAACTTCTGGGAAACATGCAAGTATCTTCTGTAGCTTCTGAAGGGCAGTAGTAAATGAAAAAAATATATATTTAGGCAAAATAGGAAAAAATGTAGACATCACTCTCTTCAGAAGTTTGGCTTTTAATGCATCGTTTTTCCTTCTGAAGCATCAGTGAACTTTTGAACCTTCTGTAATCATTGCATTTGAGAGTTTTGTGTCAAATAAACAAAAATGCTGAAAATGAAATGCTGAAAAAAAAGCATTTGTGGGACCTGAAGGAGTTTAACTGTTCAGGACTAACATGGGACCCAACAACTATCACTAAACATAAAAAAGAAAGAGCAAAAAAAACAGCAGTGAATCATTCAGGTAACTTGTAACAGTATTAAGAATCAAGTGTATGTAAACTTTGGAACAGGTTCATTTTAATAAATTCAACTATTATTTTCTTTTGTGGACTACAGTATATGTAAACATCTTTTATGTGAAATATCTTATTCAGGTCAGTACTAAACAAAAAAATAAAATGCATTTTATATTATCCCTCTTATTTTGAAAAAATAATTAATATTTTGCAGATTCTGCAAGGTGTATGTAAACTTTTGACTTCAACTGTTTGAAGGGCAAAATGAATGGAAGTGCAAGTATATATATATACAGTGAGGTCAATAAATATTTGATCACCCTGTGATTTTGCAAGTTCTCTTACTTAGAAATCATGGAGGGGTCTACAATTTTCAGCATAGGTGCATTTCCACTGTGAGAGACAGAATCTAAAAATAAAAATCCGGAAATCACATTGTATGATTTTTTAACAATTTATTTGTGAATTACTGTGTCAAATAAGTATTTGATCACTTGCTTATCAGCCAGATTTCTGGCCCTCAAAGACCTGTTATTTTGCTTTTAAATAGTCCAGCTACACTCTGCTTATGAATCTAAATTAGTAGCACCTTTTTGAGGTTGTTAGCTGTCATAAATACACCTGTGCACCCCACAATCAGCTAAAGTCTAAGTAGCAACATGGGCAAAACCAAAGAGCTGTCAAAAGACACAAGAGACAATATTGTAGACTTTCACAAAGCTGGAAAGGGCTACGGGGCAATTGCCAAGCAGCTTGGTGAAAAAAGAACAACTGTTGGAGCAATTGTCAGAAAATGGAAGAGGCTAATGATGACTGTCAATGTCCCTCAGACTGGGGCCCCACGGAAGATCTCTCCTCGTGGGGTATCAATGATGCTAAGAATGGTGAAGAATCAGCCCAGAACTACACAGGAGGAGCTGGTCAATGCAGTGAAGAGAGCTGGGACCATCGTTTACAAGGCTACTATCAGTAATACACTAAGACGTTATGGTTTAAAATCTTGCATCGCACGGAAAGTTCCCCTGTCTAAGTCAGCCCATGTCCAGGCCCATCTGAAGTTTGCCAGGGACCATCTGGATGATCCAGAGGAGACATGGGAGAAAGTCCTGTGGTCAGATGAGACCAAAGTAGAACTTTTTGGTCTTAACTCCATTCGCCGTGTTTGGAGGAAGAAGAATAATGAGTATCATCCCAATAATACCATACCTACAGTGAAGCATGGGGCTGGAAGCATCATGCTCTGGGGGTGTTTTTCTGCACAGGGGACAGGACGACTGCACTGTATTAAGGAGAGGATGAACGGGGCCATGTATTGTGACATATTGGGCAAAAACCTCCTTCCCTCAGTCAGAGCATTAAAGATGGGTCGTGGCTGGGTCTTCCAACATGACAATGACCCAAAGCACACAGCCAGGAAAACCAAGGAGTGGCTCCGTAAGAAGCATATCAAAGTTCTGGAGTGGCCTAGCCAGTCTCCAGACCTAAATCCAATAGAAAATCTTTGGAGGGAGCAAACTCCGTGTTGCTCAGCGACAACCCGAAACCTGACAGATCTAGAGAAGATCTGTATGGAGGAGTGGGCCAAAATCCCTCCTGCAGTGTGTACAAACCTGGTGAAGAAGTACAGGAACCGTTTGACCTCTGTAATTGTTTACAAAGGCTTCTGTACCAAATGTTAAATTTTTTTGACTCAAGTGATCAAATACTTATTTGACACAGTAATTCACAAATAAATTGTTAAAAAATCATACAATGTGATTTCCGGATTTTTAATTTTAGATTCTGTCTCTCACAGTGGAAATGCACCTATGCTGAAAATTGTAGACCCCTCCATGATTTCTAAGTAAGAGAACTTGCAAAATCACAGGGTGATCAAATACTTATTGACCTCACTGTATATATATATATATTTGTAAATTGTATAAAACAAACATGCTACTTATAAAAAATCCTTTGTCTAGAGAACAAAATTAGAAAAAAAAAAATCCTCAAGACTCAAAATCTAGTTACCCTGTGACAACTCGCCCTGGTCTCCCTAATTCATTGGTGAATACATAAGACGTACTGATCTGTTGAGCATTAACCATCAACGCACAAAAATACATTATATAATGCTACTTGTTTTCAGTGACTTCTGTGGTCAACTTTGATTTAGATCTGAGAACTATAAAAGTAAAAAAAGATGAAAGTAGCAACAGAACTGGTGCTAGTTTAGAAAATCAGACATTTTAATATTTCAAAGTCAAATCAATCACCATGGAAACAAACCTTCAGATGGGCTGGTATGTGCAAAATACACCACATTCAAAACCACCGCTGCAAAACCAGACAAACCTGGAGAAAATCCCATTATCTCCACAGGTATGGCTTCATTTAGCTTGTTTACAGTGAGATATTTAATTCTTATTCAAATATTACTTTTTTGTATAATAATAGAGCACAATAAAAACAATCATTACTTTCCTGTAATGAGGCAAGTAAACAGTAAAACCGAAACAAGTTCACTCAAATAATAAAAGGAAAAAACGTAAGCCGATTTAAATTGGTTGTGCTAAAAATTGGAGACTGAAAAGAATTAAATAAAATCTACAACCAAATCAAATGAAAAACAGCCAGCCAAACTAGACTCTCCATTTAATCTGGGCATGAAAGAAGCTTTCGACTTTTACACGGTTTTGGCAATGCAGACAGACCAACTGGCACATGCCTATTATACACACACTCAGACCTCAGTGTGCATATGCACACACACTCTCACACACACACTCACACACTCATTCACAACAGTAGCTGTGCAGTTAATCCTCTGGAGTATATAGGGAAGAGTTGAAGTGCATCAGTCTGTGGCGTTCATCCACCATACTTTAATTTAAAGGCTCTAAAAGAAGGAGAGCGAAGCCAGATTCACTTCACCCGCCCTCCTGCTTGTTTTTATCACTCACAGTTCATGTTATTTCACCAGGCCGATTTTCTTGGCCTCTGTTTCGTAGATCAGAAGTCTCCACATTTTCACTATAAACACCTCTGCTTCCTCATCCAGTACCTGTAAGAAACACACCCATGATTATTTACACAGTAAAGGGGTGAATCTCACAAAAACATTTCCAGGTCATAATTCACCCCAAAAATAAAAGGGAAAAAATGGTACTGATTTTTCAGAAAATGCATTTATTGTAAAAATTACTGAACAGTATTAATAAACTACACACACTTTGTGTTATTTTCGGTGCTGATTATACCTAGATATTGTACTTGCATTTTGTAATTAATAAAACATAATAAGTGAACACAGACAGTGTACAATAAAGTGCTACTATATAAATGATTACATTTAAATCATTGTAAATGCTATACTGTTGAAAAAAAAAAAGCCTGAGATTTTTTTATTTATTTTTTATTTTTTTGTAAATGTGCCTAATTGTCATGAAAAGAAATATACAATTTTACTTAAAATAACATAAAACTGACAGGGCTCTATGCTTGCTTTTGTCTTGTTTTTAAATTTAGGAGCACAGTCAAAATTTCTGGAGCACCTCCTAATCAATAATCAAAAGATCCGATCCAAAAATTAGCCTTCCCATTATGAGGTGATATTTGACTCCTTAAAGTGATTTACAGGGGAATTTTGTTTTTACCTTTGTAATGGCATTTTTTAAACTTTATTAAAAGTATGTCATCTTTTGTGTCAAAGTTTTAAAAATATATTTTTTAGCTTTTTAAATTTTCTAATTAAAACAACAGAATAATAACAAGTATAAGAATAAGAATAAGTTACCAATCAAATGAAATCAGTATTAACAAAATTTATTTGTACTACAGAGGTGGCACAGAAGAACACAAAAGTGGCTTGTAGGTGTATTTTCATGTTTAATAAGGCTCAGAGGTGGCATGAGTGCAGTCAAATTCCTAAACTCCTGTTGAGAGTAATGTTTTAAAATAAAATTTTGAATACAGAAATATTAAATGATTTAAATAACTGAATAAGAATGAAACTAAAACTGCCAGTAGGTGGGAGCAAGTTGCTGATTTAATTACAGAATCATTCATTTGATTCATTCGAACGGCTGATTCATTCAGGAAGAAAGCAAGTGACTCTCTTTATGAATGGGAAATTGAACCATTGACTCACTAGATTCATTTAAAAACGCACGTTCATAAACTAAACAACGCTGTGTTTGAATAGAGATGTGCAGCTGCTCGGTTGACTTGTTTCCGACTATTTTTGGCAATAGTATTACAGTCAGACAACGCAAGTCATTTAATATTAACTTCTTGTTTAACTGTATTAAGTCAATATCTCATTTATACGTTCCCTTAAAAATCATTAAAAGCTGTCACTCATCTTAGTTCATCGCAAACTCACAAAGTTCCATTATAATCAATGAAGTTCTCTACATTGCACAATGAATCTCTTGTTTACACTCTCTCTACAAAGGATTCGTGAGATATGTCTGTGATTCATTACTCAACGTTGCAAAAACACGTAGAAACCTTTGAAGCTCCCCTCAGCGCAAATGCTACTGAAAAGGTCGCACTGTAGTGCCCTGACTGACATGAAATTTTGTGAGATTTTGTTGAGGTTTTGTGAGATTCATCCAATAATTTTTATTTAGCAGTATGTGCAAATATAAAAACACTTTTAAATGTGCTATTTACCATGGCAACATCATCTAGAATTCCCTCTGGCGTACTGTGAGCCATGACCTGCAACAAAAAACAAAACACATTAATACAGAAAAAGAAAAACAAGACAATATTCCCACTAAGAAACAGATACAAACGCACCTTTGAACAGACAAAGTCGACTAGTGTGGCTTCTTCTTCTCCGATATATTCTATGATTTTCTTATTGATCCAAGGGCGGATCCTCCTGTCCATCAATGTCTGTGGGCAAAAAAGTCATCTCCTACATAAACTGTTCAATGTCTATGCTGAGCAATTACAAGCCACAATATACAAATCAACAGCCATTTAAAGCAGTCACATAAATAGCTTTTTCTCTCACCGTGTCCACCATGTTCCAGTCTAGTGGATAATTAAACAGCTCTTGTTTGACTGTGGGGATTTTCTCAATCAGACTCTTGATGTGTTTTCGTTTCTCTTCTGTGTTTACACCAGGCCGTGACCCTGTGATCTCTGCTCCATCTAGACTAAGGCCTCCCCTATCATCCTCGCTGTAGTCGAGAGGTACCAGCTTCCTCTTTTTGGGTGCTTCCTCTGCCTCCTCCTCATCAAACTTATTAAAGACACTGTCCACCACAGCAAGAGCCTTTCGTCTTCCTGCCTGGGGCAACTTAGGACTGCCTGCAGCACCTGAGAGACAAAAAGCATTTCAAAGCCATTTGATATAAAGGAAAAAAAATTTTCTTAGATTTTCCTATTCCTATAAAAGAAAAGTCTCACAAATCTAAATTTATTGCACGTCAGATCCTTAAAGAAAGAGCTAAAAATCATTTAAAATGAGAACTCCACTTCCAGAACAACAATTTACAAATCATTTACTCACCCCACTTGTCATCCAAGATTTTCGTGTCTTTCTGTCTTCAGTGTAAAGAAATTATGGTTTTTGAGGAAAGCATTTGTCTCCATATAATGGACTTGATTGGTGCCCTTGATTTTGAACTTCCAAAATGAAGTTTACATGCAGCTTCAAAGGACTCTAAACGATCCCAGCCAAGGAAGAAGCGTCTTATCTAGCAAAACGATCTGTCATTTTTTTCGAAAAATAAAAATTTGCACAAAAGCTTGTGTAGCACAGGCTCTGGGATGCGCGTCCACAATGCTACGAATTAGTAATGGGTCGTTCTTGAATGATTCTTCCATTTTGAACGAATCTTTGATGTGACTCTGGAATAACGAGTCATCTTGGAGAGTGATTCGTTCAGTCGCACATGTGCAACATCCTATTAGGTTCTGTACTGGAATTAGTTCACCCGTTTGAGTCTTTGGGTTTTTCGAGTCATTCGTTCATCTTATGGGGCTGTCACGTGATGAACGAACAACTCAAACCCGAAAACTTGTCAGATAAGAGGTGAGGTGAGCTAATCATAAACTAAAGACCCAGGTAAACAATGAATTAATCCTTTCTGTTTCTTATATTATATGCATTATAGTTTTGCCTTGTTTGCAATGTGATCAACGTTTGTGTAAGCAGTAGATGTGTTAGGGAAGTAACACAAAACATTTTAATTATATTTTGCTAATATGAACAAAATGACTCGAAAAAAGATTCGTTCATTTTGCTGAACGAGACTCAAAGGTCCGAGTCAGTAAAATGATCCAAACTTCCCATCACTACTACGAATCACGTGTAAGTTCATCGTCTGTGTACTGAGTATAGCGAAAAACTGTATCTTATTTTCTCCTACAACTTGAGAAGAGGACATCGTTGTACTTTACTTGCACTTTCTTAGTCTTTGCACGTTCGCTTTGTAAACACTGGGTCTGTAGTTCCATCTACATTCCATGTGACCTTTCGACGTGATTCAATAGTACATAGTGTCGTGAACGTGCATCCCAGAGCCTGTGCTACACAAGCTTTTGTGCTTAAAAAGTTAAAAAAAAAAAAAAAAAAAAAAAAAGTGACCAATCGTGTCATTAGATAAGACCCTTCTTCCTCGGTTGGGATCGTTTAGAGCCCTTTGAGGCTGCATTTAAACTACATTTTGGAAGTTAAAAATCGGGGCACCAATGAAGTCCATTATATGGAGAAAAATCCTGAAATGCTTCCTCAAAAAACAATTTCTTCACGACTGAAGACAGAAAGACATGAACATCTTGGATGACAAGGTGGTGAGTAAATTATTTGTGAATTGTTGTTCTTGAAGTTGAGCTCTCCTTTAAGTAACACACAGACCTAGTTTGAGACTGAGGCCTATTTTAGGCCTGAGCTCTTCTGTGGGCGGGGCCTCATGTGAAGAGTTCTCCTGCGACATGATGCCGCGTGGTGATTCGCTGCCAGGTGTGAGGGGTGTGGCATTGCCACTGGCTGAAGATATAGAGGGTGCAGTGGGAACAGGTCTGAGTGTGGGCTTCAAGCATGGCTTGACCTCTCGGTCATCATCCTCCTCCTCTTCGTCTTCCTCTCGGTCTGTGATGTTATTGTCTGAGGAGTACGCTTCCTGCTCCACGCTTCCTTTCCTCTGATGCTCCTCGCTGGAGATGTGCAGCACCTCCTCGCTCTGCTCTTGCTTTAGAGGAGGCTGCCGCTGTTTCTCAGCCTCCTGCTCTATCTTTAAGGCCAAAAAACACAAAGTTAGACACACAGACACAGATGAATGCAGACATAGAAACGCACACACATACGCACCCTCTGAAGTTCAGCATCAGGGTCTGGGTGTCCTTCTGCTAGGAGTCTCTGTCTGATCTCCTCCAACTCATCTTTTTCTCTTTTTCTGTCCCTCTCATCTAATTCCAGCTCTTTCTCTCTATCCCTCAATCGCTTCTGCAACGCACTGCCCCTGAGACAGAAAAAAAGAGAGCAAGATAAGAATTATAGACAGGGTGAGATATGTATTTGAACATAAGAAGAGAATATATGGGTTTTTCTCCAACTATGGGTACCTATTGTAAAATCTTACAATCCTGTTTAAGTGGAAATGATGCAGAGTTAAAAACTCCATTACGGTTATTCAATTATCTTGACACGCAAGTATATGCAGTTTGTACCTGTAGTATTTGGGATCATCTCTGTCATCATCATAATCCTCCAGGAACTCCTTCAGGCGCTTGGCTTCTTTAGTCTGCAGGAGAAAAAAAGTTTTATTTGCATAATTTTCTCTTGGGACTAATTAGGACAAAGACATATACTGATAATTTTGTAGCCATAAAGTTTCCTACAGTGTGTGTCATTAAGACTAATTTCCTTCCTTGTGCTATCACTCAAAAATGTGACAAAAAAGATCAGACCAAAAAAAAATAAATAAATAAATAAAATGTTTTGTAAAATTCTCATTTTGTAAAAAATACACTGATGTTCAAAAGTTTAGGATCAGTAAGTTTTGTAATGTTTTTTTAAAGAAAATAACTTTCTTATGCTCATCAAGGCTGCATTTATTTGATCAAAAATCCAGAAAGAAAAACAGTAATATTGTAAAATTACTCTAGTCTTCAGTGTCACATGATCATTCTAATCATTCTAATATACTGATTTATCACCAGTGTCAGAAAGAGTTAAGCTGCTTCATATTTTGTTGGAACCCATGATACTTTTTTCGGGATTCTTTAGTAAATAAAAAGTTAATAAGAACAGCATTTATTTAATTAAAAAAAAAAAAAAAACTTTGTAACAATATAAAGCACCATTTAAAAGTTTGTGGTCAGTAAATTATGCTTTCTTTTGTTTTATTTTTTATTTTTTTTAATTAATATTTTTATTTACCAAAGATATGTTAAAGTGATAAGAAGTGATAGCAAAGACTTTTACAGTTAGAAAAGACTTATATTTTCAATGAATGCTGTTCTTTTTTCACTTTTTATTCCAAGAATCCTGAAAAAAGTATCACACATTCCAAAATATATGTTAAAATATAATTAAATTTTAAATTGTAATAATATTTTACAATTTTACTGTTTTTTTCTGGATTTTTGATTAAGTAAATGCAGACTTGATGAGAATACGAATGAGAATGCTTTAAAAAAAAAAAAAAAAAAAAAAAAACATAAAATCTTACTGAAGATAGAAATACTTTTTAAAAAGAAATTTATATTTTTATTCAGCAAGAAAGCATTAAATTGATCAAAAGTGACAGTAGAGTTATTTATTATCATAAATAAATTACGTCTTGCATTAAACTGTTTAAACCTATTTGGCTACAAAGGACAAATGCTTGAATTTATGTTTCTTTATTATCGTATTTAATTATTGTGTTCAATTATCGTCTGACTGAAGGAAAAAAAAGAACATTTTAAAATCATTTCAGCAAAAAAAAAAAAAAAGAAAAAGAAAAAGGTTAACCTATATCATCATGTTTAAATGCACTCTGAGAGCTAATAGCTTATATCTATTTATTCTCACCATCTCTCTGTGTCTTTCCTCTTCTCTCTCAGTTTCTTTACTGTAATCCCTTGCTTTTTTTCTCTCTCTGATCTCCCAGTTCTTCAAGCGCTGTAAAAGACAAACATCAAAGTATCTTACTGTGTTCGGTTACAAGCAAAGATCTGTTTGTCCTGCATATGAGAATAAAGGAGGGAAGATGATCTAGAAGCAGGACACTAGAGATCTAGAGACAGAAGGAGTGCTCTGGAATGTAGGGCCCTATGAAATCCATTTTATTTTTTCCTCAAATTCCATTTAATTTTTTTCCAAATTCCGTTTTTTTCCGTTTTAATTTTTCTGGATTCCGTTTTTTCCCGTTGAAATTTCTTTCAACTCCTTTTTAATGGTTAAATTAAATTTTAGTAATCAAAGAGCATGTCTAATTAATTAAAATCATGAAACTTGTATAATTTCACATCAATTTAATAAAAGTTTAACAAAAATGACATGTTTTATTTTTCTTCCTCACCATGTGTTTTACCTAATTATCTAATTATTTGAATAAATACTTAATTTATTCAAATTTATTCCTAAAATAGCCTTATGAAAGGTTTTTTTTCACCCCCAGAAATTCTGTGTTGTGTATTTAAAATGTTCTGGTTATCAAATGAAGGCATAAAACATTAATTTCATTATTGAAAATTAAACAAACTTTTTTTGGCAAACAAAGGGGAATTTACTATTAAAATTAAATAATGGAAGAAACGTAATTATACCCTAAAAAATAATGTCTGTTTCATCTTCATATATATCTGCCACAATGTCTTTAAGTTAAACTGGACTTTTATTTTGACGGGTTGCGGTGTCTACCTTTACATTTCTGTGTGTATATGATATAATGCGTTTTCCTAAAATGAAATGGTCAAATGCAAGTCATGAAGTGACTCTCAGCAGATATTGTTCATGTATTTATGCCCTCATTTAGTGAGACGACAGACGCTGAAATCACTGCGAGTAACACGCACGCTTCAGTGCGTGTAGTAAACAAAACCACTCATCTGCAGAACATGCAGGATTCACATTTAAATGGTATTTTTGCGGCATAATATTTACAGATACTAGTCCATATTGTGGTTTGATTTAAGTGTAATGACCTACTTTTGACTAATTCATTCAAACTTTGACAAATTCCATGACATTCCGCGTTATTCAGTAAATTCTGTTTTTATGACATTTTCCGCATTGCGGAAATCATAGGGCCCTAGGAATGGCTCATCAGCCTTTCTGAACTTTTATGGACCAAAAACCTAGTTTAACAAGTTTAAAATGGCCATTTAGAGTAGATCAAATTCTTAATGTGCAAAGAAATTATGTCTTCCATGATGTTCAATTATAACGATCCAAAACAACACATTTTAGATTGCAAACCTCCTGATAGGCTGCCTCCTTTTCACGTAGCTTCCTCTCCAGTTTCCGTCGTTCATACGCCTCCTCCTCATCTTCCTCACGCTCTCTTTTCTTCTCTTCTCGACTCTTCTCCCTTCAAAACACAACGCGCCCACACACAACATTTATTCTGTACATTAGAAACTAGCAATTACACTACTTACAGAACATAAACATCACTTACAAAGGACATAGAGACGAAGATTCCAGCTGAACCTTCTAGAAATTGTAGATTCTAGTTCTAGAAATGCTCTAAAGCTAATGAAAAGAAGTATTACAAATATAAGCTTTAGGTAAACCCTTCATCAACTTTTTTTTTCTATATTTTTATTCTCTTTTTATTCATTTTATTTAATTTATTATATTAATATTTTATGATGGACAGTGTATTTGTTTTATTCACTTTATTATGCTCAGTTTTAGACATTTTAAAACTGTATTTCTTTTAATTATTTATAAGCTACTAAACATAAAATGGGTTTTCGCTACACATTAATTAGGTAATGATTATTTTCAAGCGAAACTAGAAATACCTTCAAAATAAAATAGAGTCTTGCACACTGTCAGAGTTTGCACAACTTTATTATGCAATATTTCAAAGTTTTTGGTCAGGCAAAATAATGCAGATTCTATAGTAATACACACCTTGATCTGCTTCTGTCTTTACTGCGATCACGACTTCTCTCTTTCTCCCGCTCTTTCTCCTTTGTTCTCTCTCGTTCGCGGTCTCGCTCTCTCTCTCGCTCCTTTTCTCTCTCCTTCTGTCTCTCTCTCTCCCGCTCCTTCTCTCTCTCCCGATCACGTCGCTCTTTTTCTCGCTCTCTCTCTTTGTCCCTTTCTCTCCTCTCTTTCTCAATCTGCTGCCGTTCTCTCTCCTTCTCCTCCTCTAGTTTCTGCAGGGTTCCGGTGGGGAAAGAAAGATATTAGTTCATGTAAGTGTGAGAACACACATATAGAATAAGGGCAAAGTTCCAGAATCTCCCTGGAAACAGAAAGAGGTTTAAATAATGAAGCCAGTGTCTCAGAACGATGAAAATCTCATGATTTCAACACTTACACTCAAACAGACGCACACACAGTATTCCTCTCCCACATAAAGTTTCATCCTTCTACACATGATTTTGGAGAAAAATACAATTCATCATACATGATTACGGTCTACTTAAAACATCTGAAATATTTAAAATAAATCAAGTAATAATTTTCATGGCAGAGACCTTCGTAGCTGGATTCCTGTGAAATATATATAGTTGAGGTCAAAGGTTTACATACACCTTGCAGAATTTGCAAAATGTTAATTATTATACCAAACTAAGAGGGATCGTACAAAATGCATGTTATTCAAAAGTTTACATACACTTGATTCTTAATATTGTGTTGTTACCTGAATAATCCACAGCTGTGTTTTTTTTTCTTTGGTTTTTCAGCATTTCTGTTTATTTGAACCCTTTCCAACAAGAAAGAGATCCATCTTTTCACATTGAGGACAACTGAGGTACTCATATGCAACTATTACAGAAGGTTTGAAACTACAAACTGATGCTCGAGAAAGCAGAACGATGCATTAAGAGCTGGGGGTGTAAACTTTTGAACAGAATGAAGATGTGTGCATTTCTTATCGTTCTTAAATATCTTTTTTTTTCCATTTAGTACTGCCCTTCAAAAGCTACAGAAGATACTTACATGTTTCCCAAAAGACAAAACAAGTTAAATTTACCCTGATATTCAAATTCAAAAAGTTTTCACCCCTGGCTCTTAATGCATTGTTTCCTTTTGAAGCATCAGTGAGGGTTTGAACCTTCTGTAATAGTTGCATATGAGTCCCTCAGTTGTCCTCAGTGTAAAAGATGGATCTCAAAATCACACAATCATTGCTGGAAAGGGTTCAAATAGCCCAAAATGCTAAAAAAAAAAAAAAAAAAAAAAAAAAAAAAAAAAAAAAAGAAAAGATTTTGTGGGACAGAACAGCGGAGAGCTTAACTGTTCAGGACAAATAAGGGACTCATGAACAACTATCACTTAACAAAGAAAACAGCTGTGGATCATTCAGGTAACAACAATGTATTACGAATCAAGTGTATGTCAATATTTAAATGGGGTCATTTATATAAATTGAACCATTTTCTCTTGTGGACTATATGTAAATGTCTTTTATGTGAAATATCGTATTCAGATGAGTACATACATTTTGTATGATCCCTCTTATTTTAGTAAAACAATTAACATTTCGCAAATTCTGCAAGGTGCATGTAAACTCTGTATACAGTAAATATATTAATCTAAATATTAACAAAACTAAACCAAAGTAACATTTTAGCATAATTACTAGAGTACTTGATTAATATTAATAACAATGCACAGCCACAGATCTATTTGACTGCATTTACACTTCAATGACAAACTGATGCTTTACATGAATACCTCTTCATGTAACGCCATTTTTTACCAACATGTGACCGTTTAGACACAGAAATACGCACCTGTCAGTCAGACAGTCCTCTGGTACCAAATTGACTGATACTACACCTTATGTTAGTATTGACCTTGTACATCCTTACTCCAAACAAACCCTTCGTATTTCTCTCATAATTCAATATCAGATTTTAAAGCAATGTTTAATTCCAATCGCTGATATATTTCTAAATGGTTTTGCAGAGATCTGTAATACACTGTATCATCCAAATACATTCACTTTGGCAAAATGAATGAAATCAGAGAGGTGGAATCTCACCCAACTGTCGTCTTCTGTTGTCCCTCAGGCCTCAATCACCCAACAAACATAAACAAATATAAATACAGACGCTGACCTTTCAGAGACAGAGAGGCTACAGAAAAACTGAAAGTGTCAAAGCTATGACAACAGAAGAGATGATCTGCTTTACTGATTGATTGCTATGGACAGCAAATCTCTGCTCTGAATGGTGAGCGGTTACAAAAGAGAGAAAACGCAAGGAGAAACAGAAAGAAATGAGGAGCAAAAGATGCGCACAAAAGAAGTGAGATTGTGTGGGACTGACTTTCTTGTCGCTGAATTTTATTAAGCGAAAAGTTTAATATGCAAAGTTTAATTTCGGTGAACTTACCTCTCAATAAACATTAACAACTGGTTGAGAGAGTAGCTTTTATTCGATTCTTTTTATCTCTTAATTTAAAGTGTCTGTTGATGCCCATTTTCTACCCTCGCACTGATCCTTAGGGCAATTTTTACTTCTGTCCCTTTAAGTTGTAGGTTTGCTTTCAGGTTCAGAATAGTTTTTAACTTCAATAAGTCTTCGTTAAACGATTAGTCATTTTTAATCAGTCTGTTTTCCATTAAGCAATTCTCTTGAATCGCAACAGATCAAGGAAAATTAGATTCCTCTTTATATGACTGTTTTAAATACACAGATACAGGCAAATTCTATTGAATTATGTATCATAGAGGTTATGTATTATTATATCAAATGTAATGTAACAACAGAAAGAAAAAAAACAGACAGAAAGAAAAATAAAAAGGAAATGGGACATGAAAGAAAAATGACTTCTTACCTGAGAAATCTTCAGCTTTGTGCGTGCTGTGAAAGGGCGCCCCCCTCAGACTGCAGTGAAAAATACTGCAGTGGTTATTCAGTACTGCATTTCTCACCAAAAACCACGCTTTTACACAGAGGACTCACAAAGGTTCACTGAGCTCTGCCCACACAACACCTTCCAAAAATATGGTTTACTGAGCAACCAGCACTGAACACACACACTCAGGATTACAGTTTGTCTCCTGAGGTCAATACATCAAAGTGTGTTACATTTCAACACTACAGTATCCTCGGTGCAACATTTCTGAGACCCAGAGCCAGTTGCGCCTTTGTGGATTCTCCAGAAGGGGGCGCCCAAAATATGAAGAATAGAAAAGGAAGCTCATACTTACATCCTCTATTCCAGCAACTTTTTCCAAAGCTCTGAGATTCATCTTGCTTTAGTCACCATATGACCTCTACCGTAATGGTGGGGTTTAATGAACAGATTAGCTTTAGAGGGAGGTTTACAGTTCGTTCATGCACTTTTTGTGTGGTAAATCTAGCCTGAACTGCTCCTGCCCATCTGCTGCCATTGTTGCCAATAATCAATTCTTTCAGAGAACAGCTTCTAAAGTTGTACTCTGACAAATTTTTAGGCATCTATTTTGTTAGATGCTGCTAGATATTAAAAAACACAACAAAAGAGGCATTATTTGTAATAAATGTGAATAATGATGTTTCTTGGATTTATAAATTGTTCTATGCAGCTGTCTAAAATGGGCAGGATATATCAAATTCCTAGATTTATTTGTGTGAATTTACTCTACTGAGTTGTAGTTTCAATTATAATAATGTGGGTTTAGAGTACTCTAGATGTGGCCGTCTTCAGTCCACAGACTAGGCTAAGAAAAAGAAAGAGAGAAAAATGAAAAAAAATAGTGCGTTACCTTGTGCGTGTCTCTGAACTTGCTAATCTCTCTGGAAATCAGGTCTCGCTTGTCATCTTCCAGCTCCATGGCATTTATATCATCCTGGGGGGGTTGGGGGGAGGAAAACTCAGTAACTTTGATTTGGTAAGCATGGTAACATGGTAAGGGGATCTTATTATAATATTACCGCCCGTTAACCTGCACTTTTCCACTCACGTGGCATCATTTTTTTTTGCCGCAAGCGACAACGGTGTACCAGTTCTAACACCATGGCAAAAGTTTGAGCAAAGCATGCTAACCTTTCTGTCTTTGGCTGCACAGATGAGCACAGGACACTATTTAGAGTCCCAGCCTCAGAGGAGACAAGAGAGCAGTGTATTTTTTGATTTATTTACTCTATATTACACCGCTGCCACACAGATCTGGCATTTCTTTCCCAGCTGTTTACCTTCACAGACATAACCGACGTTATGTTTTTGTACCTTGTGTGTTTTTAACATAAACTTGTGTGTATTTGACAGTTTAAGCACAATTAGACATGAAAGAGAACTTAGTTTAGTACTCACATGCTGTGTGACAGCCGCTTTCAGTGCTTCGGGTGTGTGCGCTCAGAAAATCGTAAATCAGAAGTTTAAACTAATATAGTTTAATATGTTTTTCAGTGTGATAGACATGATAAGCAAAACCACACAGATGTCTTTTAGCAGAGCATCTGAGGTACGAGCTGTAAAGGCATAGCCCTATTCTGGAAAAGGGGGCGGGGAGCAATAGCTCATTTGCATTTAAAGGAGAAGTCCACTTCCAGAACAACAATTTACTCACCCTCTTGTCATCCAAGATGTTCATGTCTTTCTTTTTTCAGTCAGGAAAACATTTTAGCATTTTTCTCCACATAATGGACTGCTATGGTGCCCCGATAGAGTTAATGGAGAGAAAGGCAAGACGAGCATTTGAGATTAAAAAGTATTTAAATTGTATTTTTTTAATGAAAATTAATGATCGTTTCGCTAGATGACACCCTTCTTCCTCGGCTGGGATCATTTACAACCGCATCTGGAATCGTTTGAAGCCGCATTTAAACTGCCTTTTGGAAGTTCAAAATCGGGGCACCATAGCAGTCCATTATATGGAGAAAAATGCAGAAATGTTTTCCTTAATAAAACGTAATTTCTTGACAACTGAAGAAAAAAAGACATGAACATCTTGGATGACAAGGGGGTGAGTACATTACATGTGAATCTTTGCTTTGGAAGTTGACTTCTCCTTCAAAGAGACATGCACGAAAACAGCGTGTTTCTGCTTTTACTCAAAATGGGCATTTTCAAAATTATATAATAAATGATCTGTGGGGTAGTTTGAGCTGAAACTTCACAGACGCATTCTGTCGACTTATATTACTTATTGTAAAAAGGGCCATAATAGGTCTCCTTTAAAAAATAACCTTTAAGCATCATCAGAATTAGTGGTCCACATCTTCCTAAATACATCTTGAAAAAAAACTGTTTAACCAAAAATGAAAATCTGTCACTATTTACTCATTTTTATGTTGTTCTAAACAGACTTTCACCCATGGAACGCAAAATGAGACTTTTTAATAATGTATTAGTTGATATTTTCCACATAATTGCAATAAATGGAGAGGACACCATAACAAAACACAATGAAATGGCGACTATATGACTTAAATGCTACATTACACATCTTCCGAAAACATATGACAACTTACTGTCATATGATATCTTTTGAGAAAGTAAGCAAATAATAAATATAGGTTTGGAACAACATGAGGGTGAGTAAATAATGACAGAGTATTAGAAGGAGAAGTTCACAAGATCACCACCATGTGATCCAAAATGATCATGTCTTTCTGTTTTAATCACAAAGCAATTAAGGTTTTTGAGAAAAACATTCCAGGATTTTTCTCCATATAGTGGACTTCAGTGGGGATCAACTTGCTGAAGGTCCAAATGACTTCAAAGGGCTTCACACCCAGCTGAGGAATAAGTGTCTTATCTAGTGAAAAGATAATTTCCATACTTTTTAAGCACAAATGCTTGTCTGGCACCAGCCCAACCACACGTTGGAAAATGATCATTTCGCTAAATAATACACTCATTCCTTGGCTAGGATCATGTAGAGCTCTTTGAAGCTGTACTGAAATTGCAGTTTGGACCTTCAACCCGTTGGCTACTACTGAAGTCCATTATACCTGGAATGTTTTCTTCAAAAACCTTAATTTCTTTCCAAATGAAGACAGAAAGACACGAACATCTTTGATCACATGGGGGTGAGTAAATTATCAGGAAATTTATATTCTGGAAATTAACTTCTCTTTTAAGTAAAATTCTGGAAAATGCTGCGAGTTTAGTATGGTTACCATGGTAAAATAAAAAAATAAAAGTAAAAATACCTCCTTCTTCTCTTTACGTTTCTTGCGCTGATGGGCTTCAGCATCCTGTGAGGAGGCTGAGAGCTCGCTGGAGTATTCCCGGATCAGACTGTCTATGGCACCTTTCACCATCTGATCACGCCGTTTCGTCTCCTCGTCCAGCACCTCTTCCTCCTCTTCATCTTTAGCTTCTTCTCCAGTCTGAGGAGCCTGTATAGGAGACATGTATTTGTATCACAGTTTACAAACTCCTCTAAACAGGGACATTCTCGGGACAACCTGAGACTGAAGTGCTCCAACACGCTCTTTCAATCAATGAACCAGGTAAGGAGCATTTATATTTATAGAACAGTTTTGTGTTTCAATGCATTTTAAAATGTAATTTATTCCTGTGATGTCAGCAACCATTACTCAAGTCTTCAGTGTAACATAATCCTTCAGACTTTATTCTAATATGCTGATTTGGTGCTCAATCATGCTTGTCGTTTTAATTTTAAGTGTCCTTGCTGAATAAAAAAAAAATCTTTTTTTTTGGTTTACCCCATTTCGTCTCCTTTGACTGGCCTTCCAGGTATCCAGCTGAGCTTTGGTCTTTGCATCCACCTTCACAAGCAACTTCTTATCACCCACTTGTAGCTCATGAAGCAGTCGGAGAGCTCTCAACGTGGACTCTGGCTCTTTGTATTCACAAAAACCAAATGCTAAACATACAAACACACAAATAAAAATGTATCAAATTTACAGCATTGGGTCAAACAGAGCAGAGACATGACAGATATAAAAATTAGGACTTGAACTTACCTATAAAATCTTTGTCAATAACGCTGGACTACAAAAGACTTAAACACTAAACACTTATAATTATTATAGTCTTACTTTATACCTTGCAGTTTTCCAGAAGCTCCCTGGACTCTTTTCCAACTGAGGACTAAACCACATTTCTGCAGACGAGAGGGAACAGAATGTTGAAACAAGCGGTCTATCATAAAAACAACCTTAAACACTACAGAACACAAACATTCCCATGAACATCAGGCCAAGTAACGGATGTGTTACTTGAAAGGTAAATTAAAATTCTGTCATCATTTAGCACAACAACAAACCTCATTGTTTCTCATGTGTCAAGCAAGTAAGTTTAAACTTCTGTTTATCATATTTGATGTGTTCTGAATAAGAATGACATAAGAGTGAGTAAAAGGTAACAGAATTTTAATTTTCAGACAAACTAACCCTATAAAGGTGTTGTGTCTCAGAGATTTAATATTACCGCACAGACTGGTGAATAAAGTCCTTACACTTACCGCCAGCAACTGCCGCACCAACATGTCAGAGGCTTTTTCTGAGATGTTTCCCACAAACACTGTGGTGGTCGGCCCTGTGCTGGTACCCGTACCTTCCTCTAGGTCCTTGTTACGGGCAGCAATGGAGTCCCTAGTCAGTTTCTGAACTACGGGCACTGCAGTTTGTACCAATACCTGCAGCATATTTCAGGAACAAACAGTAAAGCACAACTGCACAGAGCATAATAAACACAACTGGACTGACAGTTCCAAGCATCTGATTTTGAAATGTTTCCTCCAGCTGCAACACAAAGCACTAGCAGGCTTGCATGCTTATTATTAAAAACGAGCAGGAATGATTCTAAGAAATGTGTAAGCATGGTACCAGGGTTAATATTCAAAACAAACTAAATTATTGTTCGCAGGAAACCAAAACAAACGTTTCAGCTTTTCTTTACATACCGCTGGAGAGGGAGTCATCATGCCCACAGGGACTGGGATTATTGGACTTGCTGAGGCAAAATAAAAATAAACAAAGATTAAGAACTTACAATTGTCAATATATATGTATATACATATCTCTCATGTTAATGACGTACCTGTAGTGGGAAACCCAGCAAATTGACTGGGGGAAATGCCAGGGGGCAACTGGGCTATCTGGTTCAGAGGAGGAGGGAATGACATGTCTGCTGATACACCGATCTGTCAGAGAGATGTGCTGTCGGTCCCAAAGAGCGTTTGGCCATACAGTCATCTAAACTGTGATTCACTCTGGGTATAATATGACCAACATCAACATTCACTGCATCCACAATAAGTCTCTATACTCCTACTAGAAGAAGTAGGAGGCCGGCCGGCTGGAAATTAAGATATTTCTTATGTATTTACTATATTATTGATTAAAACTCACCCAATTCGGTTTTAGTATCAACGCTGCTGGAAAAAAAAATAAGACTTCCTATCCGTCACAGGAATGGATATATAACACAACGTTCAGTAAAATAATCAATGTTTCTCCTTTGATTTGGTCATGCGTTCCTCTGATAATAAAGAGCATCCATAGAAAACCCAAATAAAAATCGCCAGTGACAAGAATGGCAATTTAGCATGAAACGGTGCTGCAGATGGGCGGGGCTTAGTGACCTAGTATGAGGATTACAATTATAATTCTCACCTTTTTTCAAGTGTTCACTGAGAATTGTCTCTTCATTGGTTATTATAAGTGTGATTATTCAAGTTTAAAATATTGTCAAGGGCGTTGCTGAAGTAGCACGTTGACGGCATCGTCACGTGATACCTGATACTTTTCTCAGCGCAAATAAGGACGGAACAATTACATTCGCTTGGTGTTTATTCATTTTTGGTTGAGGGTCAGAAACAAACCGCTGAAATTAACTGATTTATTTTATTACCGTTTTTTTTTAATTTATAATGTGCACAGAAAGGCAAAACATCCCATGATTTGAATGCGACCGAAGTGAGAACACGCTTTTTGAGCTCGAAAGCGCCCCCGAGAGGAAGAATACTTTTTGTGCATAGGTAAAAAACTATTAACACTCCACCCAATGAGTAAAGTATCCCGGAAATGCTTTGATATATACCACAAAACATCGCATCAATGCTACAGCGCCACCAAACGTCCAGCTGACTTTCTTTTCGCAGAAATAATTAACTGTTTCAAAGGTACAGCAAATACCCCACAAATTATGCATAATCAAGGGCAGTCTGACTTAACACAAATTCAACATGACATTAAATGCAAAATCTGTCCATGTAGCTTTGCCATATGATTATGATAGCAGCGAAATACACTACCAGTCAAAAGTTTTTAAACAGTAAGACTTAAATGTTTTTAAAGAATTCTCTTCAGTTCACAAAACATGCATTTATTTGATCCAAAATACAGCAAAAGCAGTAATACTGCGAAATATTTTCACTGTTTATAATAACTGCTCTCTGTTTGAATATATTTTAAAATGTAATTTATTCCTGTGAACAAAGCTACATTTTCAGCATCATTACGCCAGTCTTTAGTGTCACATGATCTTTCAGAAATCATTGCAATATGCTGATTTGCTGTTCAAGAAACATTTTTATTTTTATTATTATTATCAATATTTAAAACAGTTGAGTACATTTTATTCAGGATTCTTTAATGAATAGAAAGATCCAAAGATCAGCATTTATCTGAAATGTATCTGTTTATCTGGGTTTTGTTGTTGTTGTTGTTGTTTGTTTGTTTTGTTTTGTTTTGTTTCTGAGAAAGAAATGATAGAAATTAATACTTTTATTTGGCAAGGATGCTTTAAATTAATGTCTTTTTTTACTTTTAACTTTTACCCTTTTTTATACCTTTTTTCTACTTTTTTACTTTAAAAGGATGATGAAGACATTTATAATATTACAAAAGATTTCTATTTCAGATAAATGCTGTTCTTTTGAACTTTTTTATTTCTATCAAAGAAACCTGAAAAATTCTACTCAGCTGTTTTCAACATAATAATAACAATAATAATAATAAATGTTTTTAGCAGCAAATCAGCATATTAGAATGGTATCTGAAGGATCATGTGACTGGAGTACGATGCTAGAAATTCAGCTTTTAAATCATATGAATAAATTACATTTTAAAATATATTCAAATAGAAAGCAGTTATCTTTTTTTGCTGTACTTTGGATCAAATAAATGCAGGTTTGGTAGGCGGAAGAGACTTACCAAACGTTTGACTGGTAGTGTATACACGGACGTGTCTAAACCATAGACTATTAAAAAATAGCCACCAGATGGAGCCAAACTGCAGAGAATATGGACTCAGATTCAGATGCAAAAGCCATCTCGGTCCAAAATGAGATAATGATACTGAGTAAATGCTCCTGACACACAGTATACGTCCATCAAATATTTTTACTTCAAATTCCAGCCTCAGTCCAGTCAGAAGTACCAGTACTTACATAGTAACCTATATAAAGTAGCCAGAAAGAAATGCTAATTTTAAAGAAATACGTCAGATGGATTTTGGGGCTTTTGCATCTGAACTCTTCATATATATATATTCTGTATTACAGATGAGTGATTAGCTGAACTACTATAATATATGAATATGTAGTTATGTATATGCGTCACCTCTGTGTATTTATTTGTAGTGAGTATGAACACTGAAATTAGGCCAAAGGACTATTTATGCCACTTGCCACTCCTCATCATACTGGTATTCCAGACATTTCTATAGAACATAAATATTCAGTCATGCAGCCATGCTATGGACACTGGATCTGTTTTCCAAAAAGTAAGATGGGAATTTGTTGACGAGACATTAGGTAAGCCAAAAAAACACATGCAGTCAGTCGCCAGTGCAGAGATGGAAATTTCCAACACCACAAAAAAGGCACCACATCTCATTCGCCAAGGGCCACGCTCATCGAAACAAACCCACACTGGCAGAGCTTCTGATTGGCTGGGAGGAAGGTGTGTCATCCGGTATGACGTAGGTTGCCCCCTCTATGAATAGAAAAACGTGGTTCAAGCCGCACTGAGCGGATGCAGAGAGAAGCCGTATAGCAAACAATTGGATGCTGAAGGATTGTTAGATTTGGGGGGGCGGTCTTGAGATTTCAGCCAAAACGTGTAGCTTGAGCTTCACTTTCCGCTATTCACCAACTGAATATGAATTAACTGGAAGACTTAAAGAAAAACGTCGTGGCAGTTCTTTGTGATTCAACAGGCGGTCTTTGAGCCAGAAGAGTGAAAAGCCACATCGGGCGACAGACTATTCGTTTGAGCTGCGTTTTTTTTTTTTAATTTCAGAACTCAACAGTTGAGTCAACATGGCCTTGAGAGGAGCACTGTCTAGATTACTGAAATCCACGTTTAGTTCCTGCCAGCAGAACCGATCGCATTCTGTTGCCATTTTGGGAGCTCCGTTTTCCAAAGGACAGGTGAGAAATATAGATTTATTACAACAATTACAACTCACATAAATGTATAACACAGTGATGTGACGGTATTTTTTTTTTTATTATTTTTTTATATTTTTTACATCTTTCATTCAGAAAAGGAGAGGGGTAGAACATGGACCCAAAGCCATCCGTGATGCGGGTTTGGTGGAGAGACTTTCAAATCTGGGTAAGTACATCATTTGTATTAGCTGTATTTCTCTAGATTGATTGACTTATAGACTTTTAAGATTAAAAAACACTTGGGGAGAACACAGATAGAGAGCTCCATCCAAATATAATTCATGTCATCATTTATGTAACGTAAACCTTCAAAGACCGCCTAAGTAACGTTCACTTTATTGCGTCATTTTTCCGCGCGTTAAAAGTGAATGATAACCGAGACTGTCTTTCTGTCTGTCAAATACTTAAGTAAAAAAGGCATACAGATTTAAAATGATTTTTCGTTTTTTGGGGGTGATCTATATCTTTAAATAATTTCGTGGCGGCTTCGCCACAGACAATCGGAACGGGTGTGCTGGATTAGCTGTTACATCATCCAACGGCCCAGCGTGAATGAATTCACAATGATACTTTACAATGTTTCATGTAGCAATAATACTTTGGCTATAGTATTTTAATGACCGGAATGCTTTAAATAAAACAGTTTCGGTCAGTGAAGAACTTTTAAATGTTGTCTGGCCGCAGTGAGAGAGAAAGGGAGGGGTGGATTTACTGTATGTAGGCTCACTGTTACGTGAGTCACTGCAGCTCCTTCACACATTCAGAGATGCTATGAGGTGACAGCACAGAACAATAGGGTATTATCATTAATAAAATACTTCAGTTGGGATGACGCAGTAGGGAACTTGCGTGTCTATTCAAAGCAACATTCGATTCAGGAATGTTACACGGGGCCGTTCGAACAGAACGCGTCTTTACCGTCCACTGCGCTGCTTTTTCTAAATTGGATAAAACCGCGGCTTTCAACTTTTATATAACGTGTCTCTTTAGTCATTTAACTACCCTGCGTCTTGCCGTTTGACCCCTTAACAAAAGCTATTTATCACAGAGGTTCAACAAAAAGTTCTAGAATTCCTTAGAAAGAGTAGGGTGCAGAGACGTAGGCAAGAGGGGGGTTATAAGCTTAATGGCCTTTATGTTTTGTGCTATTCTATAGGGTTGAAGTGAGGATAAGGTTTCAGATGAACTGACTCAAGGTGCAGACTTATGTAATAAAAAACCTTAGGCGGAGAGTAATACAGGCAGATGTTATTTTGGGTCCCCTGGCTAGTCTGAACCTGATGAGGTCATGGGATTTCTGGGATTTCTGATTAAAGCTGCCAGTAAATGTAAAAGCAGTTCTCGCCACGACTCCGTAACAAAAGCTTTGGGATGGGAGGCTTCAAATTACTGGAGAACATTCGTGGTTTTTAATTACAAGTTTCCATAATTAATTATTCCTTATGAACTAAATAAACAATGAAGTCGTCATGCATTATTTCTCCTGTCTGGAAAGAATGAGGTGGAAAGGAAAAATTTTCACTGTCTACAGTAGTCAAGACAGCAACACCAGTGAATTTTCACTGTCATTTTCAATATGCAAAAGCAAAAATGAATATTAAACAAAATATAAGCAACAAACAATGCTTCATTGTTTAAGTTATAAACATTCATGCATTGAGAGCCATGTACACTACCAGTCGAAAGCCTTTGAACAGTAAGATTTTTAATGTTTGTTAAAGTCTCTTCTGCTCACCAAGCCTACATTTATTTGATCTAAAATACAGCAAAGCTGTGAATTTGAAACATTTTACTATTTAAAGCAACTGCTTATTTGAATATATTTTAAAATATTTTTTCCTGTGATCAAAGCTAAATTTTCAGCATCATTACTCCAGTCTTCAATGTCACATGATCCTTCAGAAATCATTCTAATATGCTCATTTGCTGTTCAGAAAAAATATTATTATTATCAATATTAAAAACAGTTGAGTACATTTTTTTTCAGGATTCTTTGATGAATAGAAAGATCCAACGATCAGCATTTATCTGAAATAAAAACTTTTGTAACATTATACACCATACCATTCAAAAAGCTTGGAGTCAGTATTTTTTTTTTTTTTTTTGCAAAGAAATGATATAAATCTTACTTTTGATGATAAAGACATAATGTTACAAAAGATTTCTATTTCAGATAAATGCTGTTCTTCTGAACTTTCTATTCGTCAAAGAAACCTGAAGAAACTCTATTCAGCTGTTTTCAACATAAATGTTTTTGAGCGGGAAATCCGAATATTAGAATGATTTCTGAAGGATCATGTGACTGGAGTAATGATGCTAAAAATTCAGCTTTGAAATTACAGGAATAAATTACGTTTTACATTCTACTGTTGTAGTTTTCCCTGAATTATAATATTATTATTCACATTACCTACCGTGTTTACACTGATCCACGACAAAGATGAGCATTTTCTCCGAATTTTGAAGTGTATCTGTCCTTGACATAGACTGTAAAAAAGCACCCGAGCGTCAACGTTATGAAATACACGTGTGGCGCGTACGCTCGCCACTGCTGGTACTGTAGAGAGTGATATAACATATTTTTAATTTTAGGATCGACTTGCTATCAGAATATTATTTTTGACATGACTTACGGCTACTGGTACTACAAATAACAATGATGACGATAATAAAAACAGGCCGCAATTCGTCTTTACAGTCAAATGCTTCAGTGTCATTACATTCCAGAGTTACTAGTCGTACTAGGAATGTGCAAGTCACCCAGTCAGTCTCGCCTACAGTTAGTCAGCTGTTAATCACATAAACATCGTGCTGAGCGTAGGATCGCTTTACGTAACTCCATGTTCTCCATGTAATGCGATAGTTCCTGCTATCTTCAGCCTGAGATTTTTTCCGTCGGCGGTTATGAACAAATGACACAGCATCGAAGACCCCGTTTCACCTTAGCCGTGCAGGATTTTCCCTTATTATCGCTAAAAATGGGACGCTGTATATATTTTTGTCTCAGTACCTCTTGCATACCGATTGATCTTGCACATTTCATTTTATTGGGAATTTTCTTGGGACACTTTAGGACGTTAAATTACTTTAGGGAAAAACGGAGTTTTATATATATATATATATATATATATATATATATATATATATATATATATATATATATACATATATATATATATATATATATACATATATATACATACATATATATACATACATATATATACATACACATATATATATATATATATATATATATATATATATATATATATATATATATACATACATATACATACATACATATATATATATATATATATATATATATATATATATGTATGTACAACGTGATGCAATGAAGATTTGTTGCATCACTTTAACAGGGGCTTGGCATCAGGTGTTTGGAGTTGTGAAAATAACCATAGCACCATATATGGCAAGCATTCTTGACTAAACTATATCAGAGCTTACACTATCCACACTATCCAATGCAATAAATATAGATGTAGTGCTCTCTTTACCAACTGTTGGTTGTAAATGTCTTGCATATGACAAGGTGTTAGAATAATTACACTAAAGAGAGCTGTAATTTAACACGCTCGCTTTCAAAATCAAAAAATTTGGTCCAGCCACAACTGCAAATGAACTTGAAGTCTTCAAATGCAGTTAAATCAATACAAACTTAACCCTTACCTCTATCCTTAGCCTATGATGATCATCCCTCATGCTTCTATCGTGGCCAACCCCGTAATGTCCTTATGGTTTGCTTGTTTTCAATCAGAAAACATCTCATATTTAAACTTTAACTGGGCCACAGTGCTCACATCTATTCCTGTTAGGAGGCCACTTGATGGTATGCAAGTCCATCATTGGTCATTTAAAATCTGATAAGTAATTTAACACTTGTCTCAAGTCACCGTGGCTGGTCTGGTTCTGTCATCCAAGGGCCCCATCAGCTGTTTAGACCTTCATCAGTGTCCACCTATGGGAGTTCCTACCTACATTTCTATATGACACTTAAATGGCTTTGTCAGATTCATGCTGGGATAGAGTAACAGAACTTGTCAATCAAATCAAATTCGTGGAAAGAAGCATGTGCTTGGTCAGAGTACGCTGAAAGTGTGCCTAAGCTTGTGTGAAGAAAACCTTAATGTGTCATTAGTTTATTAATATGTCCTGTTTTGTTGTAGACTACGCTGTGCATGATTTTGGAGACCTGACCTTCAAGCATCTGGAGAAAGACGAGCACTTCATGCACGTGCCGTTCCCACGCACAGTCGGACGTGCCAATAAGCTGCTGTCGGGAGCTGTGAGTGGTGCGGTGGGAGCGGGCCACACCTGCATCATGCTGGGAGGAGACCATAGGTACACAGAATTTTAAAGCTTGGGCTAAAAATACATACTTTTATTTACAAAGCCTTATCTCGATATGTAGTTATGAGTCTTGCAAATGGAAAATATCAGTGTTTGTAATTAGTTACCTATTCTACCAGTCTGTGCATTTATGTCCTTTTGGCACAAGCAGAAATAAATGTTGTGGTGCTAAACTGAGGTCAGTTGCATCACTTCACTTCTAAAAGGTCAAGGTTTGTCTCTTAGACCCAAGAAGCTGTTTGTTTGTTTTTCCAGCTAGCTTCATCTAGTCTTAGACTGTGTTGAATTTGTTCTATTAAAGGCCAAAATCATCAAATATTAACATTTGCAATGCTTTCAACCCTGCAGCCTAGCGATTGGTTCGGTGGAAGGTCACGCTCAGCAGTGCCCTGACCTGTGTCTGATATGGGTGGATGCTCACGCAGATATCAACACTCCCCTGACTTCACCTTCTGGAAACCTTCACGGCCAGTCTGTAGCATTCTTACTTAAGGACCTGCAGGACAAGGTGATTAGCATTCATGCGCAAAAAATGACATAAATTGTAATGTTGATATTATGCTATCTCTGACATGTTTTTAATTCTTTTATCTCAAATGAAAGCAAAACTCATACATGACATGACATGAGTTTGACTCCAAAAAAAAAAAAAAAAACATCTAAAGCCATTATCTTTTACTTTCTCACCTGCAGATGCCAGAAGTTCCTGGGTTTTCCTGGCTGAAGCCTTTCCTGTCTGCCAGAGATCTGGTCTACATTGGCCTCAGAGATGTGGATCCAGGCGAGCAGTAAGTACACTATGTTCTGTCATCCAGGATTTGGCACCTGTTGACTGTTCTCTAAAGTCTATCCCACTAAATCACCAATTGTGACAATCCATAGGCTATTTATATAACTGACATTACCTGCAGCCGCCAGCAGGGAACAAATTAAAATATTTATGATGAAGCCAACATGAGACTGACTAAATAAGACAAAATTTAAAGGAGACATCCACTTCCAGAACAAAAATTGACAGATATTGTACTCAACCCTTGTCATCCAAGATGTTCATGTCTTTCTTTCTTCAGACGTAAAGAAATTATGTTTTTTGAGGGAAATATTTCAGAATTTTTGTCCATATAATGGACTGCTATGGTGCCCCGATTTTGAACGTACAAAATGCAGTTGTAAATGATCCCAGCCTTCTTCCTCAGCTGGGATTGTTTGAAACCACATTTAAACTGCACTTTGAAAATTCAAAATCAGGGCACCATACCAGTCCATTATGTGGAGAAAAATCCTGAAATGTTTCCCTCAAAAAACATAATTTCTTTACGGCTGAAGAAAGAAGAAGGGGTGAGTACATTATCTGTAAATTGTTGTTCTGAAAGTGGACTTCTCCTTTAATGGTGAATCCACTATAATACATAAAGTATATAAGTGTGTAGAAAGAGAAAACAGCATCACTACTTTTATTTTACTAACCAATTTGATGTTATAACTCTCTTATAGTATAATCCTGAAGACCCTGGGAATCCAGTACTTCTCCATGCGGGATATTGACAGGATGGGTATTCAGAGGGTAATGGAGGTCACATTGGATCACCTCTTAGCAAGGTATAGTGATATTGCGAAAAACATACACAGTTATTTAACTAGTAGTAGTGCTTCTGTAAACAACCAGCAGCAAATTGCATGTTGCTGTTTATTCTACATGTAGTCCTGTGTGCTATTGAACTCTGTGGGGCGGAATAGTTTTATGAGGGCATACAAGCTCACAACTTGTGTTGTTTAACCTGAATTGCATGTTTGAATACAGGAAACAAAGGCCTATCCACCTGAGCTTTGACATTGACGCATTTGACCCATCCCTGGCTCCTGCCACAGGAACTCCGGTTAATGGAGGACTGACTTATAGAGAGGGCATCTATTTAACTGAGGAGATCCATAACACAGGTACAGGTCTACTATACATATACCCAATGTCTGTGAAATCAAATAAATCCTTAAACTTTAATGCTAATAATTTTTGTTTCGGGCTACACAGGTTTGCTCTCTGTGATGGATGTGGTTGAAGTGAACCCCACACTAGGAGCGACACCTGAGGCCATAGAGGCCACAACTAGCCTAGCCGTCGACGTTGTCGCATCTGCTCTCGGTCAGACGCGTGAAGGTGCGCACATCGCCTTCCCGAATATTCCAGAACCAAAAGAGGACACCGAGCTGCGGCTTTAAAGCTCCAGATATTTATCGAAGACTTTGACGAACAAACCACTTTGCATTCCAGAGTCTAAAAGAACAACACTGAAGACTAAAGAATTAATAAGAAGGTTACTGTAGTCTTGGTCAAAAAAAAAGTATATATATATAATAATAATAACAATTGTCACCTCACTGGTGAAGTGCTGATGTGAGCACATGGGTGAGATTTATTTTATTAAACTCACCACTAATGTTGCTCTGGCTAAAAAGAGCTGAGATCTGGATTCTCTCTATGTTTGAGAACTAATCTAGCAGAAAGAAATATTTTTAACATTTGTCAGCCGAGATGTAGTGGGTAGCCCTGATCATGCTCTAGGACTTGCTACAGGAAAAAGTGATCTTAAAGCATATGTACGCAACATATTTTTGCAAGCTGAAGTGACTCTGTATTGTGCTGGACTGATTGATTTTTTTCCTATAATTTGAAACATGTTTGCACTTTTGGACCAGAACTGGTTTTTATTATATTTCTATGTTGTTTGTTTGTTTGTTTTTGTATAGTAGGACTGCTTTTAATGGCTTATTTAATCCTACAGGTTTGGTTAGGTTGAAGCTGAGTGATCTTTTTTAAATAGCGCATTTGAAGTAAGTTATTTTAGTAATTTTCTTATCTATTTAAATAAACCTTTGAAAAATTATGTATGATTGCATTTTGTACACCCTTTCAGATCTGAATTCCCCACCAGTACCTTCAGTATCTTCTTACGGAAGGGTAGTTTGATTTGTCGCATTTTTCTGTTTTAGTAAAAATGTTTAGTTGCAATAAACGCACATACTGGAGACACACTGTGACTTGTTTTTGATTCATGTTTGAAACGCCTGATGACCTGTTGATAAATACACGAAATTCATTCAAGAATAATCTTAAACCTAAAAAAACAATTAATTCTAATTATTTTTGTTTGTTTTTGTCAAGTGGATAAAAACTCAGTAAAAAAGAAAACTTCTCACACTTTTAAAGGGATAGTCATTAATTACTCACCCTCATGTTGTTCAAAACCTGTAAGACCTTTGTTCACCTTCAGAATGCAAATTAAGGTATTTTTGATGAAATTCGAGAGCTTTCTGAACCTGCATAGAGAGCAATGCAACTACCACTTTCAAGCCCAGAAAGGTAGTAAGAACACCATTAAAATAGTTATTGTGACAGCAGTGGTTCAACCTTAATATTAAGATGCCACTAGAACATTTTTGTGTGCAAAAAATGACTTTATTCAACAGTTTCTCCTCTTCTGTGTCAATTTCTGCTGCGCATTCACAAGAGCATCACGATGCATGTGTGCGTTCATCTGCTTGTAAACAAGACGATTCGAACACTAGATAATGAAAAATGCCAAATATTAAAACTACATAACTGTCTAGCTAAGTAATCGTACGTTAATGTTTCATAAAAAGTATTTAGATTAAAATCCAAAGTGGTCTTATTTGAAAGATACGCAGAGCTTAATATCATACTCTGGACTTCATGGTTTGCTTTTTTTTTTTGTTTAATCATTTATTTGTCATTTTATGACAAAACAAGTATTTAGATTGGGGATTAATCATAATTTAAAAGGTGCAATAGGTGATTGTCTTCAGAAACATTTTTTGTTATGCTCACATCCCGATAGCAATCACTAAGTTAAATGGTCTAAATTTATTTATATACATTTATATAGTCTGCGGAATGCATAGGGACCATAAATGTTCATCCAATCAAAATGTTCTATCCGAATGTTACAATAGGCTGTGCTGCCTAGCTGCCTGTCAAATATGTATTTGCATACATCTGCACACACTGTTTGCAAAGATACGTCAGCAGCGCGTTCCAGTGAGAATGAAACGCGCAATTATCGTAATATTATGCGCTTTGTACAGTAATGTTCCTCACCGGTGAATGAGACATAAACTAATCTGACAACATTGCATTCAATCCTCCACGAGCGCCGTCTCTCATCTGCCTGAGCGCGTTCATGTGTTTTGGAGGAGGCGTGCAACAGAAGTCTTCGTTTTTCCCGTGGAACTGGGTTACTTTAACACTGTTGCGTCGAGTTGTTTTTCATGTTCGTGGGTTGAAGCGCCCCCAATAAGGTGATATTTAGCCACTGGAATGCGACTTTTCCTGGAGGAACCCCGCCAGAAATGCGTATTTTACCCTCCAGAACGTGATTTTTACGTAATACTTAGCATAAATAACGTATTCAGTGCATTAACCGTGCAATCCATGCTGTTGTTTACATCCGAGTATCTCCAATATGGCTGTGTATGCAGGTGATCAAAGCATGATGTAAGTGCAAACCCTCTATAGGAGGTGAATGACCTTCTCACACAAACACACATACATCTATAAGACAATGTGGCATCTTAGATTCAGACACACCTAGGTTTACTCATTTGAAACTAAATGTTATTACTATTTCTAAAGTTTAATTACACAGATTCAGCTGATCCACCTATTATCCCTCATAATGTCACCGTATGACTGCAGAACATGATGCGGATTATAAACAACATATAAGGAGGTGAATGTCCTCCTACTGCATATGACACTACTGCATATGACTGCTCTCCACTCATACTTCTGATGTTTTGCCCTAACACGACTAGAAATAACATTAGTCAGCTGGCAAAAAGTCAGTATGTCAAGGTGACCTGATAGCCCTGGCCTCTGGTATTTCCACTATAGCAGGTGTTCGTGTCACTTTATTCTCAGTCATGTTTACAGTAATGCGTACCCCCATATCTGACAGGCTAAACACACCCCTTTCTCTTCCAACCAGGGCTTGAGAAGCAAGTGACGTGCATGTTTATAGCTGTCATTCTCTTGTCCTGGAGTACACTCAGCTGTTTTGACTGATTGGAGGAAAAGCACATCCATTTTCTTGAACACAATCCAAGAGCCGTTACCTTTAATTCCACGTTAACACTCATCTCAAAAAAACTGTAATAAACAATGTACTTCTATTGAGATCATTTTGGTAAAAGTTCAGTGTTAGTTAAAGTAACAGTTCAATTAGAAATGAATCACGTTCATGTCATTCCCAACCAGTGAGAAAAGAAAATATTTTAAAGAAATAATTTTTGTTCACACAATAAAGGTCACTAGGGTCAAGTGCTGTTTTGGACCCCATTGACTTTCACTCTATGGAACGACATGAGGGACAAAATGATTACAGAATAATAATTTTTTAACTGATCCATCACTTTTAAATGATTGAGGTGTATAAAAATGCAGACAGGTCGCATATATATTATCACCGCTTTCGCTGGATCATCTTACACCGTCCATCTGTACATCCACGAGATATGGCACCTTGTTCAAGACAGCTAAGAAGAAAGAAATGCCATCATGCCATTTACAAGTCTTGATCCTCCAGCAGTCTCAATGTACCACACTCACCATCTTCTTTTAACCTTGAGAGCAGTACTTACGCTAATACAGTTCAGCGCTTAAAATAACTGCCCGTACACGTCCATGTGACACTCATAGTCACAAAAGCATCCAGCACACTGTCATCAGGCCAGACACCCGTGAACATCAGAAATAAGGAGAAGGAAAGGTGGAGTCTTATACAGTCTTGTTTGTATCAGTTCTTATTTGCGGAAGAACTTCAAGTAGACCACCCCTGCCAAGATGGCCAGCTCTATGATGATAATGACTGATAGCAGTAGTTTGTTTGTCACCAGTCTGTAATGACAGGAAAGGAAGAGGTTTGATTCAGTGTATTCTCAGAAATAGATTTGGAAATAATTCTAGTGATGTAAAATGTGTTTCACAAGAGTACATGTCTCACCGCCTGGACATTGCACGCAGAATTTTCCTGCTTCGGCTCAGGTTCTCACCAGTGTGAACCAACTGATGAATTAAGAGAAGTGGTTGGGGGGGTGGTAAGAGCAGAGAATAGAGAAGTGGTGAGCTCATATCAGACATTTTGCCTGTGCAGCTGATTATCTCTTTGTTCAACAACAATGACAAAGGCTGATGTTCTAGATATCTCTCTCTTACTCTGTCTCTGGTGCGGTCCAGTTGATCTCTCTGTTCTCCAAGCTCCTCGATGATATCTGTGCCAATCTGGTCCGTCTCTGCCGCAATCCGTTGGCTTCGCTCAATACTCTTTGACGCATTATTTAGAGACTCTGTCCCCTGGATAAGCAAAGCACGCTGAGACTGCAGATGAGTCTGTAAAAACAAACAATTCAGCAATTAGTAACTGTTTAACTGCGCCATACTCAGTTATAACAGCAGTGTAAACTGTATTCACTCTTAAAGGAGAAGTCCACTTCCAAAACAAAGATTCACATATAATGTACTCACCCCCTTTTCATCCAAGATGTTCATGTCTTTCTTTCTTCAGTCGTAAAGAAATTATGTTTTTTGAGGAAAACATTTCAGCATTTTTCTCCATATAATGGACTACTATGGTGCCCCAATTTCGAACTTCCAAAATGCGAGGGTCTTATCTAGCTAAACGGCCGGTTATTTTCTTAATCTTAAACACTCATCTTGTCTTGCTCTCCCTGAACTCTGTGTATTCTGACTCAAGACAGGTATTTGAAAAAACTCCAATCGTATTTTCTCTCTCAACTTTAAAAATTATTTCAAAATCATCCTACATCGAGCACCGACCCAGTCTTTGCAAAGTGAACAAAAGAAGATCAAACACCCTTAACAAAAAAAAAAACAGCAATATAGGATGATTTTGAAGTTGAGGGACAACATGAGATTTTTTGACATTAAAAAGTATATAAATTGTATTATTTTCATGAAAATAACCAATCGTTAAGCTAGATAAGACCCTTCTTTCTCGGCTGGGATCGTTTACAACTGCATTTGGGATCGTTTGAAGCCGCATTTAAACTGCATTTTGGAAGTTCAAAATCGGGGCATTATATCAGTCCATTACATGGAGAAAAATGCAGAAATGTTTTTTTCCTCCAAAAACATAATTTCTTTACAACTGAAGAAAGAAAGCCATGAACATCTTGGATGACAAGGGGGTGAGATTCTGGAAAAAAATGTACTCAACTGTTTTAAATAATGAAAATAATAATATAAATGCTTATTGAACAGCAAATCAGCACATTAGAATGATTTGAAATCACAGGAATAAATTACATTTTCAAAAATATTCCAATAGAAAACAGTTGTTTTAAATAGTAAAAATATTTTTAAAATGTACTGTTTTCACTGTACTCTGGATCAAATGAATGCAGCCTTGGTGAGCAGAAGAGATTTATTTATTTATTTTTTAAAGATTTAATTAAAAATTTTACAGTTTAAAAACTTTTGACTGGTAGTGTATAGACAGACATCTGAAATTATAATACTTGTGTAACTATTGTGTAATTAAAATATTATCTAATATATAATAGTATTCGACAGTTATATAATGTATCCTTGTTCTTGACTGATTTACTTCATTCACAAAGCATCATGGGATTTGATTTTCAAATACTTGTTTGGCTTGTTTTGAGCCAAACACACACACACACATGTTTGTTTTTGTGAATTGTGGGGACTTTCCATAGACTTTCTGTAGTTTTTATACTGACCAAACGATATTGTCTATCCCCTCACCCAACCCTAACCCTAACCCTAACCCCCTTACAGAAAACATGTTTGCATTGTTACATTTTCAGATAAACATCATTTACTACTTTTAATCATTTTTTTACATTGTAAAATTGTCAAAAATTTCAGGTTTTACTGTACCAAGAACACACACACACAAATAAATAGCTCATAAATCTGTAAAGTCCATTTCAAATTAAGCATATACTCTTCTTTTCGGATCTTTCTGATGACCTTCACTTCCTCAGTTTCAAAGAGTTTAGTAACAGGACTCTTGGGAAATAATGCATAACCTTGCTCAAGGCAACCTTTTATGTATGCAATAGAGAAACAGTTCCATTCCAGTGCAACAGGCATCTTTGTAGACTGATCTTTTGGGTTTATGGCAAAAAGGGTGGATCTGTTTTATATCCTAAGTATAGAGCTGAGCTCAGTCGATATCAATAATTATCACAATAAATGTCAAAGCTTTATTTCTTCCAAGTTTAAAGTCAGATTTTTGCTCCAAAGTGAAAGTTGTAGAAACCAGACCATTAATTTCCCTTAACAAAATAAATATCTAAATAGAAAAATTAATTTCTGCATGTTCTGCATGAGTTATATTGTTTCAAATCAAGAAGCAGGATTGGGTTGTCTGATAATGATAATGATAATAATAATAACAACAATAATAATAATAATAATAATAATAACAATAATAATAATAATAATATCACTTTTTTGTCTTTTAGAAATGCACATTTGATAGTAGCTTGATGATGCAGAGGTAAATTTTTGTTCATTATCAGTCAGTAACATCTGTAAAAATTGTAGCAACCTCAGTTTTATATGGTTAAATTTCTTCTGTTATATTCTTAAAAATATAACTACATGGTTTTATAGGTAGCCTATCTGTATGAAAAACTGTAGTCTAAAAAACAGTCGGTACAAATGCGCACATGCTATAGCTTAATCACAAATACATACATAATATAATTATATACCAGGGGTGGCGAACTCTGGTCCTGAAGAGCCGCAGCCCTGCAGAGTTCAGCTCCAACCCTAATTAAAACTCACATGCCTGTAGCTTTCTAGTAACCCTTCAGACCTTGATTAGCTTGTTCAGGGGGCGTTTGATTAGGGTTGAAGCAAAACTATGCAAGGCTACGGCTTTCCAGGACCGACGTTCACCACCCCTGTTATATACCATTACTCATGTAATAAAATTATTCACAACGTGAATATCCCACATTGCTGTCACAATACCATGGTGCAGTGAGTGTTTCTACAGTAAATCCATGGTAAATGATGGCAATATGTAGATTGAAAAGCCTTCTGACTGTCTCGTTGCACACAGCTTTAAACTAATTTGAAATCACAGTCATTTGTATTTATCGCTGAATTTAAGTGTTTTCACACTGGATCTCACAGCGCTGTTTAGTGCTCGCGTGACAGAGTAAATCTACTCCAGGGCTGCCAACTTTTGAGTTCAGCCTAGAGTGAGATTTTGGGGGCGGGGCTTGTTATGGGGGAGGGGCTTATGGAGGGGCGTGGCTTGGTGTGGAAAAAATACAAACACAAAATCATTGCATTAGCAGAAGTGTATTAGGTATATATTGATTGTCAAAGTATTTGGTATCTGTACAGAATTTCTTGGGAGATTTACATTACATTTAATTTTCACAAACATTTTACAGAAATAGGATTAACATGTGATTAACATGTTCACAGATTAACATGTGCTCTATTGTAAATGCTGGTGGCTGATTTTGCAGCCTTAATCATTGATTTGGATGGCTTTTAAGTTATTTTACATAACATTACATAACTCACTGACCTGCCTGCGTTCACAATTCACACGGTGCAGATGGGAGGGAGAACGGCTGACTACACAGTTTATGGGAATAAATTGTGTATTTCCCTCACAATTGTCACAAAAAACTCACTACACTGTCTGTCTGGTCTCTCTGCGCGTTGCTTTGCGAGATCATGCGGCGCGATTTTTTTTTCTCACTGCTGCACGAGTCTGCGTGAGAAAAGGGGGGCGTGGCGTGAGAGCGTGAGAATTGCGTCAATTGCATGAGTCTCACGCTGAATGCGTGAGAGTTGGCAGCCCTGATCTACTCTAGTGAGTTTGCATAGTGCGGCAGTTTGAACTTTGGTCCGACCAGATAAACGGTCCGTGTGACGCGATTCAAATGAGTTATGTGCTTTTGGCACATAAAAATTAGATCAAACATTTATCAAACTCTTCATATCGTTTTATCGAGTAAAACTATATATTGTGATAATTATCGTTAGCGAATTATTGCCCAGCCCTACCTAAGTAAAAGTGCTGTACAAAGAAATTTATGTCAATTAATTATTAAGTTAATTTAAATAAACAATATCTTAATTTGTGTCCTGAAGATTAGCGAAGGTCTTACAAGTTTGGAACAACATGAGGGTGAGTAATTAATGACAGAATTTTTCATTTTTGGTTGAACTATCCCTTTAAATTGAATTACATAATGACAGTTGAGACTAAGGCCACATTCACTCTGTTATTTTTTGGGACTGACAACTGTATTTAGTCTCGAAATGTCTCGTTCACACAGCAGCTTACAGTCGCTTTTCGAATACTGTCTGTATGAACGTGCAATGGGAGTTAAGCCCATATTCCTTGAGTAACCATAGCAATACTATGGTTAGCAATAAAACTGAAAGTATTACCACTTTCTGACAAGACCGATTGAGCCGTGAGTTTATCCATCAAATCATCATTAACCGACAACAGCTTTAAAATTTGGGTAGAGAGTGGACCATTTGAGCTGTGCGCAGAACACAAAACAGACGGGAGGGAGTGGCTCCGGTCAAGAGCTCATTTCTCTGTCACAGTAAGCTACACAAACCACAAATGAAAGCACACAGCAAATATGTGTTGACTCACAACTCAAATACAGTAGTGACAACAGTTGACCTAAGGCCACATTCACACAGCAGCAGAATACAGTTGTAAATACCGTATTTGAGTCCTTAATACAGTTACGTTCACACACAGTACGGTTATTCACAGGTGTGACAACCGTATTCTATAACTGAACTCACACCCGTAAATTTTCAGGACTCACAACCGCATTCTTGGAACACTCGCGCTGTGTGAACGGAACAGGACTGGACACCTAGTTTTGTGTCACGTCAAACAGTACGCGCACAGATGCGCATCTACCGAGTGCTGCATTCTTTAATTTGTGGTTTCGGTAACTTACAGTGAGGGAAAAATGAGCGTGTCAGAAAGTGATAAGACTTTCAATTTTTACGGACAACGCCATCTTTGATATTGCGCTGGTCTCTGTTGTTATAGTTACTCGTAAGAAATACTGGCTTGACTCCTGTTGCACATTCATACAGACAGTATTCGAAAAGCGACTGTAAACTGCTGTGTAAACGGGACACTCGAGACTCACACCTGTAAGTAAATGCGGTTGTCAATCCCAAAAACTGACAGTGTGAATGTGGCCTATGATTGAGCTTGAGATTGACAGTTGTTTTGAATGAAAATTTAAGGCTTCCCTCAATCAACTAATCAAAAAAAGCAAAAATAAAGATACCAAGGAGGAGTACCATCTTGTGTTAAAGAACACTGTGTACTCCCTATATCTGATATCAGTTTCCAGCATCCCCTCAAGGTATAGCAATCTGTTATTAAGCAGAGCTTGGCATGTTATAAATACATTCCAAGGACAAGCATCCAGATTCACTCACAGCTTCATAACAGCATAACCTATAACCTGGGGTGAGCAGGCCGTTATTGTGAAACAGGTGAACTTGTAGAATGCAAACAAGGTGTGTCATTAAAAAACATGCAGCTAAGATAAAGACCTAAAGAGATCAACAGATGTACACACTTCCTTTAGGAATACCCATTTGTGGTGGTGCAAAGGGGTGGTTTGTAGCCAGTTCTGGCTGGATGAGAACTAGTTCTAACTAGAAACATGTAGAAATCTTCTATAAATCATCATTGTGCAGTTGCGCAAGTCTTGTGTGTAATCAAGGAAGAGTACATTTAGCTTGAAAATGAAAACAACAGCCACTCTAAGTACAAAGCAGTATGTTTTTTGTGTACATCCAAATTAAAGATGGTAAAATTTGTCCATTTTTACTGAGGATGTAACATAAGTAACATAAGTCCTCAGTAACATAAGTTCACTACTACATCAGTGTGTTCTCTATTGTCTTTAAAGGGTCAGTAAAACCAAAACAGAAAATGGTGTCATCATTTGTGTACCCTCACTGTATGAATCATTTTGTGTTCCACAGGGAACAGAAAGTCATCACCTTCCACTCCTAACCTTTTTAAATATATGACAGATGTTTTATTATTATGTGAACTACTACTACTTTTAGTGACGGACTGGTAAAACTCTTACACTCTGGTCATTCTGAGCAGCATAAATCCCTTGTCGGCCATCTCCAGTGTGACTTGAAAACCCCTGTGTCGCTGAGAGGCGTATGTCCCTCTGTAGTTTGGCCAGATCTCTCCGGTATAGTCGAATCTTTGTTGACATGGGGGTTCGGAAGGATGATGGAGCACCAAACAGCTCCTGTTCCATGCCCTGGAGCTAGAAGAGACATCGCACATTCACTGATAAACTCACAAAAGGCAGTCAGTCGGTTCTCATGCTACTGTGTATTTACATTAACTATTGTTAAGTCTTGGGTCAATATTTGAAAGACGGCTCACAAAGTCGGCTTTAATTTGATCAAAAATACAGTAAAACAGTGATATCATGACATTTTATTACAATTTAAAATCACTGTTTTTTTATTGTCATGTACATAAAAAATTTACTTATTTATTTGATGACAAAGCTGCACTTTCAGCAGCCATTACTCCACTCTTTAGCATCACATGATCCTTCAGAAATCATTCTAATATGCTGATTTGGTGCTTTAGAAACATTTCTTATATTATCAATGTTGAAAACATTTGTGCTTCTTAATATTTTTCAGGATGAAGAAGTTTTTTAAATAAAAATTCTTCATGACATTATAAATGTCTTTACTATATATTTTTTTTTAACAATTTAAAGCATCCTTGCTGAATAAAAGCATTAAATTCTTTACAATAAAAATCCTCAGACCCCAGACGTTTGAACAGTATAGTGGAAGAAAGAATAATATGAATGCACCGATGTACTGTGTTATGGTTTTGTAGCAGTGCATATATGTACATTTCACATTTAAATAATAGTAATACAATCATATACAATATTAACAGCAGTACAACTTGTCCACACACAATGCAATTGATTCAACACACTTAAAACTGGTTTGTGTGTCCTAACAAGGCAGACTGTCACTGGTTGTTTGAAGTACTACTGCCACCTGGTGTCTAAAACTGATCCACAGATCCAAACACAAATATTTTAAATGCAAATCATCCAAATCCTCCACCCCCTTTTCTCCTCTCTGGTTGAATGAGATGGCAACCTACACCCCATCTGCTGAGACTATCACAATTTTGTTTCCTTATCTAGATTTCTAATAAACAAAATTTTTGTGCACCTGGAGATTCCAGATTTTCAAATAGAACGTATCTTGGTCAAATATTGTCATTTTTTTGAATATGCAAGTACTACCTCTACATTCTGTCAATTTAAACATTAAGATGTTATTATGAAGAAGGTTTGAATCTGTTGAGACATGTATAATTTGTGTGCATGTATGTCTAAACATCTAAACATGCAGTATAATAAGGGTGCAAATTACACCATGACCTCGGGGGGGACAGAGCTGTGCTCATAGCATGTGCTCTTCAAGTGCACGCACAAACGTGCCGACGCGTGCTGTAGTAGGCTATATTAAAGCACTGTATCATATTCAAACCCAAATGAAACCACAAGTATGCAATGACAGTTATGTCGTCAGTTAAGTCATGAAGTTACAAAAAAATACGACTAAAGCTGCCTTAAAACTGTGCCTGCAATTTATTATTTATGAGTCATATTTAAAGCAGTGTCAGATCTGCCTAAAGTTCAGCAGCGGCAACTTTTAAAGAAACAGCAGCCAAAATATCCTGATAACCAGCTGCTGTGATGCCTATTAATCAAAGAACAAAATTAAAAAGAGGAAATCAATAACTTCTGTAGGATTAAGCTTTATCTTTATTTAATTTTTTTAAAGTCTAATAAATGTTAAATTGATAGCTCTCAATTATACTGTACTGTTGAATGGCTATAGCCAATTATTAAATATTAGGAAAAAAAGTGATATAAAGTGATACTTTCCTTCAGTCAAAAAAAAGATGGCATTAAACAAATATTAAAAACACACTTTACGTTGTTACTACATTAATTTGAAGACTGAATGTGAAATTATTGCTATATAAAAGTATGATTACAAACTTTAATGTTAGGTGGGATTAATCGCAATTAATTTCAGAAAAAAAATGAGATTAATTAGTTAATTTTTTTAATCGACTGACACCACTAATTAATACACATTACAAAAAAGTAGCCTTATAAAGAAACTGTTTAATTCAACACACAAATATAAACATATATAAAAATACACAAATAAATACTAAAATATTAAATGACTTTAAGAAAGAAATTTATTGACAATGTTTTTAAAATATAATTATTCGCACCTTTAACTTATCTTTATTTTTGTGTAAAAATTTTCATTTAACATATTTGTTTTTTTATAGTAACATTTGCAACTTTCACAGCATTAATCTGACTGACAGAACCACGCTTGTACTCAGTGTTTCTGTTAATGTTACGGTTATTTTAGCAAATAGTTTGCTTCGTAAATTCAGTTCAACAGCATTAAGTTGAAGAGGGTAAACTTTATCACTCGATTGAACCTGCACATGCATTTTAGAAGATGTTTTTGCTCCATACAAGCAATAAATGCACGTCTTTGAATGAGCACTGTAATATTCTTCTACCGCACAGGTAATGGCAGTACAGCCCATTTCAGGGGCTGCCAAAATTAATTTTTAAAATCAGTCAGAGCTACAGAAATGCATCTTAATATTTACAAGTAAATCTTCATATTATGCGTAGACTACTTTGTATCTGCCCCGCAGATGGGAATAATAATTTTCATTGTTTTCTTGTATTTGTATCCTGTTATTGTAAAAGTTTAATAAACAAATTAAGCAAAAAGAAATCTTTCCCATCAATAACTAAGCTAATGACATCTGGCAAATGTCACTGAAAAATAAAGAACTCAATAAATACATAGAGATTGCACTGCCAAATAGCAATTCCTAGCTAATTATTTATATATTTCAGAAATTTAGAAATTACTAATCTTAATTTTAAGACTGTGCCCAAACGCTCAACTAGCAGTCTCAATCCAGACCGACAAGTAACTTACCACTTCTTCAGCCTCTGAAAAACGCTCATCAAAGTCCCTGACAATCCTCTTCCTTTCCTCTGGAAAACAAAAAGAGTATATTAATCTCATTAATGTGTTAATATTTACAAAACAATATATAACAAAAAATTAACATTACATTACAATAGTTCATTTAGCAGATGCTTTTATCCAAAGCGACTTACAAATGAAGTCAACAGAATAACAGCAATAAAAACACCAACAATATGCAAGTATTGTGACAAGTCACAGTAAGTAATGCAGCACACGTAGCAAGGTTTTTTTTATATAATAAATAAAAGAACAGCACCTAGAGAAGAAATAAAATAGACAGAGCTAGTATTAGAGGATCAAGTTATCATTTTTTTCATAAAAATTAAAAAGATAGCAGTTGATAGAATAGAAAAAGAATACAAAACGCTAGAAATAATAATAACAATTTAAAAAAGAATAATACATTTTGAGTGAAATTAAATTGAAAAGCAAAAACCTAAGCTTAAAAAAAAAAAAAAAATCAAAATCATGTTTCTGTTCTGCACTCTTATATACACACCAGTATATGGACTCAACTGTCTTTATACTCTGTGAATCCATACGGCGAATAATATAAACAGCTGAAACGTCAAATCCTGTTGTCATGATTTAGTTATAGGTATAAAGAGTTTATTTACCTCCCTGGCACTTCTGCGCCCGTTCAGGCATCAACTTCACTTCGTCATACAGAGATTTATACATCTCATGCAGCTTTTCAAACTCCTCAGAAGACATCTTGGAGCGATTATATCGAAGCCTAACGCAAAGAAACGTTGGTTGTCGAAATCAATGAGACGGTAATAAAAAATAAAAAAAAAACTGGCGATTGTTGTAGTGTGTAAATAGTGAAAATAATCGGCTTTCCGAGCAATAACAAGATCCACGGGATAACGTTTGACGCTTCCTTGTCGGACCTCGTGATTATAGGTGGTTTTGTTTTTGCCTGAAAACAAAAAGGGGGAGAAAGGCCCAAGACATTATTTTAAAAATCTAAACGCCTACAATGCAGTTATAGAATAATATTTATGTGTATTGCTTATACTTTACGACACCTCATATTGCAGAATTTAACAAACGTGTGTGACAGTTTAACATGGCAATCATAAGGACAGCTTGCGTCATAAATACAGTGTGGGATTTGTAGTTTTCATTTTTCAATAAACCCAAATAAACAGGTTTTGGAAATATTATCAGCCAATCTAAACTTTAGCTGAGTGACAGAGGAAAAGGCGATCACATATCTGTAACTAAAATAACATTGCGTAAATGACTTATTATGATGGTGCTATCCAAATAATACATTTTCGTTTTTATGATTTTAGTTTCATTTTCACACTTTATTGGCGTGTTTTTTTTAAATCTCACACACACACAAAACAAATTAATATATATATATATAATAAATACTATAAAAAAGTGCTAGTAAACGTAACTAAAACAATAATTTTTAAATAAAATAAATGTTCAACATAAATGACATTCATGACATTAACATCCATACTGTATTGTTGTTCAGACCATGGAAACTACAATCCCATAATTCCCTGGGATCACAGCTGTAGATGTGAGTGGGAGGCTGAACACATTCACACCGACAGACACAGACAGGAGTAAAGCAGGCATGATGCATATGCTCGTTGCTATTGCGGCTGGTTTTGGGGTGATCGCGCTGATTTTAAGGTTGTTTTCTTCTCAAATCAGGTAAGCAATTCTTTTGCTTTTGCAGAGAAAGGTTTAAATGCTCTTCAGCCTTATTTCATTTTTTTAAAAAAAAGACTCTGCATGCATGCATGCATACATTTAGTCGTTTTATAAAAGCAAGAGCATAATGAACAGAAGGGATGAAAACATGAGACAGGCTAAGACTGAAATCCCAGTCTGTGGATGTAAAGAAAGCATTGCAGCCACTGAAGCGTACAGCTCAGTGCAGTATGAATTGCATAAAAATCCGGTTAAATAGTTACAACTGTTAATCGAACCTAACACGACCTTTAAATGACAGATAACACATTATACACTTAACACGATTTTATTTTTCGGGTGCAAAATGCGCTCGCCACTACATCGATGAGGGATGTCCCATGGTGGCCCGCCTCCACTTGACATGATCTGCTCTAGAAACCAACCAATAGAATGGCATCCTGGGCGGAGTCGCCCCGCCCCTTCGCGTTACCGCGCTGCGTCATTGGCTCCAGTGAATTGGTGAAAGCGTTCTGCGTGGGATGGATCTCTTGACAGCTATAAGTGTTGGCTGAATGCATGTAATCATTGTTTAAGAGGACTGCCTGTTCCCAAAAAAAAAAATAAAAAAAACTAATTACAATTTTTTTTTTCTATGATTATACTACGATTATATAACTGTACACATACACACAAAGTACTGTTATTTACACTACAGTATCATATCAGAGAGCCACGAATAATTAAATTTCCCTTATTTTCTGATGCTCTTTGCATTATATTTCAATGTTTGTGTAGAAAATATGCAGCAGGAGTAATGTGTCGATCCTCAACACGGTTAGATGGAAAAGTTGCCTTGGTCACAGGAGCAAACTCAGGAATCGGGAAGGAAACGGCTTTGGATTTGGCCTCTCGAGGTCTGTCTGACTCTTTAATGCCTTTATTATATACCGTATATCTTTAGAAATGCCTAATGAAATAATTTTAATAATTTTAAGTTTTTGAATTTTACTAATTCACTTTAATACCTTTTATCTTTGGAAATGCCTGATGGAATAATTGTAATCATTTTAAATTCTAGAATTTTAAGAATTCAATTTAATACCCTACATTTTTAGAAATGCCTGATGAAATAATTGTAATAATTTTAAATGTTAGAATTTTAGAATTCACTTTAATACCGTACATCTTTAAAAATGCCTGATGAAATACTTGTAATAACTTTAAATTCTAGAATTTTAGGAATTCAGTTTAATACCGTACATCTTTAGAAATGCCTGTGAAAATAATGGTAATAATTTTAAGTTCTAGAATTTTATGAATTCACATCAAATTCAATACCTCATATCTTTAGGAATGCCTGATGAAATACTTGTAATAATTTTAATTCTAGAATTAAAAGAAATCACTTTAACACCATACATCTTTAAAAATGCCTGATGAAATATTTGTAATAACTTTAAATTCTAGAATTTTAAGAATTCAGTTTAATACCGTACATTTTTAGGAATGCCTGATGAAATACTTGTAATAATTTTTAAATGTTAGAATTTTAGAATTTACTTTAATACCATACATCTTTAAAAATGCCTGATGAAATACTTGTAATAACTTTAAATTCTAGAATTTTAAGAATTCAGTTTAATACCTTACATCTTTAGAAATGCCTGTGAAAATAATGGTAATAATTTTAAGTTCTAGAATTTTATGAATTCACATCAAATTCAATACCTCATATCTTTACAAATGCCTGATGAAATAATTGCAATAATTTTAAATTCTAGAATTTTAGAATTCACTTTAGTACCGTACATCTTTAGAAATGCCTGATGAAATAATTGTAATAATTTAAAATTCTAGAATTAAAAGAAATCACTTTAACACCGTACATCTTTAAAAATGCCTGATGAAATATTTGTAATAACTTTAAATTCTAGAATTTTAAGAATTCAGTTTAATACCGTACATTTTTAGGAATGCCTGATGAAATACTTGTAATAATTTTAAATGTTAGAATTTTAGAATTTACTTTAATACCGTACATCTTTAAAAATGCCTGATGAAATACTTGTAATAACTTTAAATGGTAGAATTTTAAGAATTCAATTTAATACCGTACATCTTTAGAAATGCCTGTTGAAATAATTGTAATCGTTTTCAATTCTAGAATTTTAAGAATTCAATTTAAATAAACATTAACACTTCAGTCCTACTCGCTGACAGGTGCACGAGTGATTTTGGCGTGTCGTGATGTGGAGAAGGGTGAAGAAGCAGCGACAGAGATCCGTACAAGAGTGGGTGGAGCTAAAGTGGAGGTGAGGGAGCTGGACCTGGCCGACACCTGCTCCATCCGAGCCTTTGCTCAGAGATTCCTGCGAGGTACTGCCTTATGATATACGATGCAATGCAACAAACAGGATCTAAAAGCCCCGGAGTTTTCTCTTGATGATTTTTGTTTCTTCATTCAGAGGTTGATCACCTGCACATACTCGTCAATAATGCCGGTATCATGATGTGTCCTTATATGAAGACGGCCGATGGCTTTGAGATGCATATTGGGGTCAATCATCTGGGTGAGTGTGAATAATACTTGTATTTATATCAGTTAGCGCAGTTAAACGATTAATCGCAATTAATCACATTCAAAATAAAAGTTTTTGTTTACATTATATACGTCTGTGTACTGTATATATTATGTACATATAAATACGCACACATACAGTATATATTTTGAAAATATTTACATGTATTTACAAGTATATATTTTTATTAATAATTAATATTATATATACATATATTTAATATATAAACATAATATATTTTTTCTTAAACATATCCATGCATGTGTATGAAATACACAGAGTACACACACACACATATTATGTAAACAAAAACTTTTATTTTGGATGCGATTAATCATGATTAATCATTTGACAGCACTAATATTAATTCGTGTCAGCTAAGTGGAACCTGAAATTTTTCACAGCATAGGTTGCACTCCTGACAGCAATGATTTCAGGACACATTCTAATAATATCTGTCAGTTAATTAATAAAATCAGGAGATATGATAAAAAAACATAGTTTCTGTAAATGATCTTTTTTACTCATGTCTTCACTTAAAATAGATGTTCTGCAGTGTTGTTACTGGTAATACTAAAATGATTGTGAAATTAAATTGTTTTTGTTGATTGAAATAAAGTTGAAATTAGATTACATTTGAGCACACCTGGAGATTATATGCATTTTATGCATGATATTTAAAAATTTCTAGTGTTGTTATTGTTAATTAAAATGCTTACAAATTGAAATGTTTCCGTTATTTGAAATAAAGCTGAAACAAAATAAAATCTAAATATTAAATAAAAACTTGCCTTGGCAACTAACTAAAAATAAAATAAGTTTGATCAATTATTGAAACTAAAGCTGAAATAAAAATAAAGCTTATCCAACTTTTCCTTCAATGCGGAAGTAAACTTATGGGCAAGACTTCTGGTTTGCACTTACGTAATGGTTTGGGTCAGTTACCCGGATGCGCAGGCATATTGGAGATACTCGGATGTAAACAACAGCATTGATCACACGGTTGATGTACTACTGAATACGATGTTTTGCTAATTGATGCTGTCTAAACCATGGAAAAAAATGTGTGGAAGCTGCTAAATCATATAGAGGATTTAGTAAGCAGGAAAGGGCACATATTTCAACATACTAAAGTTAATAAGTGGTAAAGATACATACAAGCAGTATTAATTAATTATCAGCCTAATATTTCACCTAGCTGACCAGTAGGGTGACCACCTGGCAATTGGGCTGTTGCGGGAAATAGATGTGATTTTGCGGGACAATGCAGGACACGTGCGAGACTGATACATTTTCTACTGTTATGCTATGTAAATACTGATTACATTCGTTGTCATGTCCGATGATCTGTGTTTTCTGAGCGCGCACATGCAAGTGAGTCTTTTTTATGAGAGTGAAGAAAATCCACTTGCCAGAGAAGAGATTTGTGCTTGGGCATTTTAATGTGCCCCACATTACAATAATGTGCTCTAAACATTTGTCATTAAAATAACGCCATAGAAACCGCCTCAAACGAACTATTAAAATAAGAAAGAAAGTCTCGTCTGAAAGCTGCATTTTTTTTTTTTTTTTCAATTATTTAAAATGAATGGAGAATATTGTGTATTTCCATGTGCGCTCGACCATTTCCATCGGTGGTCACTTGATAAGGTCTGTGAAAAACTGTGCCGCAAAAAGAGTAAATAAAAAACGTTCTGAAAAAGACAAAAGAATGCATTGACGTTTTCTTAAAGGGGTCATAGGATGCTAAGTTCACTTTTACATGCTCTTTGAACATTAGTGTGTGTTGGCAGTGTATGTACAAACTACCCAATAATGATAAAAATCCATGCAGTAGTTTTTAATTAATCTGTAAAAAATAATATTCCCTTTTTCAAAGCGAGCCATTCTCAGATGCCTGTCGTTGTGGCGTCACACCGACAGAGGCCGCTCCCACGATAGTTGATTGACATGAGCGTTTTACCTCAGATCACCTGTAACAGTCCGTCCTCTTTTGTTTCGATGCCCGACCAGGGATGTAAGTTAGACAAGAATATCTCCGACTGAGCGATTGAGGTGTTGTGTTGCTGGATGTAATAATGAAAGTAGTGGTCGTCAGTATTTTACACAACCATTGAGAATTTTTAACCTAAGTATATTATAGACTTTTCATTAAGACCCTAAAGAATCATATCAACTTGTGGAAAATGGGCATCCGATGACCCCTTTAATATGATCATTAAAAACCAACAGAAAAATGCGGGACATTTCCTCAATATGCAACATGTGGGACAAAGGGTAAAAATGCTGAGCCGTACAATGTAAAGCTGGACAGATAGTCACCCTACTGACCGGAAATGATAAGAACAAACATGAATGTTGTCAGTATTCTTGCCCTGGAAATCCTGTTTCAGTTCGGCCAAATACACACACATTTTGTTCCTCAGACAGTCTTCTGCATTCTTCTCCTTGATTTGAACTTTTGACACTCTATAGTACTCCAAATGTTTTTCCTGCTCCGCCCAATTAGTACAGCCCAAAACATGACAATAACTGACCATTTTCAGCAGCAATAATTAGCAAAATATGCAAGTTTCGTTCTGGTCAGTGGCACTGTTTACGTTCAGTGCCGCCAATATGGCCGATTGATGACGAGTATAAACGGTAAATGTGTAGTAAATGGTAAAACTGTTTGTGTTCATAATCAAGATAATACATTAAAATAATATGGTAAGACTCACCAGTTTGCAATATCAAGCATCAAAACCAGCTGTTTTGTACAGCTAAAAATAGCTGGATGTTGATGAGACCAGAAGCCGAACCCATAAAATTAACAAACGGCCGCGCCCACTCTTACGTGAAAAAAGGGTGGATAGAAAATGTAAAATAATTTCATTCAAAATATGAATAAATGCTAATTTAGTGTATATGTATACTACAACAGCACAGGTCATTTCTGCATCTCTTTTCATTCAGGCCACTTTCTGCTCACATACCTCCTCATTGGTCTCCTGAAGCGCAGCGCTCCATCGCGAATCGTGGTTGTTTCTTCCCTGGCACATAATTTCGGTTGGATTCGATTCCACGACCTGCACAGTCAGGGCAGCTACAACAGCGGCCTCGCCTACTGCCAGAGCAAGTTAGCTAACGTGCTTTTCACACGCGAACTAGCACGCAGGCTCCACGGTGAGTACCGCTGTGACGTTACATCAAACAGGAATCTGAAACGAATAAACGAATTCTGCCTTACAGAAAATGTAAGTTTGACTTGTATTTCATCAGGGTCAAATGTGACGGTGAACTCCGTGCATCCGGGCACGGTGAGGTCAGAGCTGTTGCGTCATTCAACGGCGATGTCGCTGCTGTTTGCTGTCTTTTCTATGTTCCTGAAGACACCGAAGGAAGGAGCTCAGACATCTGTTTATTGCGCCGTCGCTGAGGAGCTCCAGTCAATCTCAGGCAAACATTTCAGGTAACGTTACAGCATAGTTCAGATAGTTTAAGTTGAAAAAAAAAAAAAAAATCGTATACACTACCGTTCAAGTCTGGGGTCAGTAAGACTTGTAATAGTCTTTAAAGAAGTCTCTTATGCTCATCAAGGCTGCATTTATTTGATTAAAAATATAGAAAAAAAACAGTAATATTGCAAAATGTTTTTACAATATAAAATAATGTTTTTTATTTTAACATACTTTAAAATAGAATTTATTCCTGTGATGAAAAGCTGAATTTTTATCAGCTGTTACTCCAGTCTTAAGTGTCACATGATCCTTCAGAAATCATTCTAATATGCAGATTTATTATTAGAATGATCAATGTTGGATAATATCAACAGTTGTGCTGCCAAATATTTTTTGGAACCTGTGATTTTTTTTTTTTCAGGATTCTTTCATGAATAACAAGTTTAAAAAGTACAGTGTTTATTCAAAATATAAATATTTTATAACAATGTAAATTATTTATTATTAACTTTTAATAAACTTTTAATTATTAACTTAATACATCCTTGGTGAATAAAAGTATTAATTTCTTAAAAAAAAAAAAAAAGAAACAATAAAAATGTACTGACCCCAAACTTTTGAAAGTTTGATATATATATATATATATATATATATATATATTTTTTTTTTTTTTTCTGTACTTAATGTTGACCACAATTATTGGCACCCAATTATTGCAATGTCCTTTATTCAAGATAACAGCTCTGTGTTTTCTTCTTTAATGCCTGAAGAGTTTGGAGAACACTTGACAAGAGATCAGAGACCGTTCCTTCATACAGAAACTCTTCAGATCCTTTAGTTTCCCAGCTCCATGCTGGTGCTTCTTCTCTTCAGTTCACCTCACGCATTTTCTATAGGGTTCAGGTCAGGCAGCTGGAACGGCCATGGCAGAAGCTTCATTTTATGCTCAGTGACACATTTTTGTGTTGATTTTGATGTTTGATTTGGATCACTGTCCTGATGGAAGATCCAACCACAGCTCATTATAGAACTTCTAACAGATGCAGTCAGGTTTACATTTTTTATCTGTTGGTATTTGCTAGTATCCATGATGCCATGTATCTGAACAAGATGTCCAGGACCTCTGGCAGGAAAATAAGCCCACAACATTAAAGATCCAGCAGTATATTTAACCGTGGGCATGGGGTACTTTTTGTACCAAACCTATCTTGAGTGTTTGCTGCCAGAAAGCTCTTTTTTTTAATTTCATCTGACCACAGAAGCCAGTCCCGTTTGAAATTCAAGTTGTGTCTGACACCTGAATATGCTGGAGTTTGTTTTTGCATGAGCAAGGAGGATTTTTCTTAAAACCCTCATGAACAACATGTGGTGACATAGGGACTGTTTGAATTTTTTTTTTTAGTCTTTTGGCCCCAAGACTCAACTAATCTCTGCAATTCTCCTACTGTGATCCTTGGAGAATCTTTGGACACTTAAACTCTCCTCCTCACCATGCATTAGGACGATATAGACACATGTCCTTTTCCAGGCAGATTTGTAACATCTTTAGTTTAATTTGAATTCTTAATTATTGTCCTAATGATGTAAATTGATTGCACATCAGAACTATATTATTTGGTTTTATTCCTTGTGATGGATGATTAAGGAAATTTGGCCTTTGTGCTCCTCATATTTATAATCCTGTGAAACAGGAAGTTATTGCTGGACAATATCATACTCCTAGTCATTCTAGTGTGCTAAATAAATGCAAATATGAATGGGAATATACTTTCAGAGATATTTTACTCATTACAATTTCTATGGGTGCCAATAATTGTGCCCAACATGCATATGAGAAAAACATTTATTTTATAATGTAAGTTTCCCCCCACTTTTAATTGTTTTACTTCAATGAAAGGTTAGCATTTTGTGAATTTTTTGAATGTAAGATCATAAAGATAAACAAAGCAGATTTATTTTCATAGCCATCTTTGCTCATATTTACCAAGGGTGCCAATATTAGTGGAGGGCACTGTATATATATATTATATAATGTATTTCTTAGGTATATTATTTAATCTCTCTCTCCCACAGTGATTGTGCCCCTGCTTTTGTGGCCCCTCAGGGACGGAATGAGGAGACGGCACGGAAACTGTGGGATGCAAGCTGTGAATTATTAGGCATTGAGTGGGACTGAAACATTCATTGACCTGCTTTATTTCTCTTCTGTTTTTCCCACCTTTCATTCTCTCAAACACTTTAAGTGATTAGACTTCTTTTGTCTTATTTGGCTTTGTTTAAAACACTTGTATATTTTCACAATCCTACACGTTCAATAGCACAACCCACCTTGTTCTCTCAGCTAGTTTCCTTTTTTTTTGTTTTATCATGCCCTTGTGACAAGCAAGTAGAGTTTATTTTGCTCTAGAAGAAATCTGTGGAGCATTTTTAATTCACTGTTTTACACTGTATTCCGTTGGTACTTGAAACGCTGCTTTAATTCCCATCTCAGTATTATCACATGAAGCTGCATATTTGAAGTCTTTTATACAGATGTGCTTTTAACTACTGTGGTACATTCATGAACAGAGATGAATATTTAAATATATACAGTAAAGAAAAGTATATTTTTTGTATTGTCCTTTTCTTTATTTGCTAAAATATACAAATACACAAGGATATGTTGCAAATAATATTAACACATCAGTAGGTTCATTATTAAAACAATGGTTTAAAAAAATTAACTCAAACTGTGTTGCTTTTTTAATAGATAATTGTAATTTTAATAACTTTCAATTATAATGAAATAACTTTAATATCGCCCTTCAGGTGACATGTTTGTGGCTCTAATTGGATTTAGACACAAGTATATCCATTTCTTTGGCAACATCGCTGTAACAGTTTTGTTGATTTTAATACATGCATAGGCCCTGTAAACAGACATAGTTCGTTAAAGGAATTGTCCACCCAAAAATGTAAATTCTGTCATCATTTACTCACCCTCATGTCATTCTCAAACTTGTAAGACTGACTTTAGTTTTTTCATTAAGTATTTTAAAAAGTGTTTGTTTGTTTAGTTGCCAACATTCTTCAAAATATTTTCTGACGAAGAAATAAAGTCATACAGGTTTGGAATAATATGAAGATGAGTTTTTTTGGGTTTTTGGGTGAAATATCCCTTTAACATATACTAAAAAAGGGAAACCTCCTCCCTTTTGAACCTGTGATTAATTTTACACAATAACATTTACACACATTTACAGATTCCACACTATAAAACAAATTACAGGAGGGTCAGAGACATTTTAATATGATTAACATACTGTAAATATATACACACCCTCTCTCACACACACACACACATTCATAAACAGTGCACATAATTTCAGGGCGTCAACTGTAGGGTAATCTGTATTATAGACAAATACATAAGCAACAGTTTCAGATACAGTATATTTCAAAAAATGCCATTCCTTACTTTCCCGATGTAACTGTTAGAGTTTTGCAATGTCGAAAACACTGCTTATTTTGTTCTCAGCACTTGTCATCATAATGCTTGTCAATCACACCTTCCCTTTTAACAATGTGTTTTGTAGTCCAACCACATTTGAGTGCAGTCACTCACTGAGAATCAAAATAAACAGCCTGAAGTGACACTAAATTATAGTGACATTTTTGTAAACGTGCCATGAATGCATTTTAATGTTAAACTCCAGATAACTTCACTACATTATGACCTTGTTTCATCAGAATGAGATTTAATCACAGTGATTAGTCTTTCTGACATAGTGAGAGGAAAAATCCCTTTTCCTGAGGTAAGAAAATAAGCTCAGTTAAATACTAAAGATTGAATGTTGTGTTATTTTGTTGTAAAGTTAACCTGGGACGGTTTTCTTTCTGATGGGGACTGGTAGATTGAGAGGCCTTTTTCTCCTTCCTGATTAGGTTTTTGTTCTGGGATAGGAATTGGACTGGTCCCAAACTGAGCTTGAACGTGAACAAAAGTGGCACAACGGTGATTCGTTTCCTGGCACATTATTTCACTCTAGCCAATCAGAGCACAGCAGGATACCTCAGTGACCAATAGGAATTAGAGTGGTAGTGGTTATCAGTTATTGCTCTGTCGTTGACGTGATGATCGTTCCTGATGCTCCGAGAGCCACTGGCGGCAGATGTCGTGCATGACAGAGTCACCTGAGCTCTCGGCGGCCCGCATCACATCCTGTACAAATGGAGCCGCCTTGACAAGATCAAGTTTCACAGCCAGGAGATATGCTGCCCGCAGCTTACTGCACTGAAGATATGCTTTTATCTACAGAGAGAGAGAAAGAAAAGTTTGTGAATGAGCATAAATACGGTGTTGGAGAAAAAAGAAAAAGTGACTGAGAAAGAAAGAAACTGCACCTTGTTTTCTGGACTTTTAGACTCCAGAATGAGGGCCTCTAGTTCTTTAGCCTAAATGAAAGTAAAACAGATTCTTTCAGGGATATGCACATTTGTGTTTATTCATCTGTTTATATAATATATAAATTATATAAGAGCAATATCATATGAGCAGCAGTGTAATATGACGTCCTTGTTTACAACCCTGTTTCAGTCTCTTTCAACATAAAAGTCTTTACTGCTGACTCACTCATAAAAACAGTCTCGTTGCCATCTAATGGCGGAACAACGAAACTAATCACCATCACAAACACAATTTTTCCCAAAACAAAATACTATTATTTATTGAATAATACTATTTAATAAACAAAAACAGCCATCATAAAAGTTGCTAGGCAATTCAGTCAAAAGTACAAAGGCAGCACTCTGATATAAAGCATTGAAGTTACATAAAATATAATGTGATGAGATCTTCCCCTCAGCCAAAACTATTTGTTCTAAAACAAATAATAGATCAAAAGAGAACTCCACTGCCCTGATTTTGACCTTCAAAATGTAGTTTAAATGCAGCTTCAAAAGGCTCTAAACAATCCCAGCCGAGGAAAAAGGGTCTTATCTAGCGATTGGTAATTTTTTTCTAAAAATAAAAATTTGTATACTTTTTAAGCACAAAAGCTTGTGTAGCACAGGCTCTGTGCTAAGTTCATCATCTGTATACTCCAGCTCAAAAAAGTATGGCGAAAAACTCCATCTCATTTTCTCCTTTTGTGCTTAAAAAGTAAACAAATTTTTTTTTTCCGAAAAAAATGACTGATCGTTTCGCAAGATAAGACACTTCTTCTTTGGCTGGGACTGTTTAGAGCCCTTTGAAGCTGCATTTATACTACATTTTGGAAGTTCAAAATCGGGGCACCAATGAAGTCCATTATATGGAGAAAAATCCTGAAATACTTTCCTCAGAAACCATAATTTCTTCACAACTGAAGACAGAAAGACATGAACATCTTGGATAATAAATGGTTAATAAATATTTTGTAAATTGTTGTTCTGAAAGTGGAGTTCTCCTTTAATGAGACCAAAGACTGCCTGTTAGATTTACCCAAAACAAATGATCTCTTATGTTTAACCACTACAGAGACATCAGAGCCAGCGGCAAACAAATGCAGCAACTAAAATCCAAAAAGAGATCATTAGGTTGGGAACTCACATCGCCTGGACTCTTATCAGCCACTGAGACACAGCTGAGCACAATAGCATCACAGTCATGTTTGGAGGCTGTCCCAGACTCCCCAACACACTTCAGGAGCTGCCGCACAGACGAGAACTGACGTTGCCGGACAAGGCGCTGTCCGACTCGTATGTACACCGCCAGTGCCTCCAGCTGGAAGTCCTACACCACATAAAAGAAAATAAGAATCAGAGTCAAATGTTTATGAGACAAAGGCTCAATCTGTAATTGGTGTGTCGTAACCGCTTACCTGTATTACTCGATATGCGATGCCAAAACCTTCCTCAATGTTCTTGCCTCCCAGCATCACCTGTGCAAAGTGCAGCCAGAGGTTACGGCGTTTGTGAAATTTGTTTATGACTTGTTTATATTTGATTTATTCAGATTTCATCTTTAGTCTCTGTTAGATTTATGCCACAATGCACTGTCAACCAGTTTTTACTTCTTTTATACACTACCATTTAAAAGTTTGGGCTCAGTAAGATTTTTTATTTAAATAAAATTAATGCATTAAAAGTGATCAGTAAAAACCTTTTTATATATAATGTTAAAAAAAATATCAGTTTCCACAAAAATACTACTAAGCCTTTTTTTTCAACATTGATAATCATCTGTTTCTTGATCACCAAATCAGCATGTTAAAATGTTTTTTTGAAGGATCATGTGAGACTGGAGTAATGGCTGCTCAAAGTTCGGCTTTGCCATCAAAGAAATAAATTAGATTTTAAAATATCTTTAATGAAAAACACTTATTTTAAATTGAAATAATATTTCACAATATTACTGTTTTTACTATATTTTCAATCCAATAAACACAGTCTAAATGAGCACAAGAGACTTCTTTCTTAAATGCATATTGCTCCAATGCCAAACCTTTGAACGGCAGTGTAGATATCAACAGAGATCTTGTTGCGTTCATGTAAACAGCAAAAACTTCAGATTTTTGGGCATCTGATTTGGACCACTTTCAAATGTATTCTACAATATAATTACTTAATATATTACCACACTGAAAAAAAAAAATTCAAAAAAAAAAAAAAAAATCACATCTGCATTAGACCATGCAGTGTAAATGCAGCCTTAGAGTGCAGCAGTTTATACAATGTGCATTCTGAATGTTAGGAAATATGATCATTTTTGTTTATAACACTGTTTCTATTCCAGTTTTCTGAAAGGTTTATGCCATTAACCACATCCATACTTTATCTCTTTTCCCACAATATGCATTCACTCATATTCTCAAGTAATTCAAAACAATTGGCTCATGCAATCAGCTGAAACTGAAATGTGTAAAATCGATTCAGGGAAATACTTACAGTTAAAATCTTACCATAAACCATAATATACACACATAACACAGACCACAAAAGAGCAAAAATGTACTGATTTATTGATCCATTTTGATGTTTTTTTAATATCTCTCTCTTATTTTTATTTAAATAAATATGCAAAATTTCCACTCTCCCCTCACCTTCACATATTCTATGCTGTCTTAAATCTAACCTACAAAGTTTACCATTGCTCTGTGAATTTTCACGGGCGAAATTCAGTCATTTTAATAGAAATCCACGCAATTGAAAATTGTGTGAAAGATTTCCGCACACAGATTTCAAAAGGTTTCCAGTTGGACAAGCATATTCGGTATGCTGATAAGCAGAAAGACATCTGTGTGAGCTGTGCTTCACACATCGCTAAACTATTGACAATAGACCTTTTTTGTCCTCTAAATACTGACAAAATTTCACTGATGTAATAATAACTTTAGAAACAGATATGGAAGGGGAAGCAGAAAATGGACTACAGAAGAGCATGTTTTACTAGCTCACCTTGCAGGCCACGTCCACCTTCATGGGGCTGTTTCCAAACAAAGTGGGTGGGGCACTGTTCCCTGAGAGGGCGGGGCCTACAGCTGTCTTGGACGGTGAGTTTTCACAGCGGTGTAAAAAGCGTGTCACCTCCAACTGCAGCTCAATTGTGTGTATGTGTCTGCAACATTTAGGGTCCATTACCAAACAAAAATAGCCCGAAGCCAACATACTGAGGAACTTAATGGAAACTCTTATCAGTACTCACTATATAATGTTGTAATTCAGTTTATGTCATTATACATACACTGCCCTTCAAACGTTTGGAAACACCCCTGGCAAAGTGTGGTTTTGGACGATATCAGCATAAATCCTTATCATTTTTTGGTTTTTCATTTTGATTACATAATAATGGCAATATATACATGTCAAAGTCAGACATGCCCCTTTGCCAGCTGTGATGCCTGGTTACTGGTTTAAACAGGTTTTTAAAAGATTTTTGGGTCAGCACACCTTAATAGCTTCAACAACTGATTGCCAATTAAGTTTAGAATACAATGAATTTAGGTCCAGATTATGCAGAGCTGTAATAGCTGCTAATGGTGGATATTTTGATGAATCGAAAATGTATGTTTTTTTCTACGTATAAACTGTTTATGTAATAAAATATTTTTTCATAGTTTGTGTTGTCCCTTATCAGTGCCAAATTATAACAAATTAAAAAGGATTCATGCCAATATTGTCCAAAACCCCACTTTTCCAGGGCGTTTCCACACTTTTGGAGGGCAGCGTAATGAAAATAGTAAATTACGTAAACTACTAGTGCATCTGGCTATATTTTATTTTCCCAAAGGAATGTAAATCTAAAATCAATTTGACTAAAAATTGAAATATTTTAATACCTGGAAACATCGGTGGAGCTCATTTTCTTCCTGAAAGAGGAGCTGTGTGATTTCCTGCGGCTCTGTTGTTCCTGCAGGTAAGTTCTCAGGTGCTCTTTGGCTCGGATCAGCCAGCGCTGCTGTTCTCCCAGCTGCAGATACGACTGAGCACCATAAGAAAAGAAGCGGATACAGGTCATAGCGGCACGAATGTGATCCTAAAAAGAGAGAAGAAAAAGTTATATCAGGATACTATAGAGCAAGTGAGAATATGTGTGCGTGTGTGCATTTGTACAGCTATCTTTGTGTGGACTGGTTTGAGTTTTAGACCATCAGAGTAAAGACAAAGAGAGTAAAATGAGGACATTTTGGCTGATGCTCACTTTCTGAGACCCCTTTAAAGGCCTGTTGTTGGTCAAGGCTTGGTTTTAGGGATAGGTTAGATTTAAGGTAAAGGTTTGGGTGAGGCACTTAGGTCTTATGGGTAGGTTTACACTCTTAAAAATAAAGGTGCTACACAATGCCATAAAATAACCTTTTTGTTTAAATGGTTCCATAAAAAAACCTTTAACATCTGAGGAACCTTTCCAGTTCACAAAAGGTTCTTTTTGGCGAAAGAAGGTTCTTCAGATTATAAAAAGTTAAGAAACTTTGTGGAACCAGAAATGGTTCTTCTATGGCATCGCTGTGAAGAACCTTTTAAAGCACCTACATTTTTAAGAGTATAGGGTAAAGAGCTAAAGATTGCACTGTGTAAATGAATCTCCTCACAAGGATAGCTGTACAGGGTTGTGTGTGTATGTGTGTGTGTTAAGTACCATCATGAACTGTTGGAGTTGGTACAGAGAGTGGTAGTGTCCCCTGCGCTGCAGGAACTGACAGGCTGAAAGAAGGTAACGGCCCCAGTTCTCCAGTGTGGGGTCCAGGGTTTCTAAAAAACCCTGCAAAGCCCCCAACCGCCCACGTTCAAGACAGGGCTGAAAGATGCCCTCCAGAAACACATCCTCTGAACATTCCTAGAAACAAACAAAATGAGAAAAGATGCTTTGTAAAAAATAAACATACATGTTCCTCTGTCATATTTTATATGCAATAAACATGCCTCTAAAATCAGATTACATGTACATGACTGTTGGGGCTGGAAAAATGTTTGAATGTTTTTGAAAGTAGTATCACTAAAGCTACATTTATTTGATCAAAAATACAGTAAAATCAGCAATACTGTAAAATATTACTACAATTTCAAAGCGTTGTTTTCTATTTTAATATATTTTAAAATGTAATTTATTTCAGTGATGGTAAATCTGAATTTTCAGTAGCCAATGAATTAGTTTTAAGTGTCAAAGATACTTTAAAATTCATGATATACTGATTTATTATCATCAATGTTGAAAAAAATCCCTAATATTTTTGTGGAAACCATGACAGATTTATTTTTTCAGTACTTACTGATGAATATAAGGTTGAAAACAACAGCATTTATTTGAAATAGGCATTTCTAAAATGTCATCACTTTTGATCTAATTAATGCATCCTTGCTGAAAAAAGAATTAATTTTTTCCTTTTGTAAGGTACTGTAGTTCTGATAATAAATCTGTAACTTTTTGCAGAACCTTGTTCTGTAAGTGGGTAAGTGCGTCTCTCAGGCAGTCATGACGCAGGTAAAAGCTGATGAGACTTAGGTGTGTGCCGTAGGTGAGCAGGTAAAACAGACACTCCTGATAATAGCTGCACCGCTGAACTCTGCTCTCTGTTCCATCTAGAGGAGCAGAATCAGCGAGAGCTTCCTCCAGCTCACGCAAAGAGGCCAGGATGTCCTCATCCACTGTCTATATCAAAAAAAAGAAAAGGAGTTCAGAAACACCCTGTAAGGTCAAGGATCCCATCAAATCAAGTCAGGGTGTAGTATTACCGTGCTCAGAGTGGTTTTGACTGTAGATTCCAGGTGCTGAACGATCTCCTGCAGAAGTCTCCCTCCATGGTTCAGCTGGTTCCGATCTACTGGTGCTTTCAGACAGCGGGCAAACTTCTCCCTTGCCCCGCTCAGATTTCCAGCCTTCAAAGACGCCATACCCCATGCCTGCCAAACACCGTTTGGGTCTAGTCCACTCTTAGTCGACACCTGAGCAATATAAAACAAAAAATGACTGCAAAAAACAGCTGAGCCAAAAAAATCATGACAGGTCACAACATTTGACTTTTATTGGATGGAAAAGAGCAGCATGAACATTCTGCCTAACATCTACTTTTGTGTTCAACAAAATTTATTTTTGTTATTTTTGTTATTTTTGACTGAACTAAATTCTTTAAATCTTAAGCAAATACTCCACCTCCACAGCCAGCTGGTAGTGTTCGGCCTCCAGCAGCTGGTTGCGCAGACGCGTCACTGCAGTCATTTCCTGAATATCGTCCAGAGATGGAATGTATTTGTAGTTTGCACTGACTAGGATCTTTAACACATCCACCTTACTGATGTAGCTGTTGATGAAGAGAAAAATGAATTAAAGACAAGATAAACTACTTTTCAAAAGGTCTTTAATATTATTTTTAAAATTTAATAAATACTTTTATTCAGTAAGGATGCATTAAACTAATCAAAAGTGACAGTAAAGACATTTATAATGCCACAAATGATTTCTATTTAAAATATGTGACCCTGGACCACAAAACCAGTCATAAGGGTCAATTTTTTGAATTAAAAAAAAAAAAAAAAGTTAATGTTATTTACTTAATATCCTAATGATTTTTGACAATGTATTGTTGCCTATTGCTACAAATATACCCGTGCTACTTGAGACTGGTTTTGTGGTTCAGGGTCACATATGTGTTGTTCATTTAAATTTCTATCTATTAAAGTATCCTGAAAAAAGTATAATTGTTTCCACAAAAAAAAAATTACGCAAGCAGCACAACTAAAGTAATCTTGAGTGCCAAATCTGTTTATTAAAATAATTTCTAAAATGATCAAGTGACACTAAAGACTGGAGTAACGGCTGCTGAAAATTCAGCTTTACCATTACAGGAAAAAATTAAATTTTTTTTAATAGATTAAAAAAGTTATTTTAAATTGTACAAATATTTTACAATATTACTGTCTTTACTATATTTTTGACCAAATAAATGCAGTGTGGGTAAGCATAAGACATTTAAAGCATATGAGAATCAGTTTAATTCTGGTCTCATTCAGAATTTATGTTTTTAAAATTAAAATACAAAATAGATTAGATTCATTACACAAGTAAAGGTGTGTTTCTCACCTGTCGCAGAGTGCCGGTTCATGGGTGCATCCTGCGTTTACAAACATGAGTTTGGCACTAAACAGCAGCTGACGCATCACATCTGTCAACAGACGTGCATCCACCTCGGGATTTGTCAGTTTGCGGGAGAGTGAGCGGCAGTGGCCAATCAGCTGTTGCCCGCAGGCTGCATGATCACTATGTAGTGTCATTATAGCGACACACAGTGACGCGCTAGGTGCCTTTAACATACAAACACAAAATCTTTAGGAAATATAAATGAGACCATATTAAAGAAATCTCATTTAAACCAAATCACAGTCAGAACAAGACAATGAGTAGAGAATCAGACCTGTTCATAGTAGAACTCGTTCTTCAGCTGCTGGTTCTCTGCTGGGTTTGGACTAAGGCGGTACTGCTTTCGTGGAACCTCAGGCAGACTGAGAACTCCATTCAGGACTCCATCAACAGACGCAGGGCTGCCAGCTACTGAGAAAAGTTTACTTTATAATCTTGTAATCACCATCTGAGTAAAAGCATCAACATTTGGCCATGCAACCAAAACAGAAAGATTTGTAAACCCTTATAAGACGAGACTGAAAATAAAAAGATTATGTGTGTGACATGAACTAAACAGAGACAAGTTTACCTTCTCCCTGTTCAAGCTCCTCATCTGAGCTGCAATAAACACAACATAAGAGATCAAGGTACATAAAAAACAGATTAGCATGAGAAGCATCAAATTTTCAGATGTGCAACATCTAGGAATAAAAAAAAAAAAATTCAGATCCTGTTTTGATTTCTCCTAATGGTTCAATAATACTTTTTACTAAAAGAAATATACTACTGTTCAAACGTTTGGAGCCAGTGAGATTTTTTTTTAATTTCAGCAGTCATGACATCTTTAGTGTCACATGACCCTTCAGAAATTATTCTAATATGCTGATTTGCTGCTCAGAAAACATTTCTCATTGTCATTTTTTAAACTTTAAAACTTAGAGTTTAATATTTTTGTGGAAACTGATTTTTTCAGGATTCTTTGATTTAATGCATCAATTTAATCCATCCTCGCTGAATAAAAGCATTAATTTCTTGCTGAACCCAAACTTTTTTGTATTTAAAAAAAAAAGAAAAAGAAAAAAAGAAGAAAAAGTAACTTCAATTCCATTTTTTTAAATTATAATTTAGATAATAAACATTTTAAAACAATTACTGTTTACAAAGATTTTACAATGGCTTTTAAGTTTTTTCAAATGTGCAATCAAATCAAAGATGTCCTAAGATGGCTCAACTGTTGAATTCTACAATTTCGAACCCCATTTTAAGTTTCTTTGACCTGATTGAGTTTGATCAGCATGTGATTGTTTACATTTAATGTTACTTTTATATAATTATTTTTATTTTATTTATTTATTTTTTTTCATATAGTACTGTCATATATAATGACATTTCACTTTAATCCTCCTGAGGGCTTTATGGGTGGGGGGAGGTTATGTGTTGTTTTAATTTTGGTTTGGATTCCTTTAATTCAGTGGGGTTAAAAGTAGAAAAAAAAAAAGTTGTCCTAAGACAAGAACAGGTAAAGTAAATATTAAACTCTATGTGTTTGCTTCGCTAAAACAAATCAGCTTATAAGAGTCATCTGAAAATCTTAGTACTCTTGTAGAATCAGTTCTTGTGCTTTTAAAAGGTGTGTGTGCATGTGTCTTACTCTGTGTGGAAGAAGTTGTAGCATTCGTCACAAACTCTGACAGGTTCTTCAAAGCCCTCTACAACCATCTTCCTGCTAGAGCAGGAATGACACACCAGCCTGCCACAGCGTCTGCAGTGGTGCCGTCTGTTAAACTGACACAGGAGAAGGTTTACGTTAAGACTCTCAAATTCTTACAGAGAGGCCTAATAGAAAGCAGAACAGGAAATCACAGCAGGAGCACATCCTATCACACAAGCTTATTCACACCCCATCTCACTCAAACACTCTGCCTCTCTCACCATAGTGAATCTCTCCCTCTGGCAGACCATGCAGATGTGCTGTTTGTGGTCTGGGATCCAGTCCTTGCGCTCAGGGGTTTTCTCCGGAGGGGTGAAAGGTGTGGCCAGCTGCCGGATCCTCTTCGCACTGGGGCGTCTATCACTGGAGGGTGTGTGCATGGGTGTGCTGCCTAAAGAAAATGTGTGCAAACATGATTTAGAAACTAAACTATCAAATCATACAAGACTTTCTGAGAAAATCATCAACTGCAAATCCACAGGCTGGTTCTGACTTTGGACGTGTGGTTTATACCTGCTGATGGAGGAGGGGTGTGGCTTGGAGAAGAGGGGCAACTCTCCTGGGCTGGACATTGCAGAAATGCATCCTGCAGACTAATGACAGAATCTGAGACAGAAAGAAAGAGGGAGAGAAATAGATTAGCACAAAGTAGAATTGCAGTGTAATGACCTCAAACGTCTAATAACACTAACATTGACAGGAATGTTTTTGTAACTAACTAAAGGACTGATCCACTGTTCTAACTTACCAGAACGTGACCACTCTCTGGGTGCATAAGGAAAATCGAGAGCCTTCTGGGCATAATCTGCCAGTAGGGCATCAATGTGTTGGTTGGTAATGCCGGCGTCCTGAGCCGGCAGAAGGCTCCGTAGAGTGCTGATGGCAACAGTGGCCCAGTCTACCTTCAGATTCATCAGCAGCTGCTCCAACATGAGAAGCGGATCAGACAGCAGGGAAAAATAGTCCTGATGAGATGCTTCCGGTAGAGTGAGTAGAACCTGCAACATGTACACAAACCACGCTATTCAGTCACAAGCATTTCTTGTTGCAGCTGAATCAGTGTGTTATTTGGATAGGTCAAACATTGTTACCTTTGAGCCAAGGTGAAGGGCATTGATGTGGCGTCTTCGCGCTGGGGTCATCTGACTCTGGAAGTGTAGGGTGAGGTAGTCTGACAGAAAGTGGCAGGCAGCTAATCCAGGTCTTCGATCCAGGGCCCGCTCACTAACCTCCAAACCCATTGAATCAGAGAGAGCCTCCAAGAGCTACATACAGAGAGACACAGAGGCATTTTTTCTTATATGTGACCCTGAACCACAAAACCAGTCTTAAGTAGCACAAGTATATTTGTAGCAATAGCCAAAAATACATTGTATGGGTCAAAATTATACATTTTTCTTTTATGCCAAAAATCATTAGGATATTAAGAACTTAATTTTTGATTAGTAATATGCATTGCTAAGAACTTTATTTGGACAACTTTAAAGGCTATTTTATAGTTTTTAGTATCTCAGCCAAGTTTTATGGATAGGATATCCAAAAGCAAAAACATCAGTGGAAAGCATGTATAAATGTATAAATCTCAATTTTAAACAAAACTGACTCTTATGACTGGTTTTGTGGTCCAGGGTCACATATTCACAATTTGTTTGAAATAACATTTACAAAGCTAATCACAAAGCTAATGGATATCCTTTCATATGGATAATACAGTAGGGCAAATTTGGGTTCATGTCATTGACAGCATAAAACTAGTTTATGAACTAAGGCTACATTTACACTAGTGCATTTTCGTTTTAAAACACATAACTTTTGCAATAGTTATGCCTGTCAACCTTTGAAAACAGAGACTTTCGAAAACACTGCAGACCTCTTTTTAAGGTCTTTGCACGCCTTAGAGTCTGAAATTCTCGCCTGAAATTTTCGCTGATTAAAAATAAAATACAACCTCAAGTTGTGTCAGTCATGTTAACACACTGTCTCCGAAACTTTTGTCCGTCATAAAAAAATTTTCTGCATTTTTGCATCCATAACAAGCATTTTGATAGGAAAGGATGACAAATACACTAACACATACAAAGATTTTAGTCTGAAACCTCCGGGGTTGCGTTTCAGTGTAAACAGAGTAACAAAATTTGTTCTGCATATTCTTGATGACTGTATAAACAATAATACCATGCTCATTATGTATGGTCATGTGACATGCGTTTTCGTTTGTGTAGTGTGGATGGAGTTCCTGAAACACAGTAAAAACGCCGGTGTAGACTAGGATCGTTTTCATTTTAAAACGAAAACGCATTAGTGTAAACAGGGCCATAGATACAGTAAACTCAATTGTTTCTATACAATGGAAGCCAACAGAAATCATAAAAACACATACACACCTGGAAAGCATCTTCCGTGTGATTCTGTTCTAGGAGATGTAGCAGGTGTTCAGTTTGCAGTTGCATTCGAGACTGATCAGAGACTGAATACAGCTGCACCCACTGGGTACACAACTCAAACTCCTGAAAACACACACATTTATCTTTTATAATATAGGCCTTTTACACTACAGTTGAAAAAAATATTTCTATGATGCAAAATGTTCACTCTGGTAATGTCTAATCCTACAAGTTTCATTCTGTAGAAAGCATTTTGATCTGCTGTGATCAGCTGCAGATATAAAGCTGGGTCACCAAATCAAGGAACCATGACGGGTTACCAAAATCTGATATCACTCAATATTTCACACAGAATGGCTTTTATGTTACCCAAATTCCCTCTTGTGATGTCTAACCTTCAGAAAATAAATGCTTATTTTAGAAAGCAGTTCAAATATGAACACACAAATATACAGCAGGGTCACTGAATCCAACCAGGTACCCATAGAGGTTATCCATTATCTCTCAATTTCATAAAAAATGGCTTTAATATTCTTCAGATTTTTTCTGGTGACTCCTGTTTCATAGACATTTTGGTCTGATGTGAACAGCTGCAGATATACAGCAGGGTCTCCAAATCTGATGTTACCCAAATCCCTGACATTGCCCTTCTCTATTTCACACAGAATTGCTTTAATGCTACCCAAATTCATGCTGGTGATGTCTAAATGTTTTTATTATATATCCTGGAAAGCATTTTGGTGTAATGTGAAAGGCAACATAGATGTAGCAGGTTACAAAACCCCACAAGACAGCATAACAAGTTATAGAAATCCGTTACCCATCTCTATTGCACACAGAATGATTTTAATGCCACCCTAATTCACTCTAGTGATATCTAACATCCTCTTTATCCTTTTCTATTTTACACAGAGTGGCTTTAATGCTCCGCAAATTCACTCTGGTGATGTCTAATCTTCTCTGTTCATGCTCTAGAAAGCATTTTGATTTGATGTGAACAGCTGCAGAAACACAGAAATTAAATTGTGCTAATTGTTCCCATATTACTGGCACAGTCAAGTCAATACTTCAAAATAATTCAGAATCAACTGGACAATTCAGCCAAGGTATTACAGCACAGATACCTCCATTCAGTTTATTCAAACATAATCGTAGGAGATGCCCATGTTTCAACTACCGTTTACAGTAGATTTACACAGAACTCAGACTCACCATGGCCTCCAGCATTAGACTGAACACAGATTCAGGATTCTTTGTAGACTCCTCCCTCAACCCCTGCCACGTCTCCCATGGCAACGGTGGCTGCAAACTCAGCATCTAAATGACAAAATTATGTCAACAGCCCACTTCTACAATCTGGAAAATACAGTTCTTATGTGCACTGGCACCGACTGCAATCCAAAAACAAAACAGTCATCAGTCTGGAGCTTATAAAATCAGAGAGAAGATGACATGGTACTACAGTTTTTTTTCCTGTTAATACTTACTGGCATGTTTATGCACATTAAAGTGTCTTAACATAAAGAATAGTTTTTAAATTATGGGAACACAGTTAATACAAGCACATTGCAAAACCAAGAATTCCTTATGCCAGTCTTATACTGATGCAGTAAATAAGTAGAGCATTGCTGTGTCAGACTGACCCGTTGGTACATGTCAAGCTCGTGTTTTCTCTGCTGAAGCTGCTCTCGGAGTGGATCCTTGGTGTCCTGGTCACTGAGACAGAATTGCAACAGCTCTAAACACTGTTGTAAAGGCCAGCGGTCCAAACCCTGCAGAACCACACGTCCACGCAGCTCCCAGTCCCTTACACGAAACAACTGCTCCACACTGCTGCATTCTTTACAAAGAGACATATACAAAGATATCTGTTAAACTAGAAGAAATATGTCAAAGTCATTTATGTGCCAAACTTCTTGCTGCCAGCTGGTGGCGCTATGGCTACAACTGGATATTGGCATGTAGCACAGCACTGGCCTTTAGATGTCTTGGGGCCAGGATTCTTACCAAACATGTGTAATCCAGTGCAGTTTGGACATTGCATGTTTAACTTAGTGTAAAACAAGCCATTTCCTGTTGTCAGCAGGTGGCACTATAATTATAACAGTATATTGGCCTTTAGGGGTGTTCAGGCTAAAACTCCTATTGAACGTGTGAAGTTTTTTTTTTTTTGGGGGGGGGGGTGCAAATTGGACATTGTATGGCTGAGTTATAACAACTTCCTTTTACATGGTGAAACAACGAAATTTGTCAGGCTGCCATGGACATGCCCTTTAACGAAAACTCAAGATCTTCGCAATTTAACACTGCAAAGGCCTTTAGATTAGACTGACTAAATATAACGTTGATGTCATGACTATAACTGAATATGGGCTCAGGACAGGACTTTTATCAAACATGTGAATTTTGGTGCAGATCATTGTGTGGCTGAATTACAACAACTTCTTGTTTCATGGCGAAACATAAAAGTTTGTCAGGCCGCCACAGACACGCCGTTCAATGAAAACTCAAGATCTTCAAGATTAAATTCGGTGTTGATCTGTTTAAATATCTAGGAGGAGTTTGTTCAAATACAACACCTGAAAAAAGCAAAAACAGCACAAAACTTGCAAAGAAATTTCAAAATAACAGACTTCCTGTTGGGTTTTGGACTTCGTACCACACTTTTTTTGTAGGTATTGGGTGTGTTCCATGTGTCCATCAAATTTCGTACACGAACGTGAAATGTAGCTCAAGGGGCACTTCGTTGAAGTTTTATAGGTGGTGCTATCGAGCCATTTTGACTCACCCACTTCTGAAACCCATATCAGATGTAAATTCTCACCACTGTTGGCGTGTGCAAAAGTTTCATAAGTTTTCGAGCATGTTTAGGCCTTCAAAAATGTGATTCATTTTGGAGAAGAAGAAGAAACTGAGTAATTCCAACAGGGTCCTCGCACAACTGTTGCTCAGGCCCTAAAAACTGTAACAGACACTATGTCACCTAGGTAAATCTTACCTTGCAGAGCAGTGCATGCCAGTAGTTTGTCCCGGAGTGCCCCCTCCTGACTGCAGGGTTGTGCATACAGCTCTAGGAGGTCTAAGGCTCTGTTCAGATCACCCATGTTTAGTGCTTGCTGGAAGGCCTCAGCAGCCATTGCTTGTCCCACATTGCTCTGCAAGCCAGAAAACAACATTCCCACCACAGGCTTCCCACAGAGAGCCACCCCAAGACCCTCATCTGCTTCCAACGAGACCCCTAGAACTGGCTCAGCCATGGTCCGTAGGTACATTCTCAGGATAGGGAAGTTTTTAAGCAGGGCTTCCCCTTCTTTTGAGATCTGGTCACCATCCAAAACCACCTCTTTACGCCCAGATCCGCGAAAATAGCCTGACCAGCCAGAGGAGGTCGCCCGGGTCACCCCACCCCGACTGGCACTGAGACAAGCCAAGGCGGCGACGAGAGAGGAACGGGACTTCAGGAAAGACAGCGCAGATGGGGTGAGGAGAAAAGAAGAAGGAGGGCATGAAGATGGTGAGGGTGGAGAGGTGGAGAGACTGGTGGATGTAGCAGACACGTCCTCCACTGAGACCTCAGACTCAGAACTGAGGTCGGAGGTTGTGGCAGGGTCAGAGAGGTCAAGGGAAGGGGCGCACTCCTGAGCATACTGCTGGAGAATTGAGGCAATGCTGGCTGGGCAAAACACCCCACTGTTAACCCCTGCAATCCTTGGTTGCCCCTGAGAAGAGGTTACAGCTCTAGAATCCAAGAGAGGGAGAGTTTCACAGCAGCGCTGAACTACAACCTGCTGCACACTCAAACGCAGCCGCTCATGTTGCAGGAGAGACAGAACCCTGCAAACAAAGACATATGTGATTGATTATAAATATTTGCACATAATGCAGCAGTTTAAGAAAGACAGATCATTATTTACCTATCAGGTGACACCTGTCTGTCAAACAGCAGGAGAGACAGAAGCTGGGTAGGTGACTGAAGCAACAGCAAAAGAGGATTTCCAAGTTTCACTTCCATGGACTGATCTAAGATCAGATGCACAGCTCTTAATACTTTATAGACATGCCATTTCCATAATTCTGTTGATAGGGGAATTCTTACCCTCTGACCACAGACTGCGCACTAGTACTGAAGCCAACACATTGACGTAATCAAGGAAACTGCGTATGTAATCTGGTCTGCCAGAGGTATTGTTAGGCTCAGACGGGCAGAGCTGGTCCAGATACTGTAGGAGTTGTTTCATAGCAGTCCGTACTGGGTGGGAATCCAGTTCAGACTGCTTAAGACCAGCCTGTTCAGCCAGAGCCGTCAAGAGAGAGCTACCCCCCCAAAGCATCTACTGTAGGAGAACAAAATGAATAACATAAATTATATTTTAAAGGGGTCAGGCCACAGAAAATTTTGAATAAGCGTTGTGTTTGATGTAATATCACATCAAAATTAAAAAAAAAAAAACTTCCCAGTCAATTCATACCATTTCATGAATATACGCTGCAAAAACATCTAACTCCTAAGAGAATTTACCCTTCGCAAACAGCTTGATTTACAGGCGATCTGACCACTAATAACACCGAATCTGCCATTCTGTCCAACAAAAAAATCAGACAGGACAGTAGATTAACTTTGGTGGACTTAAACTTGAAAAATGGTGTGTATTGATGTTTTTGCACTGATAATCATTCATGTTTATTTTATGCTTTAAGTAAAGAAGAAAAGGCAATCAGTTCACGTCAATTGATCTAATAAGGCAATACAGTGATCTATTTCCTCTTTGCGTCTCGATGTTTTTTTTTTCCACTGTGTGAGAACATAATGTGTAGTGTGAGAGTGGCATTGTTTGTCAGACATAGGAACAGTAACTAAGAAGGGCTGGATTTTGCAAAGGGTCAATTATAATTATGACAGTCTTCAGAATTGAATTTATGAGATCAAGAATAAAATATGAAGTAGACATAACTATTACTCTCAGAATTTCTTTGTCAGTTTCAACTTTTATTTCATGATTCCTACATTTTTATTTCAGTTTTGACTATCAATTGTTTTATTTCAGAATTTTAGCTTTTTGTAATGATTGTCAACTTTTATGTCATAATTCCTGTTTTATTTACAATTTCCTCTTATCTCTTTTTTGTAAGATTTGTCACATCTCCTCTCATAATTTCAACATTTTAAGACATAATTGTTTTGTAGATGGGCTTCCATTAAAATCAGCCAATGAGAATCAACAACAAAAAACATTGTTTATATATTGTATATGGTTCAGTTCTAACCATACATATGGTCCTATTAAAAGTCTGTAGACTACAGACAACAGATTAAAAAAAAAAAAAGATTTAAGAAGATAAAAGAGTTATTTTTATTTTCTTTGTACACAAGAAGTATTCTTGTAGCTTCAAAATATTAAGGTTGAACCACTGATGTCACATGGACTATTTTATCAGTGTTTTACTACCTTTCTGGGCCTTGAATGTGATAGTACCGTTGCTGCCTATGCATGGTCAGAAACTTTTGGATTTCATCAAAATATCTTAATTTGTGTTCTGAAGATGAACAAGGGGTTTTATGGGTTTGTAACGACATGAGGGTGAGTAATTCATGACAGAATTTTTCATTTTTGAATAAACTAACTCCTTAACTACAACACAGCGGGCACAAATTTTGAACAATTCTAGAAAAACCCAGAAATTCAATGAAAATCATCATGTTTTTAAAGTGCCATAAAGTTTCAGTGTGCTGAAATGAGCACAAAGATAATGCCAAGTTCACTTTGCCAATACCTGAGGTGTTAGTGGCAGAGGTCAGGGTTTGAAGCGTGACCTCTAGGCGCTGATTCAGGTATAGCCGGGAGGCGATACTCTCCTCTGTTAATGTTGAATGACAAGACAGCAGCACTTCCTGGGCACTACAGCCAAATGGGCTGCAGACAGCATTTTCCTCCCCATTAGAGTCTAGAGACGAAAGATGTTAAAATAAAGAGGTTATGTAAGGTAAAACTATAGTTTTACCTTACATAAGGTAAAATACAAGTGTGCGGAAATCTTCAAACTTGTTTTACTTGTTCCTTTGCTGGCGGAGGTTCTATTAAGAATCTTGCTGATTTGCTGCAGTACTGAAGGGAAGCCTCTAATACCGTTGGCATGAGGAACCTTTGGATCTACTCGTACACCTGTAATAGACAAAATAGGTTAGGATTCAGCAATAAAGATGGCTCAGTTAAAGATCCTTGATGCAAACTCACCTCTACCCTCCAAGAAGCTGCTAAGTCTTCTTTCTGCAGTCTCAAGCAGCTGCCTTGAAGTTTTCCACAGTTGGCACTGACAGCAGGAGAGGTCAAAGGCTGCCATAGCTGCAGGGCTCAACTCTTCCAGCAGGGGTCGCACGAGGTCTGGGGAGTCTATAGAGCACTGGGAGAGCCAGTAATTGTCCTCTAGACAGGGTATAGGCCGGCTCGAGGTGCTGAGTAACCGTTCAGCCACATCAGAGATAGAATAAAAGGCCATGCCTGAGGAAAGAAAGACACCAAATGAGAAAAAAGGTTTATAGATATCACTACTTTTCAAAAACATTACACACTTCATTCTTTCAGTTGCTGGGCTATGTATATAGTGTTATATACAGTTGAGGTCAAAAGTTTACATACAACTTGCATAATCAGCAAAATGTTAATTAGTTTACCAAAATAAGTGGAATTATACAAAATGCATGTTATTGCTTATTCAGTACTGACCTGAAAAAAAGATTTTACATAAAGGATGTTCACATATAGCAACTATTACAGAAGGTTCAAACAATCACTGATGCTCCAGAAGGAAACAGAAGGTATTACAGGTAAATTTAGGGTAAATTTAACTTATTTTGTCTTTTAGGAAACATGTATCTTCTGTAGCTTCTGAAGGGAAGTACTAGATGTACTAAAAAAATATATTTAGTCAAAATAAGAAAAATATACACATCCTCATTCTGTTCAAAAGTTTCCACCCCTGGATGCATTGTTTTTCCTTCTGAAGCATCAGTGAGCATTTTAACCTTCTGTTATAGTTGCATATGAGTCCCTCAGCTGTCCTCAGTGTGAAAAGATGGATCTCAAAATCATACAGTCATTGTTGGAAAGGGTTCAAATACATAAAAATGCTGGAAACCCAAAGAATTTATGGGACCTAAGGGATTTTTCTAAAGAACATTGGGCAGTTTAACTGTTCAGGACAAACATGAACAACTATCAATAAAAAAAAAAACAGCTGTGGATCATTCGGGTAACAACAGTATTAAGAATCAAGTATATGTAAACTTGATATATGAAAAGAAAGTGAAAAAGTGACAGCGTATTGTCAAGTATGGTGACCCATACTCGAAATTGGTCCTTTGCATTTAACCCATCACGAGTGCACACACACAGCAGTGAGAAGTGAATACACACACACTGCCCGACTCTCTAACCATCAGGCCATGACTGCCCCAAATATGAAATATTTTATTCAGGTCAGAGCCAAATAAACAATAACATGCATTTTGTATGATCCTTCTTATTTTGGTAAACCAATTGGTAAACTAAATAATATTTTGCAGATCATGCAAGGTGTACGTAAACTTTTGACTTCAACTGTAAAAACAGTCCTATGTCATGTCCTCTTTAGATAGTAAAATTTGTTTGTGCAATACCTGCAGCTGCTGCACTCCCAATGCTTTTAAGTGTTAATCTGCTGCTGCTGCCCATTCTTGTCCTGCCAGCTGGAGCAACACTCACTGTGCCCAGACCCTCTGAAGATGAGGACGACGAAGAAAGTGACTGGCTCTCTATCTTCTGCTCCACCTGAGCCAGCTCAATCAGGACCTCCCGGTACCGGTCCATAAAGACCAGTTCACCTGCACACTCAGAGTTTTCCAAGCCATACATCGCAATCACCTAATAAAAACATAACAAACACATGGCATTAAAAAAAGCCCAAACGCATGGATCTGAACCAACAATGAAAAATTAGGTCCACACAGAATAAATTAGTGCAAAAAATGCTTAAAATGTTTCTCAGATTCCTTTTAGACCTGCTACTATGCTGGCTGTACCCTTAAAGAGATAGTTTTCCCAAAAAAAAAAAATTACTCATTATTAACTGTCAATAATTACTGCTACATTTCTGGGACTGGGAACATTTCAGTTACATGCTGTATATGCAGGGTCAGAAAGCTCTCAGATGTCATTTTGTGTTGCAAAGATGAACAAAGGTCGTGTGGGTTTGGAACAACATGAGGGTGAGTAATTAATGACAAAATGTTTGACAACTATTCCTGTAAACAAAAACGGTAGTAATGTCAATACACAGTAACTTCATCATTACTGAAATGACATCATGTCTCACCTGCTGGGCCTCTATGTAGGTGCCTCTGCGTATGCAGGCAATGAGGAGAGACTCAGGTGGGGAGAGCATAGCAGGAACCAGCCAGCTGTGTGGCCCACCACACGGACACACTTCAGTCCCACGGCACACAGCCCCAACACACACACCGCCATCTGCAAGACAGCACAAGCAATAAACAATGTTAGCATTTAGAAAGGATGTGGGAAGGAAGTTAAGAAGGTGTGAATGTTTTTGTGTGAACTGACCTGAGGCGCTGGTGCTGACCTCCCCGTTCTGTCGTTCGGGTGAAGGGTGTCGTTCAGAGCGATGCCGGTGGTTTTTTCTCTTCCTCCGAACACCTGAACCGCTGCTGCCACTGCCCTGGCGTTTCAGAGGAAATGCTGGACTGGGAAGTGGAGATGGAAGGTACAAGCCATCTACAAATACAAACACACATATATGTTAACACATACACTATCAAAAGTTTTTGAACAGTAAGACATTTAATGTTTTTATAGAATTCTCTTCTGCTCACCAAGCCTGCATGTATTTGATCTAAAATACACTAAAAGCAGTAATATTGTGAAATATTTTACAATTTAATTTATTCCTGTGATTAAAGCTAAATTTTCAGAATCATTACTTTAGTCTTCAGTGTCACATGATCCTTCAGAAATCATTCTAATATGCTGATTTGCTGTTCAAGAAACATTTTTTATTATTATTATCAATATTTAAAACAGTTGGGTACATCTTTTTTCAGGATTCTTTGATGAATAGAAAGATCCAAAGATCAGCATTTATCTGAAATAAAAGGCTTTTGTAACATTACACATAAACATATGTACACATACTATACCATTTAAAGGCTTGGAGTCAGTATCATTTTTATTTTTTAGAAACTAACACTTCGTTTAGCAAGGATGCTTCAAATTGATCAAAAGTAATGATAAAGACATTTATGTTACAAAAGATTTCTTTTTCTAAAAACTTTCTATTCATCAAAAAAGTTTTACATGTATATACAAATACAACAACATGATAATAAAAAAAGTTTAACTGCAAATCAGAAATATAATGATTTCTGAAGGACTATACGACTGGAGTAACGATGCTAAAAATTCAGCTTTCAAATCACAGGAATAAATTACATTTTAAAATATATTCAAAAAGAAAACAGTTATTTTAAATAGTAAAGATATTTCGAAATTTTACAGTTTTTGATGTACTCTGGGTCAAATAAATGCAGGCTTAGTGAGCAGAAAAGACTTCTTTAAAAAAAGATTAAAAATCCTATTCAAAAACTTTTGACTGGTAGTGTAATTTTACTATTCAAAAGTTTGGGGTCAGTAAGATTTTTTTTTTAAATCGTTTTTAATGCTCAGCAAGGCTGTGTTTATATTGTGTAAAAATATTATTGTTATTATCATTACAATTTATTAAAATCTAAAACAACTATTTTCTATTTTATCTTTTAGAATGTTATTTATTCCTGCAATGGCAACGCTGAATTTTCAGCATCATAATTACAGTCTTCAGTGTCACATGATCCTTCAGAAATTATTATAATATGTTAATTAGGTGCTTAAGAAACATCTCTTATTATTTTTAATTTTGACAGTTGTGCTGCTTAATATTTGTGTGGAAACTATGATACATTTCACAGTTCAAAAGAACTGCATTTATTTGTAATGTTTTTGTAACATTATTAATGTTTTTACTGCCACTTTTGATTATTTTAATGCATCCTTGCTGAATAAAAAAAAAAGACCCAAAACTTCTGAACAGTAGTATATGTATTAAACCCTTGCATGAATATCAAAACACTACATCATATTTCTCACCATTCCCATTTCCATGGTTGCTAGTAACAATCTGCAGTCTCCACTGGGCTTCTGCCGTGTATTTAGACAATCTCTGTAACCGGGCACTGAACGTTTCTGCAGTAACAGAACATCCCAGACTCTCTGCCAACTCCACATCGGCCGCAAGCGCCCTGCCGTCCTCCTGCCCGACTCCACACACGCCCTCCAAGCCCTCTCTCACCAGCCGCAGAATCCCCTCCATTACACTCAAGTCCACCAGAAACCCCCGACACCCTGACATCAGGTGGCTAAACTCAGGGATTATCTGATCAGACTCTCTACTTTGGATCTCTTCTTTCAATTCCTCCATCTTTCCACCTTCCTGTTCTGCTTTTAAGACGCTCTCAGTTGTGCTCACATTTTTGGTATCGTTTAGTATCTTTTTTTCAGTGTTTGTGTCTGGTTGGGTTTCTGTGCTGGTGCTGATCTGATCCGATTGTGGGCTGAAGTCAGAGTCAGAGAGGAAGAGGAGGGAGAAAATATTCTCCAGGAGTTCCAAACGGAATAATGCAGGAACAGCTTCCAGGTACAGCTGACATTCTGATAAGTAGTGCTGGAATAGATCAGAGCATCCTGGGAAGAGTAAAGAATGAAAGGTAAAGTATGTCATCACATCACATGTCATCACTGAAACTGTGCCATACACATTTACAAGAAAAAACACGTTTTGCACACCTATTTGACACACCTATTCAATCTTTATTTTCACCATTTTTGAACAATAAAGTCACCCAAACTATGAAATAGGAACGGGAAATATTAAAGCTCTTAACTAATTTATTATTAAGATTGGTTGATATAACAATGGGAAGAGACATTATTTTTGTTTTCCTAATAGAAAAAATAAAACAGCAGCACTTTCACCTTCAGTTGGCTCATCCCCTTGACCCGCCTCTGTCTGCTGCTGATGCAGAGGCTCACAGTCCAGGCAGCCTGTGTGCGTGTGTGCATTCACACAGATGGCGTAAAGGGCATACTTCATGGCACAGAAGCCTCGAAACAAAGTGATGTTCCGCTGAACAGAACTGCTGGGTGACTCCACTAATGAAGGATCTCCTACAAATGCAGAACAATAATTTAAAGTTTCTGCAGATCTGTGTGAATTCAAATTCACCCCTTGTGTCTTATACCTGTTCTTTGCAGCAGTTCCAGAACTTTGTGCTCCTCGTATTTGGTGAGGGGTGTCAGGGAGTGCAACACATACAGGGCAGAGTGATTGTCCAGCATGTGTAGGTGACCCAGCAAGGCCTCATGGGATATCCCTCTGTGCAAGTACACATACTCGTAAATAAACAAACATATGCAATGTATGCAATATGTTCAAAAGTTTGGGGACTGTAAGATTTTTTTTTTGCAAGAAACTAACACTTTTACTTAGCAAGGATGCATTAAATTGATCACAAGTAACAGTAAAGACATTTAAGATGCTACAAAATTTAAAATCAATGAATCTGAAAAAAAGTCATCACATTTTCCAGAAAAATAATAAGCAGCACAATCATTTTTAATATTGACAAGAAAAGTTTCCTGAGCACCAATTTAATGATTTCTGAAGGATCATGCAACAGTGAAGACTGGCGTAATGTCTGCTAAAAATTCAGCTTTGCCTTCACAGGAATAAATTATATTAAAACAAAAAACAGTTCTTTTAAATTTTAATAACACTTTTTTTTATTGTATTTTTGATCAAATAAATGCAGCCTTAGTAAGCACAAGACTTCATTCAAAAAATCTGAACAGTAGTGTAGATTAACAAACAGCATTTAATCTCTAAACAGGAATGATTTACATAACGTCCAAGTTTTTAGCATGCATTATTGTGGTTAAATCTACCATTTCAAAAAAAAAGAAAGGGTACAAACAGTGTTTTAACTCACGGGTTGTTCTGGTCGCACCATTCCAGCACACCAAGTTGAGAGGACAGAGTACAAGCTAACTCACTCAATACGGAATCATTTTTCTGGGGCTACAGAGAGCAAGAAAGAAGGAACTTATTCATTCATTTACATTCACACACACTAATGTGAAATTATTATATATTTAGTTTAGGGCTGTCAGTTTAACACATTAACTTAATTAATTAGTTATGAAAAAAATAACGCAATTAAAATATTTTAACGCAGTTAACGCACTGGCCCCGCCCATGGACCTTATATTTCATATAGTTGACTTTTGACAAATATGATGCAGAGCAACAACTCCACAAATGCAGTTATGCCCTAAAATTCAAGATATTGGTGCAAAAAAAAGGCCCTTGTATGTGTTTTGTCTCATATTGATACATTTACATATATATCACACGGGCAGCAAGAGCAATTTGACACTGATTTTGACTTGCTGATTATGTCCCGATCTATCACGAGCTTAAATGTGATTTTATACAACAGTTCAGTAAATAAAAGGTTGATATTGTGTTATATTGTAAACACAATATAATGTGTTTTTGCTCAGTTTTGCAAAGAGCATATTACCTTTAAAGCCAAAGCAGAATTGTTGCACGTCTTCAAGCAACACAGCAGTGTTTGATTTCTGAATGAATCCGCGTTTTGAACGAATCGTGTGAACTAATGATTCAAAGGCCCATTCATAAAGAGAGCTATTTACTTTATTCCTGAATGAATCAGCCCTTTAAGCTAATGACTCATAAAGATATTTACTGCCACCTGCTGGCAGATTTAGGTCCTTATTTAAAGTAGCCTATCATTTCATTAAAAAAAATAATAATAAAAACTAAAAAATTAAAGGGACAGTTTACAAAAAAAAAAAAAAAAAAAAGTTAATTCTGTCATCATTTACTCACCCCCATATCGTTTCAAACCTTTCTTTTGGGGAACATAAAATAAGGTATTTTGAAGACTGTAACAAAGCTGTTTTGGTTACCAATGACTTTAATTATATGAACAAAAAATACTGAGATATTTCTCAAATTATCTTCTTTTTTTTATGTTCCATAGTTTACATTGCAGCCTAAATGTTTATGTGCAATAAACCTTTTTGTTGAATCAAATAAAATATTTCTTTCTAAAGCTACAAAGTGTAATATCTACTTGATGTTTTCTTATTTAACACAAAAATAGCTTTAAATCTTTTGTGGGTCCTTTCACAGTAATTTTTTTTTACGATTAATTAGATTAATTATTCAAAACATCATGTAATTAATTAATTAATAATTAGACAAAATATCAATAACTTTTCTTCTGAATGCCATCTCCTATATCTAATGAAGGTGTACACGTCATTAAGTGTTGCACAAGGAAACATGGCACATTTTAAAAAAGCTCAAGATCACACGCCTTAGCTGGAGGGGATTTTTTTTTTTATTAAAGGTTTATTTCTTCTGTTTTTGCGTTCATTAAAATAGGACAGTATTTTATACAGGAAGAGAAGTGAGACAGGGAGGCGGGGGCAGGATTGAGAAAGGTCCAAGAAGTAGGTCCTTAAAAGTTTACTGAGCATGTGTAGACCTAATCAGACAACACAAAACTTCCTTGTTTAAAGTCTTTAAAAACACAAAAAAGGCAAAATCTACCTGAAATTGCTATTTCTGGATTGTCTGTCCAAACTGATTTTTTGACAATGTTATTTTTACAAGGTACTAGGTTGCTACAATAAGTGCTTGTTTGGCGTGTATTTTGTACCTTTTTACATGCCAACATTTCTATGGAACTATTTGAAGGAGTTGTTTGCCACACCAATCTATTATTGTTCTATCAACTCTTTGGGTTAGTTCACCCAAAAACAAAAATTCTGTCATTAATTACTCACCCTCATGTTGTTCCAAACCCGTAAGTGCTTCATTCATCTTCGGAACACAAATTAAGATATTTTTTATGAAATCTAAGAGCTTTCTGACCCATAGACAGCAATGCAACTACCACATTCAAGGCCCAGAAAGGTAGTAAGGACACTGTTAAAATAGTTCATGTGACATCAGTGGTTCAACCTTAATTTTATGAAACTATTAGAATACTTTTTGTGCACAAAGAAAACAAAGACAACAACTATTCAACAATTTCTTTCGCATGCATGTGGTGTTGCTGACGTGGAACACGCTTGTGCTGCGCCTTGTTTACGCACACGCGTTGTGAAACTCTCAAGGGAGGATACTTTGTACTGTCGTCCAAATGACTACTGACCTGTTGGTGATGTAGAACTCCAAGAAGGGTCTTGGCAGAATCCAGGCTTTGACAATGCATCCAGCCCAACAACAACAAGAGGCGGGACAAAGGCTGAAACTCAGCCTGCAATAGTGTTTCCAGTTTGGTGAACTCCTCCCGTTTTATGAGATCTAAACCAGTAAGCTGCAAACAACAAGGATAGACTATTGCAATTATAAAACTAGAGGAAACATTGTGTTGCTTTCATCTATACACTTTTATAAGTGTTATTTTTCAGTGAATGAACTTTGATGAAGTTAGTCTCATTAACTAACTTCAGGAATTAAAACAGAAACAGAGACCTTACACATTCACTTATTTCTAGGCCTTTGTTTGTCTGATTGTGTACACCTACCAAGACCTGCTCCAGAAAGTGCTTTCCAGTGCTCAAACACTCAAAGTAAATGGCTTTCCACACCAAATGCTTGTCACCATGACAGCACAAGCCAAGCATGACCCTTTCCAGATCAGGCAAGTCAACTAGAAGGAAATAGAAATGAGTTTTTGACAAGCATCAACACAATGTCTGCTTAAAAACATAAAAAAAAGATCACATGCAAATGGTGTGACAACAGAAGACTTTTTGGGAGGAAACTACGACCACATGAGCAGAAGTGTGAAAAGTCAAAGTAAAGGAGGTTGCACACACACCAGTAACAATCTCCTTCACTTCCTTAATACAGAACACACAAATTGGAAGCAAAACCACTATTAATCATGGCTCAGATGTGCATTTAAAAAAAATTGCATTGCACTTTAAAAATAAATGCTGTAATTCTGAATTTTCTGTTCATCACATAATCCTGAAAAAATGCATCACGGTTTCCACAACAATATTACGAATATTGATCATTAACAAAAGAGGCAAACCTATTACTAGTGTTTCATTGTCAGTATTTGGCTACAAGATTCATAGAAAAAAAAAATAACACATTATTACAGAAACAAAATGTAATTTCCTAGTTGCCTGTATGACCACAATAATCTTAATTGACTCACCCTGTGTGTGTGGTGCTTCTCTCAGCAGTTTCTGTTTGAGAAGTTTAAGTGCTGTGGAGCAGTATGCCGTCAACAGAGCCTGACCCTGCGGCCTTAGCAGGCATCCCAGAATTCTCTCCTCCGTCATCGGCCCTTCTCTAGCCGACCACAAACCCTCCCACAGGGTCTCTAGCTGAGCATTTGACCTTTCCGGCCCCCACGGTGCTAAGGCCAGCACTGAACATACCTCTTCAACCCATTTCTCGTTCCTTTCATACACAGGCACGTTCACTCGCTCGGTGAGGTGCTGAATGAAGACATCCTGTAAGGCGTGATCTCTGGTATGGCCTGAGTGCTGAAGGAAGCTGATGAGAGAGTGGCAGAGCCGCGGCTGCTGGCAGGTTAAAAGAGAACGGAGGCAGGATAGAACAGCAGCGCTCAGTGGAGGGGTGGAATCACCTGGAATCTTTCCCTTTACTTTTTCAGAGTACAGGAAGGCTTCGTGCAGCTCCTATAGAAGATATAGAGCAAAGGAGAAGAAAAAAAGTAGGGTTTCTTAGAAGAGACAAGAGAGCAGTGAGTTTATTGATTTATTAATGCTATATTACACTGCTGCAACATAGATCTAATATAAACACGCAATTTCTTTCCCAGCTGTTTACCTTCACAGACAAAACCGACCGTTTTTGTAACTCGTGTGTATTTTTAACATAAACTTGTGTGTATTTGACAGTTTAAGTGCAATAGCATGTGAAAGAGAACCTAGTTTATTACTCACAGGCCGTGTGACAGCTGTTTTCTGTGTGCACTCAAAAAGCCATATATCAGAAGTTTAAACTAATATGGTGTAAAACGCAAGATTTTAGCACGATACTAGATGATATTTAAAACCAAATGGATGTTTTTTAGCAGAGTATCTGAGGAAATAAGCTGTAAAAGCACAGTCCTGTTCTGAAAAAGGTATGGGGTTCCATTTGTGCCAAAAAAGAGGCGAGTGCTTTGTGCTTTGTACTACACATTTGTCTTTGTCTACAGTTATTGCCTAATTATTCAGGTAAATCAGTATATGTTGACGTGCATGTTGTCTGTTGACGTCGTCTTAATCTGTCGTCCTGTCGTCTTTTTCTGTTTTTTTACTGTTGTCCTAACTGTCATTTTGTTCTGTCGACCTGTTCTGTCATCCTTACTGTCGTCTTGTTCTGTCATCCTAACTGTCATCTTGTTCTGTCGTCCTTACTGTCGTCTTATTCTGTCATTCTTACTGTCGTCCTGTTCACGGCGGTCAAGTGAGCCGCCATCTGGATTTGCTGCACGTCTATAGTGGAATTACGGTACGGAGACAAGAAGCGGCCAAAAAGCTGACGAACATCTATATTTCAGCGGTTAAAATTTAAATGTGCTAGAAAACAGGGAAAAAGTATTTACAAAACGTATATATATATATATTGTTCATTATAGAAGATACAATTATATTACTTTTGAATACATTATACTGTAAAGTTTTCTAAGACAGTAATAAGAAACTTTTAATAAGAAAATTTAATAATGCATGTAGAAAAAAAGGAGCAATCATTCAGTGTTAGAATGTATTTTAACAAACTTTATTTTTTCAGAAAACTTTACAGTATAATGTATTCGAAAGTAATATAATTGTATCTTCTATAATGAACAATATATATATATATACACGTTTTGTAAATACTTTTTCCCTGTTTTCTAGCACATTTAAATTTTAACCGCTTAAATATAGATGTTCGTCAGCTTTTTGGCCGCTTCTTGTCTCCGTACCGTAATTCCACTAATTGACGTGCAGCAAATCCAGATGGCGGCTCACTTGACCGCCGTGAACAGGACGACAGTTAGGATGACAGAACAGGACGACAGTAAGAATGACAGAATAAGACGACAGAACAGGACGACAGAACAAGACGACAGTTAGGACAACAGTTAGGACAACAGTAAAAAAACAGAAAAAGACGACAGGACGACAGATTAAGACGACGTCAACAGACAACATGCATGTCAACATATACTGATTTACCTGAATAATTAGGCAATAACTGTAGACAAAGACAAATGTGTAGTACAAAGCACAAAGCAGTCGCCTCTTTTTTGGCACAAATGGAACCCCATAAAAAGGAGGCGGGGAGCATCAGCTCATTTGCATTTAAAGAGACATGCATGAAAACAGCATGTTTCTGCTTCCACTCAAAATAGGCATTTTTAAAATTATATAACAAATGATTTGGTATTTTGAGCTGAAACTTCACAGACACATTCTGGGGTTTCCTTTAAACACAAACTGTGTTCATCTTTTGTTTCTTATTCTGACGTATATCTGAGTTAAACGACTTCTCAAATGAGAAAAAACAAAAGTAAGACTGCACTTGATTTTGACTTTCAATAATAGTTTATAAATCTCACTTACACAATTAACAACAACATCATTTGCAATTTGGTACTTGTGAGATCATTTCCTCATAAATTAGACCAAAGATCTGTTGGTTGATTTGGGACAAGGATTAAAGATCTTTACTAAATGTGACCCTGGACCACAAAACCAGTTGTAAGCAGCACAAGTATATTTGTAGCAATAGCCAAAAATACATTGTGTGGGTCAAAACTATCGATTTCTCTTTTATGCCAAAAATCATTAGGATATTAAGTAAAGATCATGTTCCATGAAGATATTTTGTAAATTTCCTTCTGTAAATATATCAAAACTCAATTTTTGATTAGTAATATGCATTGCTAAGAACTTCATTTGGACAACTTTAAAGGCGATTTTCTCAATATTTAGATTTTTTGCACCCTCAGATTCCAGATTTTCAAATAGTTGTATCTCAAACAAATACTGTCCTATCCTAACAAACCATACAACAATGGAAAGCTAATTTATTCAGTTTCAGATGATGTATAAACCTCAATTTAAAAAAAAAACCTGACATTTATGACAGGTTTTGTGGTTTCAGGCTCTTTACTGAATGATTTTACTGCCTAAGGAGATTAAAAAAAATTGAAAGAAAAAAAAGGATTTGTGGTAACGGAGTAACTTAACAAGCGTCTATTGCAAAATTAAGACTTTTAGCATGGAAAGTGGATGCAATATTTCTTGGAAAGAAAAAAAGTGCAAAAACATACTGTATGCCTTGCTCAACTGTGCACATGTGCACAACAGCAACTGATAGAGTCGAACCTTATCAGAGTTCAAAGGAAACTATCTGAGGTTTGTCAACAAAAAGCCATAAAGTTGTTTCAACAGTGTCAGCGCTACCATATTTCGTACTCTACATGCAGTAGTTGGAAATTAATCATACCTTAAGTATAGACAGTGGCACGTCTCCAAGTTCTTCTAGAAGCAACATGAACTCCAGTTCTCTCTTCACAGACCTGCTCACCTGCAGAGAAGGTAACCATAACGTGAATCAGGAAAAGAGGTACTGACCACAGGGATGAACGCTTAACGCATCCATAAGAAATTATATCCACACACCTTTATTTTAGTCTGCTTTTCCAGAACTTGAAGCCAATACCAGGCCAGTCTGTGAGGGCTGCCCACTGTTTCCCACCTAAGTATAAGCAATAGAAAAGCAGATGTGTAAAATGAAATGTTAAATATCTCTTACAAAACATTTACCATATTAATAACCACAGTTTCCGTCTAAAAGTAACTAGAACTATTGTAACCACTGTCAGCAGAAAGAGAAAAAAATGTATTTGTTTACATTATTGGTTCTGTTGTTTATTCCTGTCAGGGTTGCTCACCTGAGCGGGTATGGGTGGGTAACGATGGCTTTAACGATGTCATGCGGGCGATGAGGATCATCTCCGCGGGCATCGCCGAGCTGACCCACGCAGGCTGCCGCAAGCTCCCACTCACCGCGCCTCAAACACCGGGTGAAGAAGCCGAAGAGCTCGCGCCTGGAGGTCTCTTCTTCACGGCCAAACGGGTGCATGATAGATAGTCCGCTTTAAGTAGTCTCTTGAGATCCACGGACAGATTACTGGCCTCAGGTGTGTTATTAAGTATTCCACATCTAAGAAAGATACGGGATAGAAAATGAAAGGAAAAAAATATGAGCGGTTTTGTAACCTTATATCATAGGCGATATCAGATCAAATTCAGAATATATGCACACATTTTTAAAAAGGTAAAAAGCATTTATTTTGAACAAAATAATAAGACATAATAATATAAAAATGTACAATTGTACAGATTTCATTTGAAAAGAGCAGAACAGGTTAATAAGGTTAAAAACTGTTATAAAGCAGAAAAAGTTACAAGAATAATGTCAGCATTTTTTGGACTTAACGACCTCCATAACGTGTTTACATTGCGATCAGTTTGTTTTAAACTTTGGCTAAAGTGAAATAATGACAGCAAAACAACAGACACTGCCCACCTGAAATAGTTTGGAGGAGGGCAAATTGACTACACCATCAAAACACTGTACATCGCTTTACTCTGAAGTACAAGAATAAATAATTAATTTAAATCAGCACTTACGATTTTGGATTGTCCTTTATATCTCAGACTAGAGAACAGCGCGTTCAAATGCGCTTGGCATCAGCTGTGTGTGGCCATGAGAGAGGCGAGTCATGTGACTCGATCAGCTGATTCAGGAGCTGTCAGTTCAAGGGTCAAAACAATAGAAATTAAACAGGGGATAAGAATGGCAATTGCAATGAAACTGTGTATCACAGCTGGGCTTCTAATTAATTAACATTTATTCTTTTTGGTGACAATTAAATTGCTAGTCTTCTCTCAGGCGTAAATAACTTTACTGTGGTTGCTGATGTAGTCAGGTGATACCTGATACTTTTCTCAGCGCTGGAAGGATGATCCAATCACAGTGGTTTGTGATAAATTATTTTAAAAGACATTTTATTGGCAGTCCCGTAGTTGATTTTAACCTAAATTTAGGTATTAATTATTTAGATTGACAGATTACAATAAAATTAAATTGTATTATGTTTAAAAATAATCAATTAAAAAAACAAAAGGGGATTTCATCGTTCTGCTCAACTATAAGCGACCCCTACTGGAAGACACTTAGATTATCTTTTGTGTAATATTTGCATCTAGTGGTTCAAAAAAGCCATCTTTCTTTAAATATTAAATACAGTTCAATTTTGATGGACAGTTGTTGTGACCTGAAATCTTATGGATTTATTGTGAAAATGTGTTTGTTTAAACATTATATTGTGATGACCACCAGAATTTAAATTGATTCAACTGGTTATAATGGGAATTGTACTGGTTTTAATGGAAACTGTAATTGTGCCTATCCTTCTGACTACCAGCTATGGAGTTTTGTGCTCTGTAGATGACATTATTTTTAGCGATTTTTCCAAGACCTTACATGTCACAGTTTTAAGCCTGATGTCCTGTAAAGAGCACATTCAGGGCTTTTTTTAAAGATACCAGATGTTTGGAAGTTTCACCATGATCACTCTCTCCTTGCTCTTTAAAAATGGCTGACATTAAATTAGTGATCAAATTCAACACCCTTATGGAAATACGGTACTATTTTGCAGTGATCATTTAAATCTGTCAAATTTTCAAGTTGTTTGTCATAAATCAACATCTCAGGAAAATGTTATGGTGTTTCAAATCAAAATATGAATTTCTGTTATGAAATCAGGACATCAGTTTCATGCATGCCCACTGTAGAGGGCACCAGGACTTAAATCATGTTTATTAGGCACTTTGAGAGACACAGGAAGTGAATAGGGAAAGAAATTATATATGAATATTCCTATGAAATATTACATATTATTATGAAAATCTTACCAATTATTACTCCCATTATTACACTCAGTTTTTCATTATATGTAACCATGGACCACAAAATCAGTCGGATTTAGATTGAGATTTATGAAATATGAATGAGATATGACAATATTTGCTGAGACTATTTGAAAATCTGGAATCTGAGGGTGCAAAAAATCAACATACTGAGAAAATCACCTTTAAAGTTCTTAGCAATGCATATTACCAATCAAAAATTAAGTTTTGATATATTTACCGTAGGAAATTTACAAAATATCTTCATGGAACATGATCTTTACTTAATATCCTAATGATTTTTGGCATAAAAGAAAAATCGACCATTTTGACCCATACAATTTTGACTATTGCTACTAATATACCCGTGGTACTTAAGACTGGTTTTGTGGTCCAGGGTCACATATGTTGCCCCAAAAACACATTAATATGTAAATTAGATACAGTTTATAGATACATTGGCCACTAAATCCTAATGGAATATGTTTCAAAACACACTACATGCAACCATTTTTTAACTGCTAAAAGTTAATTGTTTGTAATGGTACTTGTAGTGGAAACCATTATAACTTCTTTGATGGTTTATATTGTTTTTTGTTTTGTTTTCAGCAGGGATGTCTTACTCAAATATTTTCTTGTTTCTGTTGCTGAATATTTGGGTTGATGCCACAAATGTTCGTATTCGGCTGGAAAATTATTTAGGTTTTAACCGAGACAGTGTACACTGAGAGCTGTGTACAAACAGCCCTGAAACTGACACTGGGAAACAACATAATTTGGAGCTAATAAACCTTGGAAACTCTCTCCGGGTGGTAAAAACATATTGCAGAAACAAAGTGCCAGACTGGTTAGATGGGAATGTAAAACAATACACCTGCTGGGACTTGGGAGTTAATTATGTCTCTTGAGTGTGTTGTCCATGTTTGTGATTCCACCATTATATGAGCTTATTCCCAAGTGAATTACTATTTATCTTGGTATAATTTTAATGTATAAGAATATAACCTAGTAAATATTCAAATAAAGAATTCAAATAAAAATATGGTTTTGAATTTAAATTACATTTATTAATAGGCTAGTGTGTCTCTTTAATCACAAAACTTGGTACAGCCTATGTTTTCATATTGAGCAAAGATTCATTCATTTTGAAATTTGCTTAAGTCACTACTTTATTTTTGTCATCATCACTCCCTGCCTGTGATGGTTACTATGGAAACGGAATGGCGCGAGGCGGGGTGCGCCGATTCAACGCCGGTCTCGCGCACTGCGATGATCAATTCTGTGCATGACAGCTATTGTCCTCGCGCTTGAAACGCAACACCTGCAAGACTAAAACTAAAGCCGTTTGCTACAGAGGAAAGCATGACAGATAAGGGGAACATCCGAAACGTAAGTATGATGATTGTGATTTTAGAGTTTATTATCCGCTGCTGAGACTGATTGATTGTGTTGGCACAGTGACGTCCTCACTGGGCTCGTATTTTTGATTCTACACTCATAAATATATCACATATAGCCTATATATGAGACTGCTACATTTATAAACAATACGACTCGGTAATTTGCATATTAAAATGTAATGTGCATGTTAAAACAAACTGTAAACTGTGAGAAATGGTCTTTTATTATCTTTCTTGATGCGCAGAGATGGGTTAAAGATATCGTATTTCAAGTAAGTACGTTAATGATTTCGTCTGGATTGTAGCATCGGATGTTTGAATTAAAGTAAAATACTATCCCCGCAGGAGGAGGACTATGTTGGGGAGATCAAAGGGGGTCTGCGGCCGACCATGAGGCTGGTAGTGATGGGTATTGTTCACAAGCGGCCCAAAAGGTTCGTATCAGACACACCTGTCTGTGCCTTCGCCAGTACTTGCGTACATTTGTCAAATGTCACATCCGCACATCCTAAATGACTTGGTTCATTGAGGATGAGACGCGCCTTCACTGCGGTAACACAATGAGCCAGTTGTATCGGGGATTAAACCGTTTTAACGTCTCCAGTGCACACAAGAGCAAAAGAAAACATGGGTGCCAACAGAGAACACTAGACATCATTTTAAATGCATGTGGAAAAACACCCATTTAACTGCAGTACTACGTGCGTGTGTGTGTGTATATGTAAAATAATAGTATATGTATATATGTATTGTTTTGTAAATATATTTTTTATACTGTAAACAGCTTATATTATATATATATATATACATTAACGTTCAAAAGTCTGGGATCAGTAGGTATTAATGTTTTTAAAAATAAGTTTCCCATGCTCATCAAGGCTGCATTTATTTAATCAAAAATAAGGAAAAAAATAATATTGTGAAATATTACATCTTTATGTTGTAAAATAATGTTTTTCTATTTTAATATACATTAAAATCTAATTTAGTATCAAAGCTGAATTTTCAGCATCATCAGTCTTAAAGGGGTCATCGGATGAAAAGTTCACTTTTTCATGTTGTTTGAACGTTAATGTGTGTTGGCAGTGTATGTACAAATCTACTCTATAATGATAAAAATCCATGCAGTGCTTTTTATTTAATCTGTAAAAATAATATCCCCTTTTTCAAATCGAGCCATTCTCAGATGCCTGTTGTTGTGGCGTCACACCCACAGAGGCTGCTCCCACAATAGTTGATTGACATGAGCGTCTTACCTCAGATCAGCTGTAACAGTCCGACCCCCATTGTTTCGATGCTGGAGCAGGGATGTAAGTTAGACAAGAATATCTCAGATTGAGCGATTGAGGTGTTGTGTTGCTGGATGTAATAATGAACGTAGCGGTCGTCATTTACTCCCGACATCTGAGCTGCTGAAGGTGCAGTGGATTACGTTTGTCTGTGAAGGGAATGCGCCTCCCGATCTACATATATCCGTCTATGTTCGCGCGAATCATTCATGATCCAGCTTCACCTACAGCAGAAGTGTGTATAAGGGTTTTTTATTAATCTCTGCAATCACCTTTCCTAATAACGTGCTAGTTAACAAGTTTAGTGGCTAAACGCGGCTCAAGTAAACAGGCTCGTCACTCCACAGAGAGAGGAGAGGGGCGGGGCGAGCAGAGCTCATTAACATTTAATGATATAGTATGATATATGATATATTTAATGAACAGTATGATATTTGCAGAGCTGATTTTGGCAAGGTAAAAAGGGTGTTGTTTTACACAACCATTGAGAATTTTTAACCAAAGTATATTATAGACTTTTCATTAAGACCCTAAAGAATCATACCAACTTGTGGAAAATGGGCATCCGATGACCCTTTTAAGTGTTACACGATTCTTTAGAAGTCATTCTAATATGCTGTAAACTATTTCTTTTTGTTTGCAAACTGTGATACTTTCAGGATTCTTTGATGAATAAAAAGCTAAAAACAAAAACAAACAGCATTTATTTAAAATAGTTTGGGGTCAGTAAATTTGTATTCTTTCTTTCTTTTTTTTCTTTTTTTTTTGAAAGAAATTCATATTTTTATTCAATGATGTGATAAAAAGTGATGACCAAGCCTTATATTATTAATTAAATTCTGTTCTTTTAAACTTTTTATTCATCAAAGAATCCTGAAAAAAAGTATCACAGGTTCCAAAAAAATATTTGACAGCACTGTCAACATAGATAACTCTAATAATAAATCAGCATATTAGAATGATTTCTGAAAGACGCTTAAGACTGGAGTAATGTGTGATTAAAATTTTGCTTTGCATTACAGGAATAAATTATATTTTAAAGTATATTAAAATAGAAACTATTATTTTGTATTGTAATAACATTTCTCAATATTACTGCTTTTATCCCTGTGTTTTTGATCAAATAAATGTAGATGAGCATAAGAGATTTATTTAAAAAAACAATACACGTCTTACTGATCCCAAACTTTTGAAAAGCAGTCTATACTATACAGTGTAGCCACATTTAACAGTGGTAGCTAAAAAACAGAAATTAACCGGTTTTATTCAAGTCAATTTAAACCAACATTAATTTAAACCAACAAATCTAATAGAGTAATAAAAAGTAACTAACTTTTTTGTAATAAAATCTAAACAAATGTGATGTTTGAGCAGGGAATTCTGACAGGGAATGCAATTTTTTTCCTCAAATTAAGGAAACGCATACTTTTTACTTTTAAACACATATTGTTTTCGATTAAACATTTAGCATTTGTTTTCAATTAAAATTACTTTTTTTTTTAACAGTGAAATACATGCGGTTTTCCAGCAGTTGTTGTCCACTTCTGTTTTGCCAGTGTGGGAAAAAGGTCAATTCCCATGAAGTCTTAGTCAGCTAGATCAGGAAAAAACAGATTGGAAAATTCTGGCCATATTTGGCATCTAAGACTTAGCCAGAAACTGTTGCTTCATGATGTGATTTGATCTGGAGCGTGATCAAAAAGCTCAAATTCCATGACATTGACTCAAATGATGTTTGTTTTTAAACAGATGTTAAAAAACTTTTTCTGTCTGTCTCTTTAGTATGGTAGTGTTAGTGTCATGCCAGTCTAAAGGAGAAGGGGATGAGGAAATTGAGGGTGACGTGGGTCTGGAGTTGAAGGTGAATTTTTCAGAAAAGGCCGTGCTTCGTAACGCTCGTCTGTCAGGACAGTGGGGCGCTTCAGAAACCGCCCTGTCTTTCTTCCCCTTTGCTCCAGGAGAGCCATTTAAGGTAAAGACTCACAGTATGTGTTTGGAAGGTTAGATACAGCTAAATAAAGCTCATAACTTTCAGTCACAATAATGTTGTTTTCATTTTGTGTCTCTCTCAGATGGAGATTGTGTGCGAGCACCAGCAGTTCCGTATTCTGGTGGATGGGCAGCCCTTGTGTGGTTTCACTCACAGACTGACTCAGCTCGCATCTCTCACTGCTCTTAGAGTCCATGGAGACCTACAGCTCACCAAAGTGGCTTGAGCAGTGAAGTGAAGAATTGTTTGCTATGAGGACACAGACTATTCCTAGAAGCAACTTGGATGAGGTTTTAGAATTCTAAGCGTACTGTACACAATTGTCTTAAAGTTCCAGAACTCCCTCACTTTTTTCAGTTTCGTCTGTGTTTGTTTTGGTAGACTAATTGGCCATTTTGTATAGTTTCAATCTAGTGAGTTTTATTGGTAGTGGCAAATGAGGCTGTTCATTTTAAAATGGTTTTGGAGACATTTGTGACCCTGGACTACAAAACCAGTCATAAGTAGCACGGGTATATTTGTAGCAATAGCCAACAATACATTGTATGGGTCAAAATTATCGATTTTCCTTTTACGTCAAAAATCATTATGAAATTAAGTAAAGATCATGTTCAGTGAAGATCTTTTGTAAATTTCCTACCGTAAATATATCAAAACTAAATTTTTAATTAGTAATATGCATTGAAAACAACTTTATTTGGACAACTTTAAAGGCGATTTTCTCAATATTTTGATTTTTTTTGCACCATCAGATTCCAGATTTTCAAATAGTTGTATCTCAGCCAAATATTGTCCTATTCCAACAAACCATACATCAGTGGAAAGCTTATTGATTAAAAAATTGACCAGCTTATGACTGGTTTTGTGGTCCAGGATCACATCAGTAGGAGAAAATCTCTGAAGAAGCTGTGTTACCTCATGTGCAACCAGGTTTAACCAATCCAGATAGCATAAAAATTCTAATTAAGAACGTTTTGCCATAAACTAGCTTAGATAGAAGATTTCTTTCATAGTTTTTATAATACATAATGTACTATCTACCTTTTTGTTTGCTTTTGATTAGATATTTAGTTTCTCTGGCTCTTTGAAACAGAAGCAAAAGTGCCTTCATTTGTTCCATTAGATGCACTTATACAGTAGAGGACTTGTGTGCTTGTAGCAGTAATTGTTGTAGTTCAAATTCATTTGCATTCACACATTTGGCAGATGCTTTTATCCGAAGTGACTTACTTTGCATTCAAGGTATACATTTAATCAGTTTCTGCATTCCCTGAAAATCAAACCCATATTCTTGGCACTGCTGACAGTTTGAGCTACAGGAATGTTTTTTGTTTGCCTGTCTGAAAAAAAGAGTTAAATCATTTCAACAGAACAGAATAACTCAGAATCATAAGAATCATGTTTGTTTTTGCTTTGGTTCATTTGAATGTACCACAGAACAGTTTTGATGGCATTGAATGTTCACTTTAAAATGCAATTCCCTGAGATTGTGTTGGTTTGAAAAACAGGACTCAAAGTCCTCTGAAGCCTGTACTTGGTGCTGTCAATCTACACACTTAATGCTGCAAATGAAGCATGTATTAAATAGCAAGGTTTACTTGAATGTCTTTTAACATCTAATAATTGCAATATGTACTGTAAACAGTAAACTTTTCTTAAAGAACTTTTAAGAAGATCTGATTATTTAAAGTTATTTAATGTGTGTGTGTGTGTGTGTGTGTAAAAGTGTGTATTTGGGCATGTTTAAAAAGAGAGAGAGCGAGAAATACATTCACAGACACAGTGTGTGTGTTTTTAACCATAGCAACAAACCAAAAGATTTATGCAAGACATGAAGTCAGTTCTGTTACCTGACAAACAGAAGGCAGGTAGAAACATGCTAATGGTCCATTACAAAACTGCAGGTATGCACATCAAAAATATGATTGCAAGATAACAGTTACTCAAATATAACTTTTATTTTACAAAATACAACCAAATAAATGTTACAGTTATCATCATTCATGCTTTCAAAGTACATTCACTGAATGTATAAGCTTTACCACCTGTATATTATATCAAACATAAGATACAGACTATTAGGAATATCAAAACTCTGGACTTTGGGAAAATCTGAATTTTATATGTAAATATTCTATATGCTTACTTGAATGTGTATTATTAATTATTAACATTTTTAGTAATATTTTTTATATAACAATGTATATTTGTTTGTTATGCACATACACAAACACCACATGTAAAACTGTTAAAACAGAACAAGATTTCTAAATAGATGTGTGACAGACAAAAATATAAAATTAGCAATAACAATAAAATTAACAATAACAGCAATGACCTAATTGACCTTTCGCAGAGAGTTTGATTGACAGGCGATACGACCAATTATAACGCCAAATCTGACTTTTTTGGTCCGACAAACAAACTAGACAGGAGAGTAGATTAACATCGGTGGACTTGAACTTAGAAAATTGTGTGTTTTGAGTCTTTCCATGGTTGAAACAACATACCTTCTGATGTTCATTCATGTATATTTCATGCTATAACTAGTAAAGAGGAAAAGATGATCGTTAACATCCCACTTGAAAGTGCTACAGCGCTCTGTCACAACACTAAAGAGCCATAAAACAGTATTTATTGTCTAAATTTCTTCAAAAACAACCGAATTTGAAGGCTCATGCTTTGTTTAATACCTAAAGTAACCTGCTCTGTCTTGTCTGTCGGCATGTTGTCAGTTTTCTCTTTGCTCTGCAATGTATTTTCAACTGTGTTACAACATGATGTGTGGCATAAAAGTGCCATGGTTTGTCTGACATAGCAATAGTAACGAAGGGAGCCGGGTCTTTTGTGAAGGGTCAGTTATGTCAGTTGTCTAATAGCTCGGATCCAGTCCATCCTCTCTTCGTGTGTTGGGGCCTGGATGTAATAGTGTGTGTCCGTCTGAGTGATGATTTTAAAGAGATTCCCCTGGACTTTACCTTTAACACCTGAAGATTACAGAAAAATGACCATTAACCTTTGTGTTTACAGTATTTACCTGTAAATATTACTGCTGCCATGACAACAAGCCAAATCATTGCTGTGTTTTTGGTCTGTGGCAAGGTCTTCAAAGTCTTGATTCATATCTGGAATTGCTTTGTAAATATTCATTGTGAAACAGGTAGTCATCAGACTACAGACACTTTTAAACAGAGGTGTAATTCTGACTCACCTGACGGTACGCCGTTATCATCCAGAGCAGACACCAGACAGCCACGCAGAGATATACTGCCAACCGGAGTGATGTCATCCTAAGAAAGGTGGCCATCAAGAAGTCGACAATTCAGCACAAAAATAAACATCACATGATTTCTGTAGACTTTAGCATAAAATGTACTATTACAGTCTGTGAATTGCAGGTCAGCTCACCTTGCTAGGGTCATAATAGTGCAAGAAAGTAGGCTCCGCCCTCAGAACAAACAATCTCACCTTCCAGTTCTTCACCTTGTGCCCCTGACACAGAAAAAAGACTGTTAGCATCACAGATAAGCACTATTCAGTTCAAAACTTCAGATTATAGTGCTCACCTGTTTGAGTAGGTAACCTCTCTTTACTACTCTTCCACTGAGTTCCACCGCAGACCGAGACTTCTCTGCTTTCACACTGCCTCGCTTCTGGAAGCTTTGGGACTGTTTGGGAAATCATATCTATTATACATAATTACAAAAGCACTGAGTAGAGAATAAAACAACAAAAGCGAGATTTGAAGCTTACAAAGCAGTAGAGTGCAGTGGAGTCATCGAGGAATTGTTCTCCTAGAGCTGCATTACGGAGAGCGTCTGTGCTCCTGATCCCGATGGGCCGCAGGGAGGCCTCGTCCAGCAGTGTAGAGGCTAATGTTACTGCCTCCACACGGGTCAGAGCCAGCTTATTAAACACAAGCCAGTCCACCACCGCTGAGCCTATACACACATCCAAAAAAACCTGTGAGTCTCTGGTCTTCAGAATGACTGATACAGAGCACTGTAACTTTTAATTGTTTAACCCTTTAACTGTCACTCCCTATCTTGAACATAGACATAAAAATGCACTATAGTTACATTTTTATAATTCATGAATGAAAACATTTTGTGATATGATTTTGAGGTACAATTTTCATGGTAATGCAATGTCTGATTTTAAAATGGTTCTTAAAGGATGAATTATGAGATTTTAAGTTTTCAGTTGATATATAATTTCTTAAGATTTCTATTGCATGATAGGTTAAAAGGCAACAAAGAACTCCTGTTATGATGTAGATTTTTGAGGTGCACTATTGTCATAATTTAATCTATTACTTTTCCTATATAATTTGTAACACAAAAGAGTGGTAAAATATCTATTTAGGAGTCTTGGACCTTCCCAACAATATATAGTTTGTCATGATTAGATTAGGATTTATTTGTAATATGGTGAAGTAAACTTAGGCGTCCCACAGAGGGGATGGTGACAGTTAAAAGTTAAATCACTTTGCTTATCTGCGTTTGCAAGTTCCAGACAGACTGTCGGTCTGTATGCTGTATCAATGACTCTTACATAGTTTACATAGTTAAACCATTATGTGGCGACAAGTTGCTGTCTTTTTCTAAAGTGAATCATTCACTCAACAGATTAGTTTAAATACTATGGGAGCCCGTTTCCGCCACTGAAGAAAATATAAAAACAATTCAGACTTTTTTCTCAGAACTGCATGACATAAACTCGCAATTGCAAGTTATAATATCATAATTGCGAGCTATAAACTCAAAGTTGGGACTTTTTTCTCAGAATTGTGTGATATAAATTCACAATTGCAAGAAATAAAGTCAGAATTGCGAGATAAAAACTCACAATTCTGACTTTTTTTCTCGCAAATTCTAGTTTGTATCTCGTAATTCTCACTTTTTTTCTCAGGATTGTGTGATATAGTCACAATTGCAAGAAATAAAGTCAGAATTGCAAGATAAAAGCTCACAATTGGACTTCTTTTTAGAATTGTGTGATATAAATTTACAATTGCAAGAAAAAGTTGCAAGATAACTCATAATTCTGACTTTTTTTTTCTCGCAAATGTGATATAAACTTGCAACTGCAAGTTATTAAATCATAATTGTGCGATATATACTTCTAATTCTGACTTTTTCCTTGCAAATGCAAGGTTGCATCTCGTGGTTCTTACTTTTTTCTTGCAAATGCGAGTTTATATCTTTTTTTTCATAATTCTGACTTTTTTTCTCAGAATTTAGATATAAACACCCGATTTTAAGTTATAAAGTCCAAATCTGAAGGAAAAAAAGACTGATGTTCACACAACTGTGAGTTTATCTCACAATTCTGACTTAATAACTCCCAAATGTGTTATAAAGTCAAAATTGTGAGTTTCCATTTCAAAATTCTGACTTTATAACTCACAAGTTTATATTTTACAATTCTGAGGAGAAAAGTGAGAATTGCGAGAGAAAAAAAGTCAGAATTGTGAGATAAAAAGTCACAATTGTGAGATAAAAAGTCACAATTACCTTTTTAAAAAAAAATTTAAGTGGTGGAAACAGGCTTCCATATTTTACTATATTTTGATCAACTAAATGCAGCGTTGGTAAGCACAAGAGACTTCTGTGCAACCCCAAACATTTGAACAGGAGTGTATAAAACTTAAGATTATCACATTTTCATGCTTTATTGTATTACATCAGTGCGTGTTTTAAAAGTGTCTGACCTGAGAAACAGTTGGTGTAAGAGCTGCCCTGCTCAACATGACTGCATAGCCGGATACCAGTGTGCACATCATACATGGAGTCCACCACCTGACTGATATACAGACACACAATTAGATACGGAGTCACAAACACAAATCCCTTATATCCATATTAACAAACTACACACATAGCTACCTGAGGTTGACATTGTGAAGCTGGAGTGATTTGGAACCTTTCATTTGTGATGGGGAGGGGGTCTGTGTTTCATGTGGTTTGAGTTTCTGTACCACTTCACCAATCGCCGCAGCCCATTCGTCACGTTCCTCTCTCGTGCAAGCCTCCAGGAAGTGCTCCTCTGATGTGCTGGTCTGCAGCTTCATCACCAACTGCAGGGTGTAAAATGTGGTTACTATGAAAAAAGCCTTCAGTCACAGCACTAAACACACATTTTAAGTTGTCTATGATAAGCGCAGCACTGTCTTAACCTGGCAGAAACATTAAAAAACTCCATCACCACAGATTTGATTACAGCTGTTACACAACATGGAATATAAATCAAAAACATTGCAAAGATTTACCAGGGGGGGAAAAATGTTCCTGACATGCTAGTGCATGTGAACATTGCAAAATAAAATAATGAAAGGTTAATTCATACGAAGCGTGACAATTCAAAGCACTTACTAAGACACTCCCAGTGTTAGGTTTAGTGGGCAGGGTGTAATCTGAACTAAACCACTGATAAAATAATTCTCAATACTATCTGTTTGTAGACTGTGTAATACATTATATTGAGATATGCACTTACTTTGTTTTAAATTCCTTTACAGAGGATTATAAAACTGCATTAGGCCTATATTATGATCATTTGTGAAGTATGCACAATAAATAAAGTCATTAACATGTAACAAAACATTAACATGTTTAAATTAAATTTGTTATATGTACATGAACATCAACAATTAATTGAGTAACGTACGACCTTTTTTACGTTGACGTAGCGCAATAATCCAAACAAAACTCGCGAAATCAGTTGCTATGGTAACTTCCTCAGGCGAGCTTTACGTTCACCGTTACGAAAATATATGGAAAATATACCGTAAAACATCACTTACCGGTCTGTTCTCGTAATCCAGGTAAGGACATGTGATTTTGCAGTCACTCAACGGTATCGTCCCTCGATGGCAGGAATCCCGTTTGCCGCCCTCATATTTATAATACAGAAGTCTGTCTGATTTAAGTACAAACCAACGAACTTTCCAGTTTTGAACCACATGACCCTAAAATGAACGTAGTGTGTTAATAATCCAGTAACAATTAGGAATTTGTTCAGTGTGGAGATTAAAAAATAGTTCAAAAGTCTCTCACCCTTTTCACCAAAAACCCCTCTTTGAGAGCTCCGTTATTTTCTGATTCAGTGCCCATGTTGACCTCACCAGTCTAACTGTAGTCTCAGTAGTCAATAAGCAGGTAAGCTTCAAAAGGTGTTTTATAGCTGCTGCAGAATTCCTTGGAATGTGCGTCATTGCGCGCACCTCCTATCGGCGCCCCCGGGTTTTAGGGCACACGATTAACGCTGAGCAAGAACAACTTTAACTGGGCGTGAGTTTGATAAGAAAAAGTCTAATAATGTTACAATAAATAACTAAATAATTAGAACCCGTGAAGTTTAATTAACATCCGATAGAATTAAAGAAATATTATTCTATTAAATCTTAACAATGAACCCAACTCTCAAGTGGGAAATTCCTGTAGGGGGCTGCTTTCATGAGTCATCCAGACGCAGACAGATTGAGTCATTGATCCAGTTCAGGTGAGATTCAGCAATTCAGTGACCGGATGTTTGTTGCTATGGTAGTGCAGCTTAGCTATGAAAATAACTTTTTGAAAGTTATGTACATATTTTATTTTCTTGGTCAAATCTGTAAACTACAATAAACGTAACAGTACAACAACTCACATTAACAAGTAGGCTGTTATTGGTTACATTAATGTTTGATGTTTAGATCAAAATCATACAATTAGAAATGAATTGTATTTTTTTATTAGTCTACACATACAGATGAGAACAAGATTAGTTAGTTTTCTGTTTTATTTTGTTTCATAATTGTCAGCACATTAGCCTATTATTTTGTAATAATAATACAGAATTATACACTGCCAGTCAAAAGTTGTTGAACAGTAAGATTTTTAATGGTTTTTAAAGAAGTCTCTTCTGCTCACCAAGCCTGTATTTTTTGATTGAAAATACAGAAAAGTAGTAATATTGTGAAATATTTGTACTATTTAAAATAAATGCTTTCTATGTGAATATATTTAAAAATGTAATTTATTCCTGTGATCAAAGCTAATTTTTTTAGCATCATTACTCCAGTCTTCAGTGTTATATGATCCTTCAGAAATCATTCTAATATGCTGTTTTTCTGTGCAAGACACATTCATAATTATTATTATTATTATTATCAATATTTAAACAGTTGAATACATTTTTTTCAGGATTGTTTGATGAATAGAAAGATCCAAAGACCAGCTTTTATCCGAAATAAAAAAGTGTTTGTAAAATTACACACTACCATTCAAAAGCTTGGAATGAGTATTTATTTATTTATGTTTGGGGAAATAAATATAGAAATTAATACTTCTATTTATCAAGTATGCTTTAAATTAATCAAAAGTGATGGTACAGATATTTAAAATTTTACAACGGATTTCTATGTCAGATAAATGCTGTTCTTCTGAGCTTTCTATTCATCAAAGAAACCTGAAAAAAAATCTACTCAGCTGTTTTCAACATAATAATAATAAATGTTTTTTTGAGCAGCAAATCAGAATATTAAAATGATTTCTGAAGGATCATGTGACTGGAGTAGCTAATGATGCTAAAAATTCAGCTTTAAAATCACAGGAAAAAAATTACATGTAAAAATGTATTCAAATAGAAAATAATTATTTTAAATAGTACAAATATTTCAAAATTGTACAGGTTTTTCTGTACTTTAGTTCAAATAAATGCAGGCTTGGTGAGCAGAAGAGACTTAAAAACATTAAAAATCTTATAGTATACATAACAGATTTTTTTAAAAGATTTTTTTCTTCTTTCTTTTTCTATTTTATTTTGTTTCTTAATTGTCAGCATATTAGTAGTTATTGTATAGCCTAGTTCTAAAAGTTTCTTCAGAGTATTACAGAATTCTAAATGTTACCGTTACTGTAAACAAGAGTGTCAACGGACTGTTAGGAAAAATATCACTAAAAATTCTAAATTACATACAAATCGCACACACAAATTTTGACATAAAACTGGAATTTGCCAACAGGCACGAATAGCTGTACCGAGAGATTCTTACACAATCTGTGTGTGGATCATCTGCTCAGAAATTAGCGGCCGTGTTCCTACATGAACTGTGTTAAGATAATAAACTATGGCGGGAACACGACCAAACCGCAGTTACCAAAAAAACAAAAACAAACAAACGCTCTTTCATTGTTCATTCACTTCTTCTGTAGTACACTAGATGGTGCTCTCGGGCAGCAGTTGAGATATTAGGGAACTGGCGACTCAAAACTGAATCTTTTAAATATTTGCACGGCTTTTTTGCACGACGCCACTCCATAACATAAACAAGATATCCATCAAAAATCCCCTGAACACAGTTCATGTTTTATGTGCTTGTAAATCAGCTGGAAAGTTTGAAAATTTAGGTCAGGTTGGGGATGGTGTAGATCGGGGCGTCCAACTCAGCTCCTGGAGGGCCGCAGCCCTGCAGAATTTAGTTCCAACCCTGCTTCAACACACATACAGTACATACCATGTAGTTTTTAAATAAACCTGAAGGACTTAGTTAGATCAGGTGTGTTTAATTAGGGTTAAAGCTAAACTCTGCAGGGCTGTGGCCCTCCAGGAACTGAGTTTGACACCCCTGGTGTAGTTGGTGTGATGATGCAGAAAAGTAAATTCTCAGTTTGAAGAAGTTTATGAGGATTTCAGATCCTGGACACAAAGGCTAAAGTCCCGGACCTGCTGATCCACTTTTAATTGAAACACACAGGACAGACAAAAGTACACAGGCACCCTGGTCACAGCTGTGTGTGTGTACTTGTTTTTGCTACATTGTGGGGACTGGCTTGAGGTCCCCATGGGTACAAAAGCTTATAAATCATACAGAATGAGTTTTTTTGAAAAAGTAAAAATGCAAAAAGTTTTCTGTAAGGGTTAGGTTTAGGGGTAGGGTTAGGGTAAGGGGATAGAAAATACAGTGTGGAGAATATAAAAACCATTGCACCTATGGAGAGTCCCCACAAGGATAATAAACCAGACATGTGTGTGTGTGTGTGTGTGTGTGAGGGAGAGAAAGAGAGAAAGAAAGAGAGAGGGAGAGAAAGAGAATCCTGCAATATTAACTTTAACGGTTACCATATTGACTTTTTTCTGTTGTTTTTACATTTTTATTATTCATTTTTGTCACTTGATATTTGCAATTTTCTTATTGTCTTTTATATGGTCTGTTTTTAGTATTTGATTGTATAGTTGCTGTGGATATGACACATTACACAAATACTTTCATACACAAGGATCAGCTGTTTTACTGGGATTTGCTGCAGCTGGGGGTGTGTAACCATTAACACTAGACAAACATCGATCCCAAAAGTCATGACGTAAATGAAATCACACCCGGATGTAGCTGTACCTTTGACAGGCCTTTAAAATAGCAGCACAATCAGAGGGGTTAAATAACACAAACATTCAGACCCACACAAACATCCCGTCATCAAGCCATAGTACAGTTGTCAAATCATATAAAATGTAAATGAAAGTGCCTTTCATGAACCTACACTAACACAAAATCCCATTAAAATTTAACACAACTAATTCTTTTACAAACAATGTTATCTTTTTATTTCTATAACGTCAGGATGCCAGACTGGGATCAGACAATCTTTGTGTGCATACATACAAAATACAGCCAACATGAACAAAATATTAGCTTTTAAATATCTCTTACATAATATCACATGTCCACCAAACTACAGCATTACTTAACACAATGTACTTATACAATCAAGACTTTAAGACAAGCTACTGTGAATTCAAAGAAATGACAAGGCCTAAAGTTAGGTCACCTTAAACTAAGAGTAGCACAAAGGATGCAGGGAAGTGAAATGTGCTAACAAAAGTCTCTTTGTTGCACTCTCTTGTGGCCTTTCCCTTTTTCTTGTGTTTGTGAAAGGAAATAGGGGACAGTTTAAAGGATTGAATTCCACTGAGAGGAATGTAACCCAAACCCTTCTGAACTTCTAAAAATAAAAGCTTTTTAAATAGCATTCACCCCCAACATCAACACAGTTTTTACTGTACTTAAAAACAGGTTTATCTTCATCCGAAAGCTAGCAAAAGTGCAATAATCATCTTCAGATTGCTCAGAAAATGGAGATATCTGTTTCTACAGAGAATAGGTTCACGTTAACTTAGCAGCTGTGAAGTTGTATGGAGAAAAATACTGAACGTAATACTTCATTTATGAATTCTGTAATGTAATTAGCTGACTGTCTACATGTTATTTGGCCATGTTGCTATACTGACAGTTGAAGAGCTCTGTATAATACACTTTATTGCACATAGTGTCTGTGTATCCTGTTCCTGTGTTATCTGTTTTAGACAGTTGCATGTTCTGAAAGTTACACCAATGAAGAACATAAAATGTTAAATCTACAAACAGCTGAATACACGATTAGCTACAATTTAGAAATGTAAATGAGTAATTTCTACCACAGCATTTTAGACAAATGCTTTTTTTGTCCTACAATAACCATATTAAATTATTCAAAGATACAGTTTTTTGGAAGTTGCATTTAAAATCCACTAAAAAAAATATATATTTTCTTCATCCTCTCAATTTAGTGTCGACTAACTCTGTGCCAAGACGTCACCATTTTTTCAGGATTAGCCATGGAATCCCTCCATTGTTCCACTGCCTCAGGAGAACTGCTGTCGAAACCCAAGAGGACCTAGAAATGAAGGAATACATATCTTTATGTATTCAGTCTTTACTGAAACTTAGGATGTTTTTTTTTTTTTTTTTTTTTTTTTAATAGGCTAATTTTCTAACATAGTTAAACAGTTGAGTTTTACCATTTTCGAATCCCTTCATCCGATCTCCGGGTCTGGCGGTAACACTTCTAGCATAGTTTAGCATAGATCATTGAATCAGATTAGACCGTTAGCATCCCGCTCAAAAATGACCAAAGAATTTAGATATTTTTCCTATTTAAAACTTGATTCTTCTGTAGTTACACCGTGTACTAAGACTGACGGAAAATAAAAAGTTGCGATTTTCTAGACCAATATGGCTAGGAACTATACTCTCATTCCGGCGTAATAATCAAGGAATTTTGCTACCGGCGCAATGATATTACATAGCTCCTAAATGTAGACTAACTTCTGTCAACATGACCACCTGCTTGCACAGGGAGACTATTTTCAGGCACTAACAGTCTAATCAGATTCAATGATCTATGCTAAGCTTTTCTAAAAGTGCTACCGCCAGACCCGGAGATCGGCTGAATGGATTCAAAAATGGAAAATGAGCCTATTTTCCAAAAAAGTGGAGTGTTCCTTTAAATTGGTCAATAAAGACATGTATAATGTTAAAGGTAAGTGCTATAATCAGGTCCCCAGTGCATCTACCAACACAGAAAAGGTGAGAAAGAACAACCCAGTACATTTTTATTGGTAAGCCTTTCTCTGCAAGCTTGTGAAAAAATTAGCCACTGAGATTTCGCTCCCACCGTGATGTAGAAAGGGGAGTTTTTTTAAGCAGAGTATCTGAGGTATGAGCTGCAAAGGCACAGTCCTATTCGGGTAAAGGGTTCAGGGAGCAGCAGCTCATTTGCATTTAAGAAGACATGCACGAAAACAGCATGTTTCTGCTTTCACTTAAAATAGGCATTTTCAAAATGATATAATAAATGATCTGTGAGGTAATTTGAGCTGAATCTTCACAGACACATTCTGGGGACACCTGAGACTTACATGACGTATTGTCACCAAAAAGTGGCATGTTGTGTGTTAAAGGATGTATTTTGCTCCAAACTGACCTGTCCAAGCAGATGTTTTCTCCGAACAGAGCCACGACTGTAGAGTTTGACTGCCAGCTGCAAATTCTGGTCCTGATTGGTGACAGGCAAGTGAAGCACTTCCCCCCATTGGCTCTGCCTCCCTGATGACTTCATCGCCTTCGTCTTCTTCTTTAGTAAGACCTTACCCTCACTCAACAACTCAACCTTCACAAAGAAACCTAAAGAGAAAGTCCATTTGCACAATTCATTTTATCAACATTTTCATATTTGTCATATTCACTCTTCCACAACAAGTAAAGGGATAGTTCACCCAAAAATTTCATTAATTACCCTGTCATTAATTACTCACCAAGTCATTCCAAACCTGTTCATCTTCAGAACACATATTAAGAGATTTTTGATGAAATCCAAGAGCTTTATGACCCTGCATAGACAGCAAGGGTCCTACCACGATCAAGGCCAGACAGTCAGAAAGCTCTTGGATTTCATCAAAAATATCTTAATTTGTGTTCTGAAGATGAATGAAGGTGTAACGGGTTTGGAACGACACACGGGTGAGTAATTAATAACAGAATTTTTATTTTGGGTGAACTGACCGTTTAACTAAGAAGGACAATTAATAAGAAATAAGAAGGATTTTAGGAAGAGAGCTTAACTTATAATGAAAATATATTTAAAATGGACTAGGATGTAAAGTTATGTTATTAAAAGTGTGCAAGACGACGATGATGATGAAAACTGAAAGACTCACTCTGTGTAAGTGGTGAGGAAGATGACGGAAGGTTTTGAGCACTGACGATCTGGAGTTGCATTCGACTGTTCACTGGCTGAAAGCACAAGGCCAGCTGAAGCTCAGCATGACACACCTACAGAAACACACAGACACACTTTTTTTTTCATGGCAGACTACCTGCTGTGACTCATTCACTGATTTATAGATTAGACCCCAAACAATTTCTGACCCAGTAACAAACACACACAGCCATTATTTATGAAAAAACTTCCTCTACACCAAATTCTACTGGCTTTCATTCTGGAACACAGTACTGTCAATTTCAAACACCTCATCACTGAAAGCAATTTTCACTTCTAAGTGTTTGATTTCAGTCACACGCACACAAAAGCAAAACACACAGAACCATCAGTTTCAAGCAGGCAGAATCAGCAACCATTGCCAAATCTGAGACCTGTATGTGTGTGCAGCAGCGTTCAGTAGGGCGAACAATGTTTTAATGGCATAATGATGCACAAAGATAATAAAGTGACAATAACAAAATTTCTACTCAGAATTAAGTATCTTAATTTCTATTGCTCAAGAAACATTTCTTATTAATATCAATGTTGAAAACATGACATTTTTTCAGAATTCTTTAGCGAACAGAAAGATAAAACAAGGTAAACAGCATTTATTAATTAATTACAAATTCTTAATTGAAATCTTACGTAACACTATATTATTATAAGTGACCCTGGACCACAAAACCATAAGGGTAAATCTTTTAAAACTGAGATTTATACAGCATATGAAAGCTGAATAAATAAGCTTTCCATTGATGTATGGTTTGTTAGGATAGGACAATATTTGGTCGAGAAACAATTATTTGAAAATCTGGAATTTGAGGGTTCAAAAAAAAAAAAATACGGAGAAAATCACCGTTAAAGCTCTTAGCAATGCATATTACTAATTAAAAATTAAGTTTTGATATATTTACAGTAGTAAATTGACAAAATATCTTTATGGAACATGATCTTTACTTAATATCGTAATGATTTTCGGCATAAAAATAAAATCGATAATTTTGATCCATACAGTTGGTGCCAATAGCCTTGTTGGCAGATTTCCTGACCTTTCCCGATCCCACCCCCTATCTCTCTCCCACTTTACTTCCTGTCAGTTCTAATCTGTCCTTTTCGTAATAAAGGCAAAAATGTCAAAAAATAAACCTTTAAAAAAATTAAATAAAATGTACCCATACAATAATGTATTTTTGGCTATTGCTACAAATATACCCGTGGTACTTAAGACTGGTTTTGTGGTCCAGGGTCACATTTAAGCTTTAGACAGATCAGCATTTTAAGGGTCAAGTTAATTCCTTCAAGAAGTGCTTTCAGCAGTATTGAAACGGCTGGTTTCAGTAAATTGATTTCTTCATCTCTCTCTCTCTGTCTGTTTCAGCCCCAGTGACCTAAATATCACAGAACAGACTTGAGCAGAACTAGTGCAGCTGTGTAAGTTGTGATGCAAATGAAAAAATGTGGTCCAGAGGGTAAGTGCAGCACTGTGGGTAATTGCAGGTGGAAGTTTAAGATTTTTTTTTCAAAGAACTTCACAATGAAAACCAGGATGGATCTGTTGAGGGAAAGACATTTGGGATATGCAGTCACAAAGAGGTACAGCAGGTGAGGACTCACATGTGTTTTAGAGTGAGGCTTGAACTCCAGCCAATGCTGTGTTTCCTGTGGTCCAATGGTTCGCAGAGATAATACACACTCTCCCAGTGTACGCTTACGTGGTGTGTGAGCCTGCAGGCGCAGCACTAGCACAGATCTGCGTATCTGCTCTAAGTCCAGAGTGAACACAAATGTCTCCATGAAGACAGTGTCCTGAAAGAGAGACAGAGAGAGAGACAATATAACTAGTTACAAACTTAAATCTGCAAAGCAAAACTAAACAAAACTGCAAGCTCTACATGTGTTTTTTCTTATCTGAGGCATTATGTTTTATATGCAGCTTTGGTTGTGTTGGACTTTTCAGTCCAGCTGGAATGGTCATTACTCAAAAAACAAAGGGAAGCTTGAATAATTCATCACTATTAATTTCATGGATGACGGAACAGTCTTCATAAGCATTTTTTTGTGCTTTTGGGGAACTATCCCTTTACGCTCATCAAGCCTGTATTTATTTGATCAAAAATACAGTAAAAACTACCATATAAAATAATTTTCAATTCAAAAACAACTGATGAATTGAATCTTGGGGGGATGTAGCTGAATTTCACTCACTTCTGATGCTTCCTTGACAGTGCTCTTAAATCGCACTGGCTTAGACATGGTGATGACCCCTTTGACCCCAATCTTCTGCATCTCCACCCCATCCGTATATACACTCAGATCTGTACACTAAAAGAGAAGAAGTACCAAAATAAAAAAGATAAAATGAGAAACAGTAAAAAGACAAAAGCAATGTACTGTTTATGGGCTTTTATAACCAATAAAACCACTATATGTCAACAAAGGGCATCTCATAGAGAAGGAAAAGGAGGCAGGGCCTTGTTTGTATTAGAAAATAATTGACAGAAATAAAAAAATATTATGAAATATGAGATCTGACAGTGTGTAAATATTATAAACAACTCACACTTTAAAATACAACCCCATTCGGTCACATCTGAACATATAGTAAATAACAGTAGTATAAATTAACATTAATATATTATATATGACCCTAGACCACAAAGTCAGTCATAAGGGTCAATTTTTTTGAAAGTGAGATTTATACATCTTCTGGAAGCTGAATAGACAGGACAATATTTGACTGAGATATAACTATATGAAAATCTGGAATCTGAGGGTGCAAAAAAATCAAAATATTGAGAAAATTCGCCTTTAAAGTTGTCCTAATGAAGTTCTTAGCAATGCATATTTTTTATTACAAAATTTACAGATATCTTCATGGAACATGATCTTTAGTTAATATCCTAATGATTTTGGGCCTTAAAGAATTTTTTTTAATTTTGACCCATACAATGTATTGTTGCCTATTGCTACAAATATACTCATGCTACTAATGACTGGTTTTGTGGTCCAGGGTCCCATATGTAACATTAACATATTATATGTACTGAATATTGTGTGTAAAATAAAGAGGCAAAGACAGACAGATATATACACATTTATGATACACATGAGTTATTTTTCAATTATTTGAAAAAGAGAGATCAAAATAGCTGGTTGGAAATATGATCATTTGTTAAAGGTCTCTCAGAGCAACACAGAGGCTCCATTCAGGTGGACTCTAGATGGGACACAATGGTCTGTTGTAGACTAGCAAAACCTCTCCTGGATGAAATCATACCTTCACTAAGGTGATCCACACCTGCTCCACTGCCTCTTCATACTTCAGGTGCACACACACTTTTCCTGGTTCACAATCCCGCTCATCGCCAGACAGCGTGATGGACTCTAAGCACACACACACATACACATACACATACACATAAACATAATATTCTGTTTAATATTTATGATTCAGCTTAAGTGCTGTTGCTAATAAAGAGGGACAAACCAATCCAACTTTTTGCTCAAAAATGCAAAATAGATGCATTTCACTAGACTTCAGAAAATGGAATATACTGAATTATATTTTCAGTTTGTTATTTGCGTTAAGTAAAGATCCTCTTAACATTCTGAGAGTTATCTGAGGACTTGTGTCTTGGACCTCAGGGAAAACATTTGGAAGTAATTACTGTGTCTGCCCTTTACGATTTCACAATCTGCAGTGATCTGAGTCTGTCCTGTGTCCTGTGTGTGTGTATGTGTCTGTGTGTGTGAGTTTGTTTGAAAGTCTGTGTTTATGTGTGTACAGGGCGAGGAGTGAGGGGGTAAGATTGTTGGGAAATAAAGGGTCTAAAAACCCTGAAAAACAAAACAAAAGGAAAACCAAACAAATGAAACTGTAGTGGAAATTCCAGGTGACACTGGAGCAGAACCCTTTCCACAGAGTTCTATTGGAAGGCAACTTTGAGGGTTCTTTCGGAATGCCCTTGTCTGCGGTTACGACTTCAGTGTTCCGTCATGAATGGTTACCTAGACTACGGCTGCTCCCAAAGGAATCCTGAATGGAGGATGTGCTGCTCTGGACACTGGATACAGAATCATAACGCTTGGAAGAACAAGAGAGGAATAAATGTTACTGAACAACAGCACTGCTAATCATTAAACAGCAATGTATTAATACACCAAACTTAAAAGCAGAAATTTATTCTGATCTAATAGATAAAAGACTACAAACTTACTTTTTATTTAACTTAACAAAAAAATAAATAAATTGAAGCCTCACCAAACTGAACCAATTTGCAATTCATAGTTCCCAACGGTGATAATGATTTATAACATACTAACAATGCATGGCCATAGTTATTAACTAAGATAAATAATAACTGAGATAAGTATTAAAGTAATTATTCCAGTAACAAATGCAACAGCTTTGAATTAAACCTATTAGTTAATATATAAGTTGATAGCCTAGCTAACTAGTATAGTGTTTATATAAATAATGATAAACAATAGTCACAATACTTAACTAATTATTATATCCCTACATAATATACACTACCACTTAAAAGTCTGCAATCGTTAGGACTTTTTAAAGAAATAATACAATTAATATAAGGAAATTAATCAAAATTTTCTTTCTATTAAACAAAGAATCCTAAAAAAGTGTCATGTTTACACAAATACTGACACTACTGCTCAAAAGTTTGGGATCAATAAGATGTTTAATGCTTTTTAAAGAAGTTTCTTATGCTCATCAAGGCTGTGTTCATTTGATCAAAAATACAGAAAATATTTCACATAATATAATATGTGAAATATTATTATGATGTAATACAATGTTTTCATATATTAAGATTCATATATACATTATATAAGTTGATAATTCTAATAATAAATCAGCATATTAGAATGATTTCTGAAGGATCATGTGACACTTGGAGTAACAGCTGATGAAAATTCAGCTTTGCATCACAGGAATAAATTGTATTTTAAAGTATATTAAACTAAAAACATTATTTTATATTGTAATAACATTCTGCAATATTACAGTTTTTTTCTGTATTTTTGATCAAATAAATACGGCCTTGATGACCATGAGAGACTTCTTTAAAAAAACATTACAAGTCTTTCTGATCCCAAACTTTTGAGCAGTAGTGTATATTAAGCAACACAGTCATTTTCAACACTGATAATAATAAGAAAGGTCTCTTGATCCCCAGATCAGCATATTACAATGATTTCTGAAGGATCATGTGACACTAAAGACTGGTTGCTAAAGATACAGCTTTGCTATCGCAAGAATAAATGACATTTCTTTAAATACAATATATAATGCGAACAGGTGTATGGGATCTCAGTGGCATGTGAAAGCTGTAGTTTTAATTGCGAAACAGTTTTATGGATTAGGTTGTTAAGAGAGTGTGTGCGCGCATATTCACCTGTACGTGGCCCTGAGGGTTTGACAAATCGTACATGGAGTGACTGAGTCTCTGTTTGCCACTGTGTTCCAAATCTGTGAAACAGACACAAAACATTTCGTTTTACTCTTAGAAAGAGTCTTAAATACTCAAACTTCTTCCGTTGATTCAGTACATCACTTTATGTAACAAAAGTGATTCCATTTAAAAAGTCTTCATCAGTTTGATATTTACAAATGTGTGCTCAGCCACAGAAAACAACTATGTAAAGCATTACAATGATCTGATTCTGAATATGGTCTCCCAACAATAAGATCTAGGGCATTGTCAGTGCAAATCTACTATGAACAATTGAGGATATAGGAGCAGGAATAAAACAGAAGGATTACGCACAGGTGGGTAGGAACGTAAATATTTGAGGTTACATGCCGAGTAGTTATGTGATGAATGATGCTATGAGGAAGTGAAATTGCACTCTTTAAACAACATACATAGGTAATAAACAGGCTTGGTGTTTTAGGGAGTTTTAAAGGTATCTCACCTGTGCCAAGACTGTTGCTGGGTCTGTTTTTTAGCGTGGGGCGTCTCAGGGAGCCTGGTGACACGTAACTGCTGTTTAAAGTCAAATCAGGGTCATACATCATTTGTCTGGTTCCTGCGAGTTCTGCCTTCCTTTCTGCATAAGTGGTCCTTGTGGCACCTAAAATCATTCATAACAGGTTGGTACTTGAATACGTATTATCTTGAATATGTAAAAAAAATAAAAGATTTATTTTTGCAGTTTTTGCCTTCATTACGATAAGACAGGTATAGAACAGACAGAAAGCAAAGTGGGAGTAGGTGGCGGGATCCAGAAAGGTCCTCGAGTGAACTCGGTAAGCTGCCTACAAGGCTATCGGCGCTGACATAAAATATAATAAAATAAAATAAAAATTAATTAATTACTCATATTGCTTACTCTGTTGCCCAGTGTTGTAGCCAGAGTACTGTGCTCCTCTTGGCTGGATGTAGGAGGGTTTGAAGGTTGGGATGACGAAGGGAACCTCCCGGCCGTCCGGAGGCAGTTTAGACAGCAGATAATCCTCTGATACTCCAACATTCCTCTTCACATTAGACTCAGCAGTTAATTTACCAGGAGGTCGAACCTTAATCACTATAAAAATAGTATACAAATACACCTTTTTAGAATTCATATGTAGTTATATTTTCATACAGTACATTTTGTGTATGTATAATAAAAACAACAATCATAAGGACGTAAAAGGGAGATAGAGACTTACTCTGAATCTCTGGTTCATACTTCTTGGACAAAAATGTCCTGCAGCAGTTTTTAATACATTCTGTCATGTTGAGGATCTAAACAAAATCACGAACCAATCACATAAAGAGACTAAAAATAATATATTTATATAAATCTAAGTTAAAACTGTTTAACAGTAGACAGAATTCTATCATTTCTAGTCACAAACATTTCCAAAACAATGTCAATATCATCACGTCAATTTATTTGTGACCCTGGAACACAAAACCAGTCGTGAGTGGCACAACAAGCTAACAATCCACTGTATGGGTCAAACTTCTTGATTTTTTTTATGCCAAAAATCATTAGGATATTAGGTAAAGATCATGTTCTGTTAAGATATTTTGTAAATTTCCTACTGTAAATATATCAGAACTTAATTTTTGATTAGTAATATGCATTGCTAAGAACTTCATTTGGACAACTATTTTTTCAATATTTAGATGTGCATGCTCAGATTCCAGATTTTCAAATAGTTGTATCTCGGCCAATTTTGTCCTATCCTAGCAAACATAAAAATACATAAAAACATAAATCAATGGAAAGCTTATTTATTCAGCTTTCAGATAATGTGTAAATCTTAAAAAAAAATTGACCCTTATGACTGGTTTTGTGGTCCAGTGTCACATTTTATATGTGTAGCAGATTTTTTGGGTGAAAATAAATACATTTTTTTTAATAAAGAGAGAAAAATGACCATTCGTTTCTGTGGTGGAAATGCCGCCACAACTAAGGTACATTTAAAATATGAGCTAAATAATTTTCACACAATAAGTCACTACATAATTTAATTTACATCATCAACGCTTTAATTTTGTAATAATTCTAAATTTTATAATGAATTTTCATGGCAAGTACAACAGTAAAACATCACAATCTACACATCAAAGACATTTGAAAATGAGCAAAAATGAGCTATTAAGGCATTAAGAAAAACGGCTGAGGCATAAAAGTGCCCGCATTAGCCCAAAGTTGCAAAAAACACATACAGTCTAAATATAGGATATATAATACGGTTATAATTATTTCAACAATCAAGACTATCCGCTTTTTTTTTTTTTTTTTATACAAAGAACATCATGTTTATACATAAGGTTGTACGTACCTGTGCTGCTGTCCGCGAACAGCTGAAATCTCTGAGCTCGCCAGTGAAGCAGGTGCGTCTGAAACCTCTAGTAAGCGTCAAAACTTCTGCCTACTGTTGGGTCCTAGTGTCCACCGGTCCCAAATAACACTACTGAGGAAAAATACCACTGTCTCTTTGATCACTGTGACGGGAACCAAAGTTTACACTCCCACAGAGTCACACATATTTCTTTAAAGGGATAGTTCACTCGAAAAAGAAAATTCTATCTTTAATTACTCTCCCTCATGTCGTTCCAAACCCGTAATAACGACTTTATCCAACAATTCTTCTCTGTCACTGTCTGTGCCATTCAAGAGAGTAACATGAGCATACCTGTGCATTCCTCTGCTTTTAAACAAGGTGCAGTGCATTCAAGTCCCATAGATCTTATTTACAAGTTGAACGCACATGAACGCCAGCTTAAAGTCGTTATTAGGAGTGCCCATTTTCCGCCAGTTGATATGATTCTTTAGGGTCTTAATGAAAAGTCTATAATATACTTTGGTTAAAATTTCTCAGTGGTAGTGTAAAACAACACCTTTTTTACCTTGTCAAAATCAGCTCTGCAAAAATCATCTCATTCTGGTCGAGGTTGCTTTAAATGTTAATGAGCTCTGCTCGCCCCGCCCCTCTCTTCTCTTTGTGGAGTGACCAGCCTGTTTACTTGCTAACTAGCACATTATTAGGAAAGGCGATCGCAAAGATTCATTTAAAAAACCCTTATACTCACTTCTGCTGTAGGTGAAGCTGGATCACAAATGAGTTGCACGAACATAGATATATGTGGATCGGGAGGCGCATTCTATTCACAAACAAACGTAATCCACTGCATCTTCAGCAGCTCAGATGTCGGGAGTAAATGACGACCATTATGTTCATTATTACATCCAGCAACACAACACCTCAAATGCTCAATCAGAGATATTCTTGTCTAACTTACATCCCTGCTCCGACATCAAAACAATGGAGGTCGGACTGTTACAGCTGATTTAAGGCGGGTCTGAGGTAAGACACTGATGTCTATTTTTACGGATTAATTAAAACCACTGCATGGATTTTTATCATTATAGGGTAGATGTGTACATACACTACCGACACACATTAATGTTCAAACAACATGTAAAAGTGAACTTTGCATCCGATGACCCCCCCTTTAAGTTCTGAGTTTCTGAGTTGGGGGCGTGTCAGTGAGAAAACGTGTCTGATGCAATGGAGGTAGCCAAAGACTATTGACAGCAAATTTGTTGAAATGAATAAATTGATTATTTTTGTAATGTACAATAAAACTATATAAGTTACATATACAAAATACTATATTATTGTATAATTACCATAGAATATATTATGATGCTGTTTACATCACCTTCATAAATTGAATAAAAACAGAAAAAGGCAAAACACAATGATGCACATTCTTTATTCATCTTTTTGTAGATGCAGAGTTAAAAAAAAATCACTGAATTTTATGTAGAAAAGGTAAATCGCCATCTTGTTCCGACCAAAGTGTCTTGACGTCGCACCTGACGTCATAACAACGACTTGTCAACTCGTAAGCACAAACATCCCAGGAGGACTCTCGTGAATGGTGGTGGGCAATGACAGGGGAGAGAGGAATTGTTCAATAAAGTCAATATTTTGTCTTTCTTAGCACACAAAAACTGTTCTTGCAGCATTATGGTTGAACCATTGATGTCACATGGACTCTTTTAACAATGTCCTTACTGCGTTTTTGTGCCTTGAAAGTGGTAATTACATTGTTGTCTATGCAGGGTCAGAAAGCTCTCAGACTTATTCAAAGATATCTTAATTTGTATTCCGAAGATGAATGAAGGTCTTACAGATTTGGAACGACACAAGGGTGAGCAATTAATGACAACATTTTCATTTTTGGTGAACTATCCCTTTAAATCTTAACACATTCAAAAGCTGACCCCTTGTCACAACTAATATGTAGGCCAACATTTACAATAGAGTGTTTTTACGATGCCTCATCAATCAGCCATATTGGTGGCACAGAATGTAAACAATGCCCCTGAACCGAACAAAACTCACATATTTTGCTGATTATTGCAGCTTAAAATGGTCAATTCTTGCCATGTTTTGGGCTGTACTAATCAGGAAAAACATCTGGAGTACTATAGACTACCAAAAGTTATAATAAATCAATGAGAAGAGTGCAAAAAAACTGTTTGAGCTTGTGCTGGTGTTTGTGGTTGGCCAAACTGAACCAGGACTTCCAGGGCAAGAATCCTGACAACATTCATGCTTGTTCATATCATTTCCAGTCAGGTAGGTGAAAGATTAGAGCAACATCTTAATTAATACTGCTCATACATATCTTTTCCACCTATTAACTTTAGCTTGTCAAAATATTGTGTCCTTTTCTGCTTACTAAGCCCTTCTCTATATGATTTAACAGCTTCCACATATTTTTTCCATGGTTTAGACAGCATAAATTAGCAGAACAATATATTCAGTAGTACATTAACCATGCAGATCGATGCTGTTGTTTACATCCAAGTATTGCCAGTATGGCCACACATCCAGGTAACTGACCAAATCGTGACATAAGTGCAAACCCTCTATTAAGGTTCTTCTTATAATAATTGTAATAATCTAATTTTATTAAACACTTTATTGTCAATTATCATCACTAATGCCCAACCTATGCATGAGTCTAAATTTGCTCAAAGTAAACACAAACCAACAAAAGTACAGGTCATCAAATTTGTGTTTATTGATTGACCAGGCTCTCTTTACCTGTCAAATAAAAACAGATACACAGTGGAAATTCTGCACAGATGCAATAAGAAATTCTGAGCCAAAACAAGATTTTTTTTTCTTTTGAGACATCCCTGGGAAATGGGTGTTGAAGGTGCACTGCAGACTCCTGTGAGATTGATTTAGAACATTTTCAAAAACGTGACTTTGTAGCACGTGCAAGCCTGCCAGCTCTCTCACATTCACAGTGAGAAAGAGTGACACAGGTGTCACTAAGAGTAGAAAAACAAATCCAGCTTTACAAAAAAATGACACTTCAGGATTTGCGATTGTGGCAAGAAAAAGCACAATGGGAAATGTAAGACAAACAAGAAAAAAAAACACAACATAAATATTCTTCTGTGTACGGGTACATGCGTGTGACTGCAGATGACAATGACAGCCAGGCAGCCTAATCAAAAACCTGAATTATGAAATATCAGAGTCCAGATCCAGAGAACAAACAAAATGAAGATATGCAGCTGCCTGACGGGTAGTGCAGTAACAGGAAGTCCAAGATAGAGGTATGGGGCCATGAAGAGGTGAGAGGTCAGAGGTTCATTTGTAAAGCCTCAGAATGGATGTTCGGACACAAATATTGTGAGGCGGATGATTGAACTGCCACGGAAGTTGATGACGTTGTTAACGGTAACCATCTCTAGGTCTAGAACGATAGTCTTCGGTCCTTTAATGGGCCGGGCCAGAACCAAAGTTGCACTGATATTACTGGTTTGCTGTGGAAAGAAGGGAAATAAGAAGAATTTAATAACGTTTTATTAATTAATTCTGAGTCTGTCACTCTTTCTCTTCAGAGTTGAAACACTGCTAGCACACACTTTGGCAAATTATATGAAAACAAACTCTTTCAACACTAAAGCTGGTATTTGATTAGCTAAGGGACTCCTAGGACCAATAAAGATTTTGTGGTTTGGCTCCAGAGTCATTTTGAAGGAAAGTCTCACAGAAATCCTACAGCCCCCTCTAGTGGTCACATTTATTTATAAACTAGCATTCAAAATGAGGCGGGTGTTTAAATTGTTTTTGCTGTAAGCTGTTTTTTATGTAAAAAATGATACATATTTTTTCAGGATTCTTTGATGAATAGTTCAAAAGAACAGCATTTATTTAAAATAGAAATATTTTGTAACATTATAAATGTGACCTTGGATCACAAAACCAGTCATAAGGGTCAATTATTCGAAATTGAGATTTATACATAATCTGAAAGCTGAATAAACACGTTTTCAATTGATGTATGGTTTGTTAGGATAGGACAATATTTGGCTGAGATACAACTATTGTTTGAATATATGGAATTTGAGGGTGCAAAAACATCGAAATATTGACAAAATCACCTTTCAAGTTTCCAAATGAAGTTCTTAGCAATGCATATTAGTAATCAAAAAATAATTTTTATATATTTACAGTAGGAATTTTACTAAATATCTCCATGGAACATGATCTTTACTTAATTTCCTAATGTTTTTTGGCATAAAAGAAAAATCAATAATTTTGACCCATACAATGTATTTTTGGCTATTGCTACAAATATACCCCAGCGACTTAAGACTGGTTTTGTGGTCCAGGGTCACAAATGTCTTTACTGTCACTTTTGATCAAATGAATGCATCCTTGCTGAATAAAAGTATTAATTTCCTTTAAAAAATTGTTTTACAACAGGCATCATTTATAACAAAACCCCATTTACCCGCATGTAAAACTCTCGCCCCTCATTGCCAGACTTGATCTGAAAGATGTAAAATGCTCCAGGGTAACGTGTGGTGGCCTGCATTTGAAATATATCGGCAGGAACACTGCGGCCAGAAGACAAATCCATATGCCTGTACAGGACAGTAAAAGGTCTTTCCCGACACGCGGGATTCTCCGCAGAACACATGCACTGACTGAGAGAGAAAGACAGAAATATATTCAGAACATACTGCAACTGTTCAACAAAAAAATAAGTCAAATGACTGACTTAAGCAACTCACTTGTCACTGAGCTCTATGTAAGGTGGATCGCATCTAAGAGGGTCCAGACATGTGTAACCTCCCTGGAAATTGAAACACACTTGTGCTGCTGTACAGGTGTTGTTACCAGACTCACATTCATTGAGGTCTTGAAAATCAAACACAACAGACAGAAGTCAGGTTATCAGTATCATCCAATCATTAACAGCAGCAACAATAACAACAACATCAATGTAAAGGAAGCTACATGGTGCAGTCGATATGAAATATCTGCTAATTCTGCAAATGGTTAATGTAAATGAATAATGCCAAAGAAGCACATAAAATAAAAATTCAGATACCTTCACAGCTCCTTCCATCTTCATACACGTAATATCCAGGCGGACACACGCAGGAGAACGATCCTGGTGTGTTCACACATGTGTGTTGACAAAGGAAGTCTGAGAAACTGCACTCGTCCAGATCTGAGAATGGGCAGTGATAAAGACAGACACATTACACACTCTCAGTGCACACAATCACGTGAAAATTCAGGCAACAACATGTTAAACATCTCTCTAAAACCTTTCTGTTCTCAGTCCCCTATCTTTCTCTATACTAATCATCTCTTCTCCTCCACTGATTACCATTGCAGGTGGTTCCATCAGAGGCGAGCTCGAAGCCCTCGTCACAGGTGCACATGAATGAGCCGTACGTGTTCAAACAGCCGTGAGAGCATGGGGTTGTCTCACACTCGTCCACATCTGGTGAGAGAGGAAGATGGCAGACGTCAAGATTTTCAGGGACAATAATGATCAAACTAATATGTTGTTTCTGTGTATGTGTGCACCTTGGCATGTCCTGCTATCTGTATTAAGGAGGAATCCAGGGCTACAGGAGCAGGAATATGAGCCAGGGACGTTAGCGCACAGCTGCTGGCAGTAACCATAGCGACACTCATCAATATCTAAAGAAAGGTGAGTTAGAGAGCACTAAATACGCAAACAGTAGTCACAACTGAATTAAGACATTGTTTGGTGTTAAATAAGACTGGATTATTTCAAAACATCAAACAAAAACTAGACTATTGGATAATTTAACTGTAAAAACAACTGAATTGTCATCATTTAAACTGGATTTTAATTTACACTACTGTTCAGAATTTTGGGGTTGATAAAAATTTGAATGTTTTAAATGTTTAATGTAAGAAATGTCCTATGCTCACCAAGGCTACATTTATTAAGGCTTTAATATGTGCTTTATTTAATACAATGTGCATCATTCTATCAGATTTGTAAGGTAAATCATTATAAACGTACACCAACATAATACATCATAGAGTCTATTAAAATCTATTGTTCGCTTGGGTCTATTTTTAATCATTAGTGACAGCCCTAGTATTAATTTTTCTTTAACAAAATCTTACTGACCCCAATGTTTTGAACAGAAGTGTACTTTAACACTGGCATAACAAAAACTGGTTTATTAAAGGATTTACTGTATACAGTTGAGTGCAAAGGTATACATACACCTTGCAGAATCTGGAAAATGTTAATTATTTTACTAAAATAAGAGGGATCATCAACAGGGTACTTTTTGAATTTGAAGATCAGGGTAAATGCAATGAAACATGTAAGTATCTACTGAAGCTTCTGAAGGCCAGTACTAAATGAAAAAATATGATATTTTGGCAAAATAAGAAAAATGTTCACATATTCATTTTGTTCAAAAGTTTTTACCCCTGGCTCAGTGAGCATTTGAGCCTTCTGTAATAGTCGCATATGAGTCTCACAGTTGTCCTCAGTGTGAAATGATGGATCTCAAAATCATAGTCATTGTTGGAAAGGGTTCAAATACACAAAAATGCTGAAAAAACAAAGAATTTGTGGGACCTGGAGGATTTTTCTGAAGAACGACGGGCAGTTTAACTGTTAACTGTTCAGGACAAACAAGGGACTCAAGCACAGCTATCACTAAACAAAAAAAACACAGCTGTGGATTATTCAGGTAACAACACAGTATTAAGAATCAAGCGTATGTAAACTTTTAAAGGTAATTTTTATAAATTCAACTATTATTTTCTTTTGTGGGCTATATGTAAACATGAAATATCTTATTCAGGTCAGTACTAAATGAAAAATAACATGCATTTTGTATGATCCCTCTTATTTTGGTAAAATAAGTAATATTTTGCAGAATCTGCAAGGTGTATGTAAACTTTTAACCTCAACTCTACATGATGTGTCACTTGGCATACACATGTAGACATTGCAAATTAAAGCATATAGCATCAAACTAACCATTTGTAATGTCTATAAATCTTACCTTGGCACTGTCCACCCACCAGCCAGTAGCCCTCAGTACATGAGCAGGTATATCCACCGGCTGTATTTATACACACCTGAGTTGGATTACACTGGTGTGACTCTGCCTCACATTCATCGACATCTAAAAAGGGGGGAAAAAAGCCACAGTCAGCTTTTCCCACTTTAGAAACTCGTCTGAAACCATTCACCTTAGTGTATGTAACTTCACAAAACTTAAATGCTTTATTATTATCAAAATGCTGATACAAAATACTTAATCTGTCCCACTGATAGCTTGGCCTCTGTGGACAGATGTTCTTTACACTTAGCAAGTCGAACTCCATCTCTGACCTCATAAATCTTACTACAACATCTTACACAAATAGCTATTCTTACACAACCCATTTCCAAAACTGGAATTCATATCTCTCTGTTCCACTCTCGCTCGCACATTATCAGCACAATACCTTATGAGGGCATCGTATGCCTTAAATACCCGAAAAAGCACCCTTGGTTCTCAGACCATGAAGTCACATGTTTTAAAAGTAAGCAAACGTTACTATGAAAGTGATGAGGGCGTGATAGATTTGGGGGGGTTGGAAACCGTGTGAAAGCCAGATAATTAGTTTCTTTTGGTTAAAGCTGCCAACAGTCCCACTGTTACTATATGGGTAAAGTGATGCAATGGGTCCTGGCAAACCAAGCTGTAATTCCATAATAAGTTACTTGTGCACTTTAAGGAAAATTGCCTATTCACTCGCATTTGGCTTTTCAACCAAAGTATCTGACTGCACAGTATAATCACAAAGGCAGTTTTACCTTTTATGCATTACACCTACCAGGAATTGAATTGCAATAGATCCTTAACTATTAAACAGCTTGTTAATATTAGACATCACAAAGCATTATTGTAAAGCCAGGTCTGATAGCAGAGATGCGGCCACAAGAGACATGAGGCCCAGCTGGGCCCCAGAGAGCATCTGGATTACATGTGTACTATTACACACGTCTGATCTGAGGTGAAAAGATCTAGAGCATTCTGGGAATGCCAGCATTTTGGAGATCAGATCTGATCCAGAGAGAGTGCAGTAAATTTTGCACTAGATTTAAATAAGGGTCAGAGGAAAGACATGGTGTGTAAATGAAAGAGAAGGAAACGTGTCTGCATTTAAAAGAGGAAGAGATATCAATGATATAAAATGTCAATGGGTGATATCATTCATGTGGCCAAAGTCATGACTTTTACTGCACTTTTAGCAAGTTTATTAGGGTACAATACATTAAAGTTAACAAAGGGCGTAAATACCAGATGTTGCTGAGGTCATTAAATCTAATCTTCACATCAGAGATATTCAATCCCTTAAAAGTAAGCCCTGAAGAAATCTGAGGACTTCTGAGGAAATCTGCAATTCTGTGAAATGAATTTGCACATTGTAAAATGTGTTAAACTGAGATCATAATGCTCTAATTGCTAGCTGAAAGCAAAATCAACAACCACATATGCAAGAGGGTGGGGAATTGATATGAATAATGGGTATTACAATTCATACTCACACAACATGCTTGTCTTATTAAAGCAAAGCTATTTCTCAAACAAAAAGACACATGCAAGGCTAAACATTTCAGGCATGCAAAACTCGTAGATGATTAATATGAAAGTCAATCCAGGACGTACGAATCTGGTACCAACTTTGAATTCTTGCTTCTATACACAACATTGCAGAGATTTAATGTCTGTGATCTGTTGCCAAACACAGATTGTTTAAATTATATCAAAGACATTTACAATTCGCCACCGCAGTAGTTCGAGCAACACTTCACGCAGCCTATGCGAATTAGCTGGAATCATTATACTAACATGAGGTGTACAGTGAGCCAGAGTAGTACTTATGTTTCGTGTGGAATGTCCAGTGCATGAGGTCAGCCACTAAGGAGAGTCTCATTTGAGAGTGAAATACAGAAAACAATAGCAAAAATTTGAAAATAAACTAGGAAGATCACAAGCTCCTTACCTATAGAATGAAAAAATATCTCCAGCAACTCTTTGGAGCTGCCTACACTCTAAAAAATGCTGGGTTATATTTTTTAATCTAAATGCTGGGTCATTTTATTGGGTTGTTTTTTTTTTTTTTTTTTTTACTTTGGTGCTAGGTAGTTTTTCTGTAATTAAGTTGCTGGGTCACTTATAATGCTGGGTTACTTTTTCTACCCAACCGCTGGTTTGAGCCTGGCTTTTTGCATCCTCTACAGGAGAGAGCGGTTCACAGTGCAGCCGTTTTGGTACATTTCTTCAGAGAAATAAAGGTTTGTATACATTTTATTTATAAAGTGTTTACTGTGCTGTAATTTATATTATTTTTCACAATGCAACAAACAAGGATGAGATGTCAGTCAGCTGCATGAGCAGCGGTCGTTCATTTTGCATGATGGAAACACCTTTTGCCTTGCATAACATGAATTGTTTTTATTCGTTATGATACTGAATTTAACTAAATTTGATGTTAAAATATGTTCTCTTATCTCAGTACTGTTTGTTCATGGGCAGGTTATGGAGTCAGTCACGACATCTTTCAGCTTCGAGTGAAATGCATGGCGGTAGTCCTACGTTCGCAGTTTCCCCCGGCAAAAAGCACAGATTTCAGCACAAGACACAATAGCACAAAAATTAGCACTATTTTGGTGAAAAGTGATTACAGAGAATGGCTGAATACACTTTAATTAAAATGGTACTTTTAAATGTTCCTTTGTTATTTCTAAAATAATTTTTAAACGAGTAATATTGCAAACCATGCTGTATTCACCCAAATACATTTAATTGGTCTCATATTTTTGTCCATATGGGTGTTCTTGCTTAATAATAAATGTTCATCTTTTGATTATTGCTGTTGCCTATAATTCTGTGTGTGATTTTTAATTTCCAGCCCATTTTAAGCCAGCAATATAATAATTTTTAAACAATAGTTGACTTAAAAACATTTAACCCAACAAGCTGGGTCAAAATAACCTAGCATGTGTTCTGTCCAATATTTACCCAGCGCTGGGTTGCCAAATAACCCAAGTTGGGTTGTTTTTAACCCAGCATTTTTCAGAGTGTACACTGACTTCACAGAGAAAATACATGTTTGGAGAATAAAAAGTTTGGGGTCAGTAAGGTTTTTTTATTTATTTATTTACTGACTGATTGATTGCAAGAAATTAATACTACTTTTTTAGTATACTCCAGTATGTACTATACTCCAGTAAGCCAGTTTTATTTAGCTTTATTTAGCAACTATTGCTTGCTTAAAATGAACCCAAAATAGGTTGGAAATTAACATTTATTAATATGTTCAATAAATAAATATTTTGTTGGATAAATAACAATTAAATAATGGACATTTTTTAACTGCTTATTAATAAATGTTCACCTTTTGATTATTGCTGATGCCTCTAGTAATTATGTGTCTGACTTTTAATTTAAAACCTATTTTTAAGCCAGCCATATAGTAATTTCTAAACAATAGTGAGTTAAATAAAATTACCCAGAAGGCTGGGTTAAACATTTAACCCAACTGCTGGGTCAAAACAACCCGGTCGCTGGGTTTGTCCATATTTCACCCAGCGCTGGGTTGTATTTAACCCAGCATTTTTTAGAATGTAAGAATGACTTAAAATTGATTAAAGTGAACAGTAAAAAAGAGACATTTATAATTATTTAATTTTTACAAAAAATTATTTCAATTAAATACATATATTATACAACCCTACAATAATTATACAATAATAACAAACTTATGTTTTCCAAATATTAATTAGCACAACTGTTTTCAGAGTACTGGCTGGTGAAAATTCCTCTTTTCCACCACAGGAATAAATTCAAATTTTAAATATCTAAAATACTGAAAACAAAATTTCACAACATTACTGTTTTACTGTATTTTTGATCATATAAATGCGTAACAGAATCCTTTCAAAAACATTCTAAAAATCTTACCAAACCCAAACTTGAATAGTACTGTATATTTTCTTTACAAAGCATTACATATAAAGTTCAGTGACTCAGAAATAATAATGACATCATACCTCAATTTCCAGACGTCCCACTAAGCTAGAACGCATTAATTAGTCTGCGGTACTACAGCCACTCCATATTTGCTGACAGACACCGGTTACAGTCCCACAGCCTGAGTAGGCAAGCTTTAACTTGACAAATCAAATCATTTTGGACATTTTTCAAGTTCCCACCCAGAATAAGATCATTTAAACTCTTGAATTTTGGATTTTATGCAAAGCATCCACATTCCTGAATCACAAATGATTCTCTTTACTCAAGTTTCACCTGAACTGAACTGTCTTTCAGAGATTTGCATGGATTTTAGAAGTGCCTAGGCTTTACTCAGGCTAAACGCAGGATTGATGGGATTTATGATGGCACATTTCAGACACTGACTGAGTTGACTGTTTTAGTCCTTCAAGCCTTAGCGCCACTGGCAAGAAGAGGGCATTCCCTGGCATTTACAAACACACACACTAACACTACAGCAACACCTGTAAGACAAATGATGGAATGGTTTGACACACACTTCCTGTACGATTTCTGTTCCATAACAGCATCTCTTACACTGTACAAAGAATGCTCACAAATTGCACAGCTGGTCAATGACAGATCTCATTCAACAACCACTGAGCTCATGTTTGGCGTGAGCAACCACAGATGCTGAAATCGCAATGATTTATCTTTACGATTTTTCAAGTTTTGTCCAAACAAAGCCTAAATGCCGTTGTACTGAATGTCTCAGTGGCTCTATAAGACTATTATCTGTGTCCAAAATTGTGTCCAGGACATAACATCTATCTTCATTACCCAGTCCAAGTTTTTCTCAGGTCAGGCCATGTGCATATATGCACAAGCGAATATCTGTGTGCGTATCTTCTTTATAACACGACTGTCTTGGGCTTAAAAGGTAACAAATCTATCATTGTGTGTTTCTGCAGAAGAGCAAGAGAGGACTGGAGAATGCATTAACTGCAAAGACTGGCACCAATTCGAGACAAATCCGCAGACCATATCGAAAAATATAGCAAGCAGTCATTTGTGCGAGCATTTGTCAAATGGCACGTGAAATAGGTCACAACGCTGACACGCATAAAGACTCCAACAACGCAATATATAACACCTATCTAGATCAAAGCCATAAAAGCCAGGATATCACTGACACCACATTCGGCTCAATGGCCTCAACAGAAGCAGACCACATAGAGTCAGTTACATGATTTATGACAGTGAATAAGACACTCTAAAACCTTCTCGTTGAATTGTAAAGTTGGATCCCAGAACGCAGGGCCAGTTCCTGTGTGTCTTCCTGCCTCTTCACAAGATGTAGTTTGTTCTGAGGTTCCACAGTATTTTGTGGTTCCACACTAATGACTGATCCAGTCCAAATTACAAGATTCATTCTGCTGAAGTCTTTAAGATGCCACTCAGCCCACCGCAGCCATTACTAAATTACAGTCCAGCACAGAACTGGGTCTTTGCCTCATTTCAGAGCGAGAAGACCTATGGACCATTGCAGAAAATGAAGTAAACATAAGACCACAACCTGATGTGACCCAGAGTGACCACGTCTCGAAGAGTCTTCTTCTTAGCTTGTGTTATTTACATTAAAGACATGGCTTTACATATGCCAGAATGTTTGAGGTTCGTCTTGTGCACCAAATTTGGGATTTGGTAGTTTTGGTACATTTGGTTGTCTTCTGCAGATAATTGCTTCACATATTCTTTTGAAGCACTACAACAAGTTAGGGGTGGGCGATATACCGGTAGAAGTTTTGGACTATCAACTTTATCGCGGTTACACGCTCACGTGATGTTGCCGTGCTCTGCGCTCTGTCTAATATTCTTGCTGTCTGTCATTCATGTTAATCAAACAACAAAAAAGAGAAAAAAAATCGCTCATTGCTCTTGACTAATTTACTTTTGTAACTTTAATAAGAAGAACTACATATTTAATAGTGCTGTCAAACAATTAATCCCGATTAATCACATCCAAAAGAGTTTTTTAACCAGCCAACCATCTTTAACTAACATGATCAACAAGGTTGGGATAGTGAAATGTATAGGACCACAAGGTAGACTTACCAACACAAGTGCCACCGGCACCAAGTGTATATCCGAGGATGCAGGGAGTGGACCGGCTCACTATTGGATAGCTCGGACCGGGGCCTGGACCAGTACCTGCTCCGGCAGGAGGAACGTTAGGAACGAATGATTCAGAGTATCCCAACGATCTGTCAGGGTAGGACTCTTCAGGATAGGAAGTCTCAGGGTAGGAGCGGGCACTGTTCCGGGCATAAGATTGGGAGTAGAGTCCGCGGGGGATGCACAGGTATCCACCGTTCTGATTTACGCACTGCATGTCACCCCGACACGGGTCTGGCAGTGTCCGGCACTCATCAATGTCTGAAAGCAAATGTAAGAGGTGGCATTAACAGCGGTATTTGAAACACAAGATTCAATGAACATTTTAATAACACGGCAGAAGTGCCACTAACCGATACACTGTCTGGCACGGCGGTCATAAGTAAATCCATCTGTGCAAGTCTGAAGAGAAACAGGCATTTTATAGTCAAACTAAAAGATAAACAGTAGTTTACAGAGTTCTTTATGTGCAAGTAGTTATATTGAAGTAGTTTGGTATTGCTATTTTATGTTAGAGTTAATGCTTGTACAACAGCACTGGAAAGCCAAAAAAAGCGAGGCACTCTTATTACGACACACATTGAGCCAAAGTGCCAAGCTTGAATGACTCAAAACAGAAATTCACTTACCTGACTTTTCCCAGAGTGAATGCAGCATATGATACATATTAAAACTGACAACATTCTATAAATAAAAAACAAAATACCTCGGTAAATCATTCCAAAAATCAAAAAACACATGAAAATGTTTAAGATTCATTCAATGGAATACGCACTATGAATGCCCATTCAAGACCAAGAATATCAACAAACACTTTCAGAAAGTTGGATAATTTTAAAAACTTATTTTTATGCTTTACATATTCTTTTGAAGTACTATGACAATGATAATGATGATAAATATCTGTTTTGATACTATCACTTACTGCAGTTAGTAATCCAGTGGTGACTAGGGGTCGTCTTGTTTTTAGACAAGTACTTCAACAGTGACTAGTATTAATTCAGTTAGTCACTACTACAGATTTATTACATACTAGCCCTTGGCAATTTGGTACTAGTTACAATTACAGTAGTGACAAGTAACTATTCCAAATCAGAAATGTCTTACCTCTAAATTATTTTGGGATCTGTGGTTCAGATATTAACTGTTCACTCTGACTAGTATGCATTACAATAGTTGCTAGTATCCTTTCCAGTTTTAGTATTGCTCTATATCTATTCCAGCTTTTCTAGTAGAAATTGAAGACAGCTATTTATTAGACAGTATGAATATGAATCATTCTGTCTACTCAGTACATGACAAGCAAGAATTGATAACTAGTAACTACTGGAATAGTTACTAGTATCAAGAATTGAACTCATGATTGACTCATTGATTTCAATGGCAGTTAGCAACTTGTGACTAGTAACAATGAAATACTTAGGCTACTTGTCACTACTGGAATGGTAGCTAATAGCAAATAAGTACTATTAAATAAGTGAACAGATATTAGTCACTATTGAAATAAGTACTAGTTTCTAATCAATAGTCAGTTGAAAGAAACTTGTTTAATTCATAAATAAGCATTACGGCATAAAATAGATACTAGTTAGTTGTGAGTAACTTGTGCTATAAAAGCTTGCCATGAAGCACCAGCTGACTAATTAAACTCACCTTTTGTTGGTCGACCAACTCAAGCCACGTAGTTCAAATGACATGTTTATGTGGATCCTTGTGGTTCCCTTGGAAAGAACGTCACACCGCCAACCCGTAAATTCCTCGAAATAGAAAGTTTTGATTTTTGTGGTTTTACGACCTTTACGGGCTCGCAGGACCCAAAGCGCAAAACGAAGTGCCCAAACGCCCCCTCCGCGTACGCGCCTTCACTTGAATGTCGAGACACTTGGCTTTGGTCACCCGACGCGGCCGCCCTGTCGACCGATGGCAAGAACGTGTGAGAACATTGACCAATAGTAAGAGGAGGGTCTTACTATATAAAAAAGAGAAAACTTGCTGTATTTCTCCGTACTCGGCCCACTCCACGGATTGTTTAGCAATGCAAATAAACGGGCCCCCGGAGCACTTGGCCAACAGCTGGATCCCATCAAAGACAGACAGCCCCCTTTGGAACGAAAGCGCGCACAGGGAGCTGCCACAGACCCAAACGAGGAGAAGCAAGAAGGCAGTGAGGAAAACCGAGCAAAGAATCTATAAAATGACGCATAATTAAATTGCAAGGCTCGCCAGGCTGCTTAAATGTAGAGGGGGCTACTGTACTTACTGGTGTCGAGGCATCACGTCAGACAGACCTGATTCATCAGCACTATGAAATAAGAGTCTTTCAATAAAAAACTTTGATTTAGTGTCAAATTCGACAAGGTGTGTAACAAGAATTCAGAGCAACTTTTTACTTATTCAAAGTAAATTGACGTAGAAAGGTCGCTATATACACACATTTATATATATAACCTATATATAATATTTATATATTACAGCCTGGCAAGGCTGGTCAAGATGGTTTTAGCTGGTTGTTCCAACTTGTCTCCCAGACCAGCTAAAGAAGTGGCAAAATCCCATCTAAAGCCAGCCTGCTGACCAGCTAAAACCAGCCAACCAGCTTAGGCTGGTTTTAGCTGTTTTTCTTTTTTTCAGTAGACACCAGAATCATTAAAAAACGTATTTCAAATAGCGTATTCACCAAATGACTATTTGGATCGTAACTTCTTAAAAAAAACTATTAAAGCCAGCCTAAGCTTTTTGACTGGTCTTAGCTGGTCTCCCAGCTTTTCTGGGCTGGTCAAACTGGTTTTAGCTGGTTGTATTAGCTGGTCTCCCAGTCTGGCTAGGCTGGTAAAGATGGTTTTAACTGGTTGTACCAGCTGGTCTCCCAGCCTGACCAGCTAAAGTAGTAGGAGAAACCCCTCTAAAACCAGCCTGCTGACCAGCTAAAACCAGCTAACCACCTTAGGCTGGTTTTAGATGTTTTTTTTTCTGTAGAGACACCAGAATCGTTGAAAAACATATTTCAATGCCTCTGAGTGAAGCTAAATGACCATTTGGTTTGGAAATGCTGAAACCCTGTGCTGTTTGGCTGGTCTTAGCTGGTCTCCCAGTCTGGATAGGCTGGTTAAACTGGTTTTAGCTGGTTGTTCCAGCTGGTCTCCTAACCTGACCAGCTAAAGAAGTAGGAAAAAACAATCTAAAACTAGCCTGCTGTCCAGCTGTGACCAGCTAAAACCAGCCAACCAGCTTATGCTGGTCTTAGATGTTTTTTTTTTCCCAGCAGAGACACCAGAATAGTTGAAAAAAGTATTTCAATGGCTCTGAATGACACTAAATGATCGTTTGGATTGGAACTGCTGAAAAAACCCCCAGCTAAAACCAGCCTAAGCTGTTTGGTTGGTCTTAGTCTCCTAGCCTGACCAGCTAAAGAAGTAGGAAAAACCAATTTAAAACCAGCCTGCTGACCAGCTAAAACCAGCCAACCAGCTTATGCTGGTCTTAGCTGTTTTTTTTCCAGGAGAGACACTAGAATAGTTGATACAATGTATTTTAATGGCCCTGAATGACACTAAATGACCATTTGGATTAGAACTGCTGAAAAAACCCCCAGCTAAAACCAGCCTAAGCTGTTTGGCTGGTCTTAGCTGGCCTCTCAGCCTGACCAGCTAAAGGAGTGGCCAAAACCCCTCTAAAACCAGCCTGCTGACCAGCTAAGACCACCTAAAACTAGCTTAGGCTGGTTTTACTGTACCTGTTTTTTTTTTTTTTTCAGCAGAGACACCAGAACTGCTAAAAAAAACATATTTCAGCCCCTCTAAAGACCAGGCTGGTCCTTAAAGTTTAGACTGGTTTTAGCTGGTCATAGCTTTCCAGCAGGCTGGTTTTAGAGGGATTTTGGCCACTTCCTTAGCTGGTCAGGCTGGGAGACCAGCTGGAACAACAAGCTAAAACCAGCTTGACCAGGCTAGAGGCTGGAAGACTGGCTAAAATCAGTTACTTCCCAGCTTAAACCTGCTTAGACTGGTTTTAGCTGGAAGTTTTTTCCAACAGAATAGGTTTTCCGTCAAAAATGGCCTACCGTTATATAAATGTATTTAAAAATTGACTGCCCCCCCACTGATTAGACAGCACACCATGACCACAGTAAGTGTCACCCTCACCTGCATCTTCCTAGCTATTGGCCAGTGTAAATATGCTGAAATAGCCTTGTACCTCCAACCTTTGAGCTGTTGACACACTCGGCCCACACACTTGACTGGAAGGCTGCACATACACTGGCAGAATTTGTTTTTATTGTATCCATTTGTGTCAACTAGCTTTGCTTTTGTTTTTGTCTATTGATTAATTGTTTTAGAATAGGTTTGGCAACATCTAGCAGGCCAGATGTAGAATGAATTCAGTAGGGAAGACTGAGCTGGGAGACTGAGACAGTTTATCAGAGCTGTTTGGCACAAATCAGACAAGAAGATGGAGTCAGTGGTCACATCACCAGGCAGCACACTGCCACACTTCCTCTCTTCTGCTCAATTGAAATAACTCAACCATTCAGTGGCAACTGTGTGAACTCAAGCTCTAGGCTTACTACAGTGTGGCAAAAGAGCAAGTTTTTAGAGAGCTGCATCAGTTATGAGTACAGTGAGCCACTCAGACATTCATTAGACTCTTAAATACAAATATTTTCAGGTTCAAGGTGATCAAAGTCTGCCAGATTAACACACCCTCTAGGCACAAGCCCATTTGGATTGAGCTCTTGAGATATAAAATGTTTGACTTGATCTGACGCTGATAAAACAGACAGCAGAGTTATGATAGTTCAAACGTACACAATCTAACAGCAGGAAAAATGGCTGCGAGGAATGTGGGAGGCTGAAGCAGGTGTTCCCTGGTGAGGGCAGGGTTATTTTGTCTGGCTTGGTGAGTGCTGTGTGAGGAGAATTCACATTAAAATCTGACACCTGCTTACATTCACTATATCCAACACCCTCAAAGTGTTTCCACCATATAATGCAATGGTTTCGCTTCAAAGCAGCACAAATACTTGCAAGGATTCAAACGTGCCACTACTGTTTGTTGTATATGAAGAATTAACAGTAATGCTGCCTGTGCCGAATGTAATGCATTGCAACATAATACACCTTGATATTACCTGCAATACTGTTAGGGTGCTCACCAAAGATGTATATATAGGAAAAAAACACACCGACCCCAAACTTCACCCCAAAAGGTAGTGCACATCTGCACATCAAAATATCCATACAGATTTAAACTAGTTAAATGTTCCTAGAATCTATGCACCAAATTACAGACGGTTGTATTAGACATGGTTACATTACAATTGGAATTCCAGACAGGGTTTTCCCTAGAGATATATTGGGAAAGTCGGACATTCCCTTTTGAGGTTAATCTGGTCTGATAATGCTCGAGACCACTGCCTCCATAAGCACTTTTAAATTACAGCCTTGCGATTACATAGTCTGGAGGGAAAAAAAGAAAACACAGATGCAAAAGACCAACAAATGCACCGTTTCCTTAAAGAAGCCTTGTATAACATATGGAAAAGAACTGTACAATTTAAGGCTTAGAGTAACCTAATTACTAAACAGCAGGATTTCCTTTTGCATAGTTATAACGAAGAGATGTATTTCTAAATATAAACACTTAAGCGGCTTTAATAAATAAATGAATGAATGAATAAATAAATAAAATGGAAAATGCAATATACATAGAAGGGAATAGTTTATTCAGCAGAAAAGAGAAACACTGTTGTTGACTATTACTTTCATGAGCAGTCTTTCAAACTTTGATCAACTTTAAATAAACACCAGCGCAAAATATATACCCTAAAATGTATAAATGTATCCTAAATCTATATAACCAAGTGAATCCAACTTTTATGAAAGATATAGTAACCAAAACGAATTACTGAGGCCATTTCTCTAAAAAAACAAAACAAACAAACAAAAAAAAGTTTCTTCATATTAGGCCTCAAGGTAATGGCATTTTTAAATATTTGGTTGAAACCCATTGAATTAGAGGTCCTCTGTTATAACAAGCTAATGTTTACTATAACAGAGCTGTATTACTTATTCATTAAACAATTTTAAAATATACAGGTTGTTGTATTTTAATTCTTTCATTTACCTTTGTGTGCACATTTTCCAAATTGTATATACATAATGTTTCTTTCTACCTTAGAAAGGTCTGAATATTGCAGATGCATCTTAGCTTATGCCCACTGCATAAACAGTGAAAATATGATTGATGTACAAATAAATAACATGACTGCACGCTTGTACTGCATGGGAGCATTAGCAGCAGTCAAAATCCGAGATCGAATGTCACTTCTTGATGAACTGTTATTGTACCTGACATACCATACGGCCAACCATTTAGAGCACTCAAAAAAGGGAGGATTTTGAAAGACTATCTGTAGCGTTTTTGCAGAAGTGGAAAAGGTTTAATAAATCCATTTGTGTAGTGGATGCCAGACAGCATCAGACAGTCTCTCAACACACTAGAAAAACATTAAACACCTCTCTTTGTCTAAAAATGACAAGCTGAATGTTTGCACGGCATTAAATAAATGTTGGGAGAAGGTCACAAGAATATTCAATAATGTAATCTTCCGCAGTTTGCAAACAGAATTCGATTCTGTCAAACGTAGGCCTCAGTTGAGTCCAAGTTAACAAGTATGGGCAGCCCTTAGACGCTTCATCTTTTTTTTTTTTATTTTGATGGCACGCAGCCATTTTAGTAAATATTTGAATCCATGACATGGCCCAGTTTTCGGTTTCCATCTGTCGGAACGTAGTGTCCTGATAAGCTAAAGTGCTTTGAGTGGCAGTACAGGTGGCTGATATCATTGCTTGAGCAAATTTTTCAGCACGGCCCCGCCGCTGGCTTCAGCCGACACAGGTACAGGTGTAAAGGTAGGCAGGGCGTCTGAGATGGGCTTCATAAGCAGGTGGCCCCCAGTACCAGCAGTGCTGCCTGCACCTGTGGGATTGAGGAGGGGTACGGCTGCAGACCGGGGCGCCAGGAAAGGGTTTGAATCAGTGCGCTTACCTGGGCCTGAAACACCTGAAAGAACACAAGCAATGTTAGAAGTGATCACACATATACACCCCTGTTGAGATGGAGAGCGAGAACTATGATGATAGCAATATTAGTGGCCAGACAAACAGGCGATAATGTAGTTATTGTACTAAGCGGGCACTGCAATCATGTTGTCTGCCATTTAAAAAAGGGTCAACGGATGTAAAATTCACATGTTGTTTGAACATGAATGTGTGTTGACAGTGTGTGTACACAACCACCCTATAATGATAAAAACCCACCTATTTTTTTTTTTTTTTTTTTAAATCACCATAAATCATTATCACATGCTCAGATCAGTCATTTACCAGTAGTCATTTACTCCTGACATCTGAGCTGCTAAAGACACAGAGGATGACTTTTGTTTTTGAAGGGAATGTGCCTCCCGATCTACCTACATGTTCGTACAAATCATTCATGATCTTTTTTTTTTTTTTTTTTTTTTTTTTTTTAAATGAATCTGCAAATCCCCTTTCCTAATAATGTGCTAGTTAGCAAGTTCTGCAGCTAAATGCAGCTAAAGTTAACAGTCTCAGAAAGCTGCTTGTCATCCCATGGAGGAGAGGGGCGGGGTGAGCAGAGCTCATTAGCATTTAAAGGAACAGAGCTGTTTTTGACAAGGTAAATAGGGTGTTGTTTTACACAACCACTGAGAAATTTTAACCAAAGTATGTTATAGACTTTTCATTAAGCCCCTAACGTTGTTCTAACGTTACTGTTCCTCTGTGTTGTCACCATTGTAACACTGGTGTAAACTTCCACATTTTCAAGGAATAAGAACAATTATTAATAAGGACAATTGTTAAAACTTTTTAGTTAAAATCCTTGGTGTGAATAAGCCTTACTTATAAAGTGAAATATCACTTTATAATATTTTTTTTAATCATGGATGCACCAATAGTAAATTTCTGGCCAGTACCAATAAGTTGCCAATTATTTTTATGTTATGGCTGATAATTGACTATATATATATATATATATATATATATATATATATATATATACATAAATACATTCTATACTATTTTGTCTAAATAAATGAATAAAAAAAAAAATTAAATAATTTTTTAAATAATATTTATATAGTATTATCTATAATGGAAAAAAAAATATTTTAAGGTAAAATTTAGATTTTAATTTTTTTAACTTTTTATAAATTGTGAATGATTTATCTTGAGATGTATTAAATATTAGATTCATTGAACCATTTCAATGCGTGTCTCTTTAAATGATAATGAGCTACTGCTCATGCCACCCCTCTCTTCCGTTTTTTGTGTATATATCCAACTACAAAACACGTGTATTGTTTATGAGATATTGTTGCTACACTTGTTTGAGTGTGGAGAAAATGGTGGACAGTGTACAACTGGCTGTGGGCGGGAATATGCTAATACGGGAATGTCTGTCAGTGGTTGTGGGCAGGGCCTGAGCTGTATGACATCATACTGCTCAGAAAATCAAAACGGCTTGATAATTGAGACAATTTTTTGGGGGATTAAAAAAAAAAAAAAGGAGTGAATGGATTTTTATCATTGTACAGTGGTAGAGTCCACACACTGCTAAGACACATTTACATTCAAACACAATGGATTCCGCATCCGCATCCTCTTTAAAGATGAATTTTAAAGGTAAAAATAAGAAAATTATCATGCATATTTAAAAACCTAATATCGGCCTGAGATTGATACAAAATAAGGACTAATGCCAATAAATAAAAAAATAAACAATATGGTAACAATATATTGTGCATCCCTAGTTTTTATGTGACATTATACCTGATGCAGGTGTGCTTGTAGTACTCCGGCCAGGTGGAGGCGCACTCAAAGGCTTGATATCATAAACAGGCAATTTAGGGGCAGGAAGTGCAGGAGTAGACTCCACCTCCAGGAACTTCACGAACATCTCAGAGAAGGACTTTAAAACACAGAGACTAGTGTAAGCGGAATATGTATGTGTATAATAATGTGTGTGTGCATGCATTTGTGTGTGTACCCACCGAATTGAGGTTCTGTACATGTGTAGGCCTTTGGGGAGTGTTGGGTACACTCTGAACAGCTCTGCCTCCCAGCCAACTCGAGACCCATCCGGTAACCCCGCTCTTTCCCTCTTCCTGTAACAACTGCAGAAAGAGAAAACATTAAGTCAGTAGGACAGTAGGTCAGAGGGGATGTTTGTGTGTGTGGTTTTTGGTTGTGTGTAAAACAAGTAAGTGTGTAAAAGTTCAAAGAGATATGGATACAAAAATGCCCCTGTCCTTAAAGCACTCTTGAGCACCAGAGCAAATGAATACTACCTTTGATATAAACCCACTGAATAAGACTTTTTAAAAACCACAAAAGCAGACTGAGATTATTTTTAGACTTTACAGTAGTAAACAAAGTGGAAAACTTAATGTGTTGCAAAAAGTGAAAAGGTGTGGAGAGGAGTAGAGAAAGAAAATAAGGGTTGAAATGGAAAGTGGATTGTGTGACCCAGAAACACACACACGTATTTACTTTCCTCCTCTCCCTCTTTCTTCTCTAGGGGCTGTTGGGTAATTCTGCTCACAACTTGCTGAATAGTTGGAGTCTCTTCTGCCAGACCCCAGCCTACTTCTATGGGACTGTGGGTAAGGAAATGCTTTTGGTGTAAGATTGGCATGGGCCCGTCATCTAATTCAGTCTTTGTCTGTCTCGCAGTCTCTCTCTTTCTTCCTGTGAGTCTCTAACTCCAGATTTCTGTCTGCTGTCTATCTTCTCATATTGTTTGCTTGCTTTAGCACTCTCCTATTTCTATCTGTCATCTGTAATTAGAACCATCAGATTGGACTTGAAACACGTTTTTAAGACAAAATTCTAATACATGAAAAGTATTGTATATTAATAAAAAAAAATGAAGTGGAAAAAAAACTATTAATGGTAGAAACAATTGCCATTTAGGTGAGTTTCATCTAGTATCTTAATTCAGATCAAAATGTATGATTGGTGTGTGGTTAGCAGGGTCAGAAATGAATGAGGGCACCAAAATAAACAAAAATGTCCCTTAAATTCAACAAAAACAATTAACACAATTATTGCACAATTAAACACCGTATTACAGCTGTCATGATTAAAATGAAATGTGAAAATTAATTAAGAGTGTCAATTCATAGAATTACAATTAGATTCCCTCACACTGCATCAGACTGCTTTACACGCTGTTTTCTGCAGCGTTGAGCCGTATAACCAATCAAACGTGTTGCTGATGAACTTTGGAATGTATTAGCCAATCAGAGGCACTCAGATTAGTCAGTGCTGAAAACACCGGAGCTCTTGTTGAGTGTGCTTGCTCACGAATTCCCTCATCATAAACAACACAGTGCAGATACGACGTAAATAAAATATTCATTTCATAGCTTCAGTAATTATAACGGGAGTTTCTGCATAACTTGTGCTAGACTTGGCTAACGTCATGGACCAACGTGTTTGTCTGTGAAGTCAGAATGCGACAGCCCAAAACGAAACAAAAACATTTTATACTGTTTTCTATATTGATATTAATAATCATTATTGCAATGTAAAGAACAATAATCTGCAATAATGTCTTTTGTCATTATATTGCAGCCCTGTGAGTTCCTGTTTTTTGTATAATTTAGATACAACTTTAAAAGGGTCATGACATGAGAAATCTAATTTGCCTTGATCTTTTGACATATAAGAGGTCTTTGTATCATTAAAGCATCTTGCAAGTTTCATAGCTTAAAGGGTTTGTTCACCCTCCAGGCAGTGTATATGACTTCCTTCTTTCAGACGAATACAGTCAGCTATATTAAAATTATCCTGCCACTTCCAAGCTTTAGAATGGCATGGGCTGGCGTTTCTCTTCATCAGTTCAAAACAAGTCCAGTAAAGTGCATCCATCCATAATAAAAAGTGCCTCACACAGCTCCAGGAGGTGAGACCTCCTGTAGCGAATTGATGCATTTTTGTAGGAAAAAAAAAATCCGTATTTAAAACATAATAATCACTTTAACCTAGCTTGTGCCAACTGGTCATACACTGAAGCAGCTCCGAGAATGTGATGTCGGATGTCGGCGTTGCGCAGCTGAGTCTTGAGAAAACCAAAGTTTGTTTACAGGAGCAAAGGAAGCAAAGTTTCCTTGATTTAGCAAAGGAAAACCAGTCAGCTCTTGGTTTATATCGAAATCCTCTGACGTGTCTTTACAAATCCTCGTTTTGTACTTCTAATTCATGCCTGTTGTTTTATTTTGGTTTCTCCATGGTGTGTCCACATTCGTCACTTCTGAGTGGCGCAGACGTCCAACATCATCCGCCTGGAGCGGCTTCTGTGTACGACCAGTTGGCGCAAGCTAAATTAAAGCGATTATTATGTTTTAAATATGGATATTTTTCTTACAAAAATGCATCGATTTGCTAAAGGAGGCCTTTATTCACCCCCTGGAGCTGTGTGAGGCACTTTTTATTATGGATGGTTGCACTTTATTGGACTTGTTTTGGACTGATGAAGAGAAACACCCATCCATGCCAGGATACAGTTTGGGAGAGCCAGGATCATGTTTAATATAACTCTGATTGCACTCGTCTGAAAGAAGGAAGTCACATACACCTAAGATGCCTGGCGGGTTGAGTAAATAATGGGCTCATTTTCATTTTTGGGTGAACTTTATACAGAGGGTCACATATTTATTTGCTGTTGTTTTTTGTGTGTGCAGAAAACATTAACATTAGTAAACCTCAAGGAACATATTAAAATAATAATAAAAACAAAATCCATGTCTTGACCCATTTTAAACAGTCTATCATCAACTATTATTGACAACAGTTTAAAATATTGAAGTAATTGGGGAAATTTAAGTATTTGGCATTAAAGACAACCTAGTATGGTTTTTATAATAATAAGGTGATTATAAAAACTGGCCTCACAAATGTAAAAAAAAAATGCAAATATGTGACCCTGGACCACAAAACCAGTCATAAGAATGCTTAATAAACAAACTCCAGCTGGAGCTCCAAAATGCAGCAGCTAGAGTTCTTCCTAGAACCAGAAAGTATGACCATATTAGCCCAGTTCTGTCAGCACTGGCTCCCTATTAAACATTGTATAGATTTTAAAATCTTGCTAATTACTTATAAAGCCCTGAATGGTTTAGCTCCTCAGTACTTGAGCGAGATCTTATCACATTATAGTCCCTCACGTCCGCTGTGTTCTCAAAAATCTGGCAATTTGATAATACCTAGAATATCGAAATCAACTGTGGGCGTCAGATCATTTTCTTATTAAGCGCCCAAACTCTGGAACAATCTACTTATTACTGTTCGGGGGGCAGAAACACTCTGTCAGTTCAAATCTAGATTAAAGACCCAACTCTTTAACCTGACCAACACATAACACATTTACACATTTCAATAATTCAAATCCTTTAAAGGATTGTTAGGCTGCATTAATTAGGTCAATTGGAACCGGGAACACTTCCCATAACACCCGATGTACTCGATGCATCGTAAGAGGAATAACATCTATGCTAATATTAGTCTGTGTCTTTCTTATTCCTAGGTCACCGTAGCCACCAGATCCAGTCTGTATCCAGATCAGATGGTCAGACCACGGGGAACCAGATGAGTCCTCTGCAATCTGACTTTGCTGAAACATGCAACTTTTGCATTATTGACACACTATTGTCCTATTTAATACAGTAAAGTTGCTTTGACACAACCTGTTTTGTATCTGAAAGCAGAATGAATATGCTTTCCATTGATGTACGGTTTGCTATGATTCAACAATATTTGGCCGAGATACAATTATTTGGAAGTCTGGAATCTGAGGGAGCAAAAAAATCTAAATATTGAGAAAATCGCCTTTAAAGATGTCCAAATACAGTTCTTAGCAATGCATGTTACTAAACAAAAATTAAGTTTTGATATATTTACAGTAGGAAATTTACAACATTTCCTCATGGAACATGATCTTTACTTAATATCCTAAGGATTTTTAGCATAAAAGAAAAATCGATAATTTTGACCCATACAGTGTATTGTTGGCTGTTGCTGCAAATATATCCGTGTTACTTATGACTGGTTTTGTGGTCCAGGGTCACTCACATATTAGCCCTTAATGGAAAATTTCATTTCTGGCCCTGGTGGTTAAGTATTAAATTCTATAATGAAGTTATGTAAATAACTATTTATATTCTTATGGAGTTCATTATGCATGCTAATACAAAAATAATAACAACAACAACAACAACAACAACAACAACTCGCTCTTCCTCTGAAATAAATTTCTGCTAAAGACACTTAGGCTGCATGGATATTAAATTATGTTAACCAATAGCCAAACAGCTAATTAGGTTTTGAGCAAACTTGCATTCCCGTTCTGGTATGTAACGCCCACGTTTCACAATTCAATTAATTCCCATTTTTCTTTCACTGAATATCCAGCTTGTGTTACAAACAACTGCAGTGCAGCACAATTTGTTTGAAAAAGGGAAAAACAACATACTGATTTTGACCCTTCGAGGACAATAGCTATAAAGATTATGGCTTTTCCAAGAAAAAAAAACAATTAGAGCCACATCCTGCTTTATCATCAGAAATGATCTGTTCTTGCTATTGCGTAAATCAGCCCCACAAGAATCAAAACGGAAAAACAGCAATTCAAACAGAAAACAAATCAGCTCTATTAGCAGTCAGCCAAATAAATGCGGTCATATGCATGCAGAGTTTCCGGGGATGCTGACGTGTCACGTAGTACAGGCTGTCTTAACAAGAGCAGAAACCTCTATACGCAGATTACCAGAGGATCGAACGCAACTTGAAGTCATCCTTCAAAAGACTCAAAACAAGGACCTTTTCCAACAAGACCAGTGTGGGCAGATTGAGGTTTGTGCCAAATGAAACACATGAGGTAAGAGGAGTGGAAAAATCTTTTTAACATCTGATAAAAACCTTCACGCTGACATCAAACAAGAGATAATTAGAAAAAAATGTAATTAGAGCCTGGGCGGAGAACCGAACATCAGGAGTCAGGAGGTCAAATGTTAAATCCACATATGTTTAACAGTCACGTTTCAAGGGTGAAACAAGGACTGGAGCAGAGCCACATTCGAGAGTGATGAAAAGGAGGAGGAATTTCTCAAAACAGATCAGATAGAATGGTGAATGCCTGCTCCTTCTCTTTGAAAAATTGGACTTGACAATATCTGATGAATGTAAACATGCAGGCACGTGCACATTTGCATTTGCAAAGAGGAATACTTGCATTTAAAAAAAGTGAATTTAGATGGGAGGATAAAGAGAAATCTACAGTATGAGAAGCAGAGAGTGCTGACCCACCTCGGTCACCTCATCTCGGTCCAACCCAAGCACATTACCCATAAGCCTCAGCACCTCACAGCGCTTGTTTCGGGGGGTATGAAAATAGCCCAGGTAAAGATTCTTCATCAGAACCCTGTGTCAGAAGTTAATCGCGTTAGGTGATATTTCACAGGAACCACCCTTTTGAAAATATTTGGATCTACATATATGTGAAATATGTTTCCAGTGCAGATGTGTTTTGGACTTACTTATCCACTTTGCCTTCGGTGCTGTTCAGGAGGTTCATCAGTTTTCTCTGAGCCTCTTCCAACATCTCCTGTCTCACATCCACTGCGAAACACAAACAGTTACAAGTTTGTGTATTTTGTGGTATTTTCCCATTCATTGCTGTCACAGTTAGGCTTATAAGTTATGGGCTAATTCATAAAACCAACACATTAACACTAAAATAATTTACTTTGCAAATGTCTGGCTTCTGTCAGATACGGCTGTGTGTCTAAGGGTCCAAAAACTTTCTTTTCCCTACACACACACACACGATTCCTTTTCATTTCCGGCCATGAAATTGAATAATTACATTTTATACACTACCAGTCAAAAGTTTTTGAACAGTAAGATTTTTAAAGAAGTCTGCTCACCAAGCCTGCATTTATTTGATCCAAAACACAACAAATCCAGAAATACTGTAAAATATTTGTACCATTTACAATAACTGCTTTCTATTTGAATATATTTTAAAATGTAATTTATTCCTGTGATCAAAGCTTAATTTTCAGCATCATTACTCCAGTCCTCAGTGTCACATGATCCTTCAGAAATCATTCTAAAATGCTGATTTGCTGTTCAAGAAACATTTATTATTATTATTATTGGAAAAACGTAATAGTTTTATTTAGCAAGGATGCTTTAAATTGATCAAAATTGATGATAAAGACATTGATAATGTTACAAAAGATTTCTATTTCAAATAAATGCTGTTCTTCTGAACTTTCTATTCATCAAAGAAACCTAAAAAACAGAATAATAATACATTTATAATAAATAATAATAATAATAATAAAGGAATAATACATTTTTAAGCAGCAAATCAGAATACAAATTAGAATGATTTCTGAAGGATCATGAATGAGCTTTGAAATCACAGAAATATATTATATTTTAAAATATATTCAAATAGAAAACAGTTATTTTACATAGTAACATTTTTCCAGAATTGTACTGTTTTTGCTGTACTTTGGATCAAATAAATGCACTTTTTTAAAGAAAAAAGAAAAGAAAAAATCTTATTGTCCAAAAACACATTACCATTCAAAAGTTTGGGGTCAGTTTTTTACTTTTATAAAGCAAGGATGCTTTAAACTGTTAAAAAAAAAAAAAAAAAAAAAAACAGTAAAAATGTATAAAAATGTATAATTTTTTCAAACAAATGCTGTTGTTTTGAACATTCTATTTAACATAAAAACTTGAAAATGTATCATGGTTGCAATGAAAATATAAGAAATATGAAAACAGCATATGAAAATAGGCTTTTTGAGATTAATAATAAGTGCTTCTGAGCATCAAATCAGCATATTGGAATGATTTCTGAAAGATCATGTGATACTGAAGACTAGAGTAATGATGCTGAAAATTCAGCTTTGACATATCATAAAGACATTAAAATTAAAAGCATAATTTTAATAATATTTCACAATATTACTGTTTTAACTGTATGTTTTGGTCAAATAAATGCAGTCTTGGTGAGAGACTTCTTTCAAAAACATTTTTTAAAAAAAACTTACAGACCCCAATTTTTTATTTTTACATTTACGCCTCATATTATACTGAAGTTCCTTCAGTCACAAGCCACTGGCAAGTAAGTTCTATTTCTAAAATAAAGCCAGTATTACTTGGTGAGTGTTAAATTTGGATGCTGTGTTTGTGAAATGCACGCAGAGCTTTCAGCAGAAGTTGGTATATGACTTTGTTATGCATTGATGCAAACAGCAGAGAACAAGTGTTTGCACTGACCTAGTAAGTATGTGTCTGCACCTTAACATAAACAGTAACAACAGAGGTATGGGGTTCTGTGTGTCTGGGAATGTTTCGTGAAGTAAAAACAGTGTGAGAGCATGACGTGCTCTAAATGCCTTTATCACGAACACCCCTCGCTGGTCCAGACCATTTGGCTCTTGTGAGCCCTTTTCCTCTGAGACTTTACCTCCTGAGGCCACACGAACCGAGTGATAAGAAAGGGTGAGAGAGTTCCTGTCTACACTAAACACCCTGGAATGTCTGTCGGCTGCACTTGTGCTTTGCTAAGCAAAAATGAACCATTCCTGATCATTCTGTCTGCAGTCTCCTTAGTCGTTCTTTGACAGATGCAGTAAAAATCCCAGTGCTCATCCCTCACCCTCCTCTCCCTCTCAGACCGACAGCACCGCATTGTTGATTTGGGGCTTGATACGGACAGAGAAGAAAGGGATAGGCGAGATAGAAAGATAGGGTAGATGGAAAAGAAATCTTTGTCTACACATTTTGGCTACTGACATGCCATAAATTCGATCTCTCTGACAGTGTGGAGATGAGAAGGAATGCTAAACATCTATACTATCTACAGATCTGGCTGTTCTCTGTATGTCTCTTATAATGCAAATGTGTGTTTCTAAAATATCTGCACTGATATGAATCAAACTTAAACCACTACAAAATAGTCTCAAAGAGTCAAACATAATTTAATGGTTCCTGATGTTCCTAGTCCTGTTGACGTTCATGAGTCTCTTCAGAAAAATGGTTTACAATCTCAGATACTGTGCCACGAGTTTTGTGTCAACTGAGCTTGAGAGCTAGTCTTTTCGCAAAACATTTTTTTGTGGCATATTTTGTCTCAATGTTTTATGGGATCGTGTCTGGAGTAATGGATCTATTATGCGTGCTGTGCAACACAGGTTAATGAAGGTGATTAAATGAGCAAAGTCTTAAAATAAAAAGCTACCTGACTTATTAATAAGAATAATGGTTTTATAAACCAATAACCAAGATATAAATCAAATAAATTACTGAAATCTGAATCAAATTGAGTGTTTTGAGAGATCCTGAATCAGAGGATAAATGCTGATACCCAGCATTAGTTTTTAGTCCTTAATTAAGATTTAATTTGAATTGTTCTTTTGTACTCTTCCATGATCCAAGTTCAATCCCCCAGGGGGCCAGGGCCTCAGCAAACATCAAATAGAACAAAACTTAAAGGGATAATTCACCCAAAAATGAAAATTAGCCTATGATTTACTCACTCTCAAGCTATCCCAGGTGTAAATGACTTTCTTATTTCAGATGAATTAAAGTTATATTAAAAAAATGTCCTGGCTTTTCCAAGCTTTATAATGGCAGTGAATGGGTGTTGAGATTTTGAAGCAAAATAAAGTGCATCCATCCATCACAAGAAGCACTCCACATGGCTCAGAGGGATTAATAAATGCTTTTTGAAATAAATCAATGCGTTTGTGTAAAAAAAATAACTATACTGAAAATGATAAAAACTGTAATCTCTAGCTTCCGCTAACCGTCCAACCTGTGTTCACGAGAGAGTGGCGTTCCAGCGGATGACATAGGATGTAGGTGTAGCATAAGCTCCATTCAGAATATGCTAGTCTTGTAAGAAAGAAGGTTTGCTTACAGCAAAGGAAAACATGTCTACTCTTGGCTTATATCGAAATCCTCCAACATTTTTCTTTACAAATCCTCAGTTTGTACTTTTAATTTGTGACCGGTGTATTGTTTTCCTCTCCTCTGCGCTTCCATGTTCGTCTGCGTCCTACGTCATTCGCTGGAATGCCATTCTCTCGTGTACACAAGACATTTTTAAACATTTTCTGAGGCATGCAGCAAATGTATTCCAGCTTATGTCCCAGATAACAGGCTGTTACAGTTCAAATGTACGCATCTAACCTCCTAACCACAGCAGACTCGTCATGAATGAATCTCGTCCCAAATCGTCCCTCCCTAACATTTTCGTCTCGTTTTTATTAGTTGATGAAAATGTCAATAGATTTCCATCATAGTTTTTGTCATTCAAAACAAGTTTCGTTATTGTCTCGTGCTCGTCTGAGAAAAAACGTCATTGACGAAAATTATGTGTCAACGAAATGAACACTGCAACACCCATTCACCGCCATTATAAAGCTGGGAAGAGCCAGGACATTTTTAAATATAACTCTGATTGTATTCGTCTGAAAGAACAAAGTCATATACACCTGAGTAAATCATTTTGGGTAAACTATCCCTTTAATTAAAAATGCTAACAACACAAAAATTAAGATGTAAATAAATATTTTATCTTCTAGTAACTTTTATCTTCACTGAAATCATACAGAATCATTATATTGAATCTTATAGAATCACAAAATAGATTTTGTGACAGATCAATAGATTAAATGTAATCGTTGTCATAATTACAGCAGAAAAACCAGGGGAATCATCTTAGCCAATATGGGAGGCTTTTGAAACTTGTGTTGGACAACAGGGGCCTTCAAGTCAATAGGTTGTTAAACAATGAGGTGAAATCCTAAAATGATTTCTAAAAAAATTCTCATGTTCTGATTTCAACATAATCATTCATTTTGGTCTCACCTTGTTTTTTCAAATCTTCTATCTGTTCCTCTTTGAGGTCCAGCTGGTCAGTGAGGCGGGAGGCAGATTCTAGAGCAGCGTTTGCTTCATCCAGGTTTATCTAAGTTTACACACACAGAACATTAACATAAATACTTCTGTCAAACAAAGTACAGCAAGAACAGAGGTTTGTATACATGTCCGTTTGAACTGACTTGCAGAGCGGCCGCCTGATCCTGAAAATTTTCTGCTTTAGTTCTCCACTGTTCTTTCTCTCTCTTGTGTTTTTCCAGTTCTGCTGAGTACATGGCTTTTTCTTCTGCAAAGAGAGACACAAATGAAAACATTGTTTGAGACTGAAGGCTTATTGCAGATTACTCTCTTAATCCAAACATTTAAAAAAATATATATATCTGAATATGACACTCAAATCTACATCTGTAATGACTTTAATGGTCATCACTGTGTACAAGATAGACCATTTTCTTCATAAATTACAACAAAAATGTAAAAGCAAAAATACTGTGCATGCTTGCCTTGTTGAAACTGTTCTAGCACCATCTGCAGGTTAGAGAGTGACACTGCATACTGGTTGACCTGATCCTGAGCAGCACGGAGCTGAATAAGTGCTTCATCTCTCTGTCTGACAGCACCATTCAACTGCTCCTGAAGAGATTCGACTTGCAGGCTAGCCTGTTGACTACACACACACACACAGACACACAGAGTTAGTAAGGCTAAACCAATATAATGACGTTATAACTTTCATGTTAGAGGTTTTGGTGCAGAGCAGAGTCTTAATGTCAGAATTTAGTTGGTGTTGAAGCATTCAATAGTCATTTCCAAAAGTCAAACACTAATAATAACATAATTTGTCATAATATAGTGTACTTTTAATTGTTTCTTGTCACCACAACAAGGAAAAGGAGAAGAGGACAACTAATGGATATAAAAGGTTGCCTTTTAATCTTTGGTGCTTGTGCCTTTAAGAATTAAGGGATATATAATATTGAAACAAATAACAGTATAAAAAGGGACTAGTGAGGGTGGGAGAAACTATGATTTGAAGCATGCAATCACAACAACAGACTAAAACAGACCCACCTTGCGCTCTCCACGGCATTAGAGGAAGATGTTAACCGCTCTTCCAGGAGTGTCACTCTGCGTCTCAGCTCTCCCTCTCGGTCCTCAGCTGCCAAAGCCTCACGTGTATATGAATCCTCAATCTCTAACAGGTGATTGCGCAAACGCTCCACCTCCTGCTTTAGGCGTTGCTCTTTATCTCGTGTGTGTTGGAGCTACAAAAAAAAAAAAAAAACACGAAAGTACAGTGATTCCCCAATTAAAATGTATTTTTATTGGATGCCAGTGTATATTAAATTGAATTGAAATGTTGTTGTTTAGTAAGGCAATACTTTGCTACCTCACTCTGAAGAGCGGACGTCTCCATTTGTTTTTGTTTGAGGGCCATCATCACTTGATCTCTTTCCTGCTGGAACAACACTGCCTTCTCCTGCATGGACTTAACTTCATTCAACAATTGGTTCAGCTCACCAGATTTACCCTGTAGTACAGACAAAGGCAGAACAGATCAACTTCACAACACATGTAGAACTAGAACAGTCCAGAACAAGTTGTATGCCTTCATTGGCATTAACATTATGAAAGTGAATTGTTCCCACTTCAGTCATTTTAAAAGGTGGGTGAACAGGAGAGAATTAAATAATAGTAATAATAAATTGTAGGATGAGCAACATTTTTGTTTTTGAAACAAAAAAAAATTCACCAAGGCTACATTAATTTGATCGAAAATATAGTAAAAACAGTAAAATTGTGTAATATATATATATATATATAGGATCAGTAAGGTTTTTAATTGTGAAATATCACTTCAATTTAAAATAGCAGTTTTCTATTTTAATATACTTTGAAATAGAATTTATAACTGTGATGCTAAGCTGAATTTTCAGCATCATTACTCCAGTCTTTAGTGTCACATGATCCTTCAGAAATCATTTTAATATGCTGATTTATTATCATCAATGTTGAAAAAAAGTTGTGCTGCTTAATATTTTGTTGGAACCTATGATACTATTTTCAGGATTCTTTAATAAAAAGTTAAAAAGAACAACATTTATTTAAAATACAAATCTTTTGTAACAATACAACCTACCATTTAAATGTTTGTGGTCAGTAAATTTTTATTCTTTCTTTTTTGAAAGAAATTAATACTTTCATTCACCAAGGAAGAGTTAAATTTACAGAGAGTGATAGCAAAGACTTATATTGTTAGAAAAGATTTATATTTTGAATAAATGCTGTTCTTTTTAAGAATAAGCATATTAGAATGATTTCTGAGGGATCAAGTGACACTGAAGACTGGAGTAATGGCTGATAAAAATGCAGCTTTGCATCACAGGAATAAATCATATTTTAAAATATATCAAAAGAAAACCATTGTTTTAAACTGTAATAATATTTAACAATTTTCTGTATTTTTAAACAAGTGCAGCCTTAATGAGCATAAGACAATGCTTACAAAAAACAAAACAAAAAAAAAACATTAAAAATCTTAGTGAACCCCAACTATTGAATGACAGTGTATATATACACACACACACACACACACACACACACACACACACACACACACACATATACGACACAACGAGACAAACCTGCTCTTTATCTTTTAGCATCTTCTCCATGGCAGTGGCCTTCTCATTCACAGCACTGAACTGAAACTCTCGTTCCCGAAGCAACAGTGACACCTGCATGTTGGTCTCCTGCAGAGCACGGAACTCTGTCTCTTTCTCACGAGCTTTTGCTGCTATCGCTTCATTCTCTTCCTTTAGCTTCTTCACATCGAGTTCCAGGATTAGCGCACGCTCCTTCAGGTTCGTCACAGCCTGCTTCAAGACCTCGTTGTCGTTTTCACGATTACGTAAACTTTCGCTCACCTAGAGCGTACCGAAAAAAAGTCACAGGATTTAGAATTAACAAAATTATTCAGAGATTTTTTTTAAGTGTATCTAAAATCATAACACATTTCATGTGCAAACTTTGAAATTTAAACAAAATCTCATACAGCAAAACTGACCACTACCATTTGCAGTACCTACAGTATAGAGTGTTTTCACGACACGTCATCAATCGGCCATATTGCCAACACTGAATGTAAACAATGCCACTGAACCGAACAAAGCTTGCATATTTTGCTGATTATGGCTGCTGAAAATTGTAAACTATTGTCATGTTTTGGGCTGTACTAATCGATCAGACTGGGAAAAAACATGTGGAGTACTATAGACTGCCAAAAGTTATAACAAATCAAGGAGAAGAGTGCAAAAAAATGGTCTGAGGAATAAAAAGGCATTTGTGGCTGGCCAAACTGAACCCAGATTTCCAGAGCAAAAATCTTGACAACATTCGTGTTCGTTCTTATCATTTCTGGTCAGGTAGGTGAAATTTTAGGCTAGTATCTTACTTAATACTACTCTTACGTTTCTTTACCACCTATTAACTTTAGTTTGTCAAAATATTGCGCCCTTCCCTGCTTACTAAGTTCTTCTCTATGTGATTTAGAAGCTTCCACACATTTTTTTCCATGATTTAGACAGCATAAATAAGAAAAAACAACATTATGTAGTACATTAACCATGGAATCTATGCTGTTGTTTACATCTGAGTATCTACAATATGGCTGCGCATCTGGGTAACTGACCAAACTGCGAAGTAAATGCAAATCCTCTACGCCACATCTTACAGTTTTCCCTACCAGCCATTCAACACATCAGAATTGTAAGTCACCTGACTGAGTTGGTCACCCTTGGTCTTAATGAGCAGATCTTTCTCTCTGAGGGAGCGGTGTAGTGACTCTTGCTTCTCTCGTGTTTGCTTGAGCTCCTCTGCATGGTTTCTCTGCTCACTTTCAGACAGAGATGCAGAATTTGACAAGCGATGGTTGTTTTCCTGCAGAGTTCTTATCATGCTCTCCTTCTCTGCTAAAACTCTCTGCATTGTCTGCAACTCCTGATGTAGGCTTTCATCTTGACCTGGTGGTGCCGCCCCCTTTAGGTTTGGAGGGGCAAAAGCCTGGGTAGCCATTGTAGCAGAAGCTTCTGGAGATTGCTTGACACTGCCAAGTTTCCCAAGAAGGACATCTTTGGTACTGCTCAACTGGCTGATGGTCTGCTGCACCTGAGCCAGCTCTTGACTCAACAATCCCAGCTTTTTCTCTTTCTGCTCATAGCTCTGAATAAGTCTGGAATAATCCACCGAGAGCTTTGAGCTGCAGTCACTATCTGCAGAAACCTGTCCCTGCAGCTTGAGCAGCTCCTCTTGCAGCTGCGCAGATTCATGCTGCATGTTCCTCACAGTCGTGATCACCTGCTGCTTCCACTCCTCCATCTTCTTCACTTGCTGTTTGAGGGTGTCACGTTCTTGTAGGAGCTCCTCAAACTGGTTGCTGCTAACACCTCCTGATCCACCGCTAACAGAATCGCCACCACCAGATGTCTGGAGGACAGAAACCAGGGTTTGACATTTCTGAGTCAAGGCGTCAATCTCGATATCCTTCTCACGAATGATGCGGGAGAGGTTCTGAATGGTTTCTCGAAACATTTCTTGACTGCCCGAAGGGTCGCTCATAGTAGAGATCCGTTGGTTTTCTTGCTGGAGCTTCAACAAGGCGGCTTCCTTGGCTGCGACAATGTCCATAATGCGATGGTAGTCCGAACGCAGCTGGCTGTTTTCTCTGGTTTTCTCGTTGAGCACGGCCAACACCTGTTCACGTTCCACCGCATACGCCTGCAACTGCTGTTGCAGGAACATCACATCTTGACCGTGGCCACCAGACACTCGTGCGTGGAGCGCCTGGATTTCTAGATCTTTCTGAAGAACCATCTGTGAGAGTTTTCCGAGCTCATTTTGAGAGATCACAAGTTGGTCAAGCTGCTTGGTTAAAGACAGGTTCTTCTCATTTAGCTGGTTAATCTCAGTCTCTTTCTCTTTGATGCCTTTCACAAGTTTCTCAATCTCCACCTTCGAAAGGTCATGCTTCTCATTACCATTTTCGCCATTCAGCGACTGGGTCTTGTCCTCCTGTAGGATCTCTACAGACTGTATTTGACTCTGCCCTTGTGTGCTCAGGCCTTCCACTTCTGATTGAAGCTGGGTAATCTCCTCATCTTTAGCACTGATGAGTCTTTCATAATTGAGTGAGCTTTGTTCATGTCTTGTCCGTGCTTGCTCTAGTTCACTCTGTAGCACCTGCAGAGAATGCTGGGACTGCAGCGCTGTGGCCTGCTTCTCCTCTGATAACGTCCTCAGAGATTGGACCTCTTCTTCGAGTTGATCTCTGGCAGCTTTGAGCTGGTTCACCTCGGTCTCAAGCTCAGTGATGATGTCCAGTGTCCGCGGCTCGGACAATAACTGCGGCCTGCTTTGCTGGTCCCTCAGACGGTCAATTTCTTCTTTTAGATGGCTGTTTTCTTCCTTCATGGCTCCAAGCTGTTTGTCCTTCTCCTCCACCGATTTTCTCAGAGAGTCACACTCTTGAGTTGCTCCTGAGAACCTGCGCTCTAATTCCTGTTGTGTTTCTGCAGCTTGAGCTTTTAGGGTTTCTGCAAAGGCGTCCTTCTCCTGCAGGAGCTCGGTGAGCTGATTTTGGCCTGCCACAGTGATGTCTAGCATCTCACTGGTGTCTTTGTGATCAGAGACCAACTGCTCCATCTCACGCCTGAGCTCTGCAATTGTGAGATCTTTCTCCTGATTCAGTTTCACTATTCGCTCATGTTCGGTCTGCAGCGCAGAAGCATCCATAGAGCGTGCCCTGGTCAGTTTGTCGATGGTTTGTTGATACTGTTTAGCCTGATCTGACAGCCGCTTCTCAATTTGACTTAGCTCAGATTCTAACTGGCTCTTCTCTAGTTTCAAGGCTTCAATGCGGGTATCTTTCTCCAGGGACATCCTGCTTAGAGAGGCTTGAGCATCTTGGATCTGCTTTTCCAAACTGTCAATCTTTTCTAAAGCCTGAGTGCTTTCTTCTTTTAACTTCCTATTTTCAATTTTCAACTCAAAATCCTCTGAAACAGCCTTCTCGTGGGAGGTCTTCACTTCTGCTAACTCTTTTCTCAAGTCCTGTATCTCTTTATCCCTTGTCTCAAGTACTTTTCTGTGTTCCTCTAACTCATTCCCTTTCTCTCCAGAATGACTTAACTTCTCACGAAGTGCAGTAAGTTCTGTATCTCTCTCCTGAAGTGCCTTCTTGAGGTCAGAGGACTCCTGCCGCACCTCTTTGCCTAGATCCTGTGACTTGCACAACTTTTCCCTCAACTCCTTTATTGTGGATTCCAGTTGCTGCTTTGTCATGTGCAGTTCATTCAAGGAGAAGGCACTTTGACTTAGCTTCTCGCCCTGAGCTTCCAGTTCCAGTTGAAGAGTCCGTCTCTGGTCAAGAGAGGAGTTGAGATCTGACTGAAGATGGGCTTTTTCCGCATCAGCCTGGGTTTTCTGCAGGGACAGCTGTTCCTTCACTGCAATAAGATGCTGGACAAAGAAAATTGGGTAAATATGTAGTACATTAATTCAACTTCTAAACAGTTTAAACTGTTTTTTCTTTTAATTCTCTCTAAGATTCTGTCTAATAAATTTGAAACTGGCTTAAAAAGAGTACCTGTGTGGCCTCCTGGTTCTGCTTGTCCAGTTCTTCCAGTTCAGCACTGAGTGTCTCTACATCAAGACGGGCTTGCTTTAGTGCTTGTTCTCGTTGGTCTAGCTGTCTCTTTAGGTCTGAAACTTCCTGTGACAGTTCCACAGCACTTTCCGACTCTCCAGCCTTGTGTCTTTCCTCAGCCAGAGTTAGTCTCTCAACTAATGCAAGCTGATTAAAAAAAAATAATAATTACCATTTGCATGACAACAAGCAAGTGTCCTTTTAAAAAGCTACTGAAGTATTGATCACTTCAAAGATTAATTGATTTGACAGATACTGAACTTCAGCCCTTTTGTTGTACTATAACTCTGTCAACATATACAAACCTTTTCTTTCTCCACCTCTTCCTTCTCTTTCCTGAGGGTATCAATAATGGTGTTGAGCTCCAGGATGTCAGCATGTTCTACTTCTTCTGTAGGACTGCTCTGAATTAAATGAAAAAAAGAAAAAACAAACATTATGTAAAAAGTATTATGACACTCCCGACACACTGGCATTATTTGCAGAAGCAACCAGAAAGTGTCTAAATACTTTAATTTTGAACATTTCTATCAATTGTTTTCTATTTGAATTCTCAGCATGGCTAAAAAGTCTAAATATTACTGGGCTACAGACATCTAAACTGTGCAGAGGAAGGTTTTTAGCAAATTTACCTCACTGAGAGTCCTCAATCTAGCCATCTCTTTCTCTGCGCCTAAAATAAAATACAAAAATATAACACAAATATGAGACAGCATTTTATGGGTTTTCCAATTCAAGAACATATGATATGATATGTGATCCTGGACCACAAAACCAATCATAAGCGTAATTTTTTTAAATCTGAAAGGTAAATAAATAAGCTTTCCACTGATGTATGGTTTGTTAGGACAGGACAATATTTGGCCGAGATACAACTATTTGAACATCTGGAATCTGAGGGAGCAAAATACTGGAGCAAAAATCGCCTTTAAAGTTCTAAACGAAGTTCTTAGCAATGCATATTACTAATCAAAAATAAGGTTTTGATATATTTACAGTAGGAAATTTACAAAATATCTTCATAGAACATGATCTTTACTTAATATCCTAATGATTTTTGGCATAAAAGAAAAATCAATAATTTTGACCCATACAATGTACTGTTGGCTACTGCTACAAATATACCTGTGCTACTCATGACCGGGGTCACATATGATCATACACAATTTCTTGTGTTCTCTATACCTGCCAGAGCTTTTTTCAAGGTTTGTATCTCATTGTCATGCTGGGCTTTCAGCAAAGACTTCCCCTCCTGTTCCTGTACTCGAGCCTGGAGTTCATTTACAGATTTCTGAAGGCGACTATAATTCTGCAACAATTCTGCATTTTCTGCTGTAGCTTCTTCCTTTTCCTTCTCTAGCTTGGCCTTCTGATGCTCTGCCTCCTCCAAGCTGGCCAATAGATCTCTGTGCTGTTTACGCTGAAGCTCCGCCTCCTCCTGTAATGACTGTATGGTTGACTGCAACTCCTGAAGTTTGGCGGAGTCCTGTACTGTGGTTGATTTTTGGACAACATTTCCACCTTCTGAAGAAGAGGGAGATAAAACATTGTACTTAAACTTTAACCGTTCAACTACCAAATACAAATCAAACACTATCTTCAATATCCATCAATGTTCCTCCTCACCACTTTGAAGCTGCTCCTCAAGCTCCTCGATTCTCTCCTCATACTCTGCCAGCTCCTCTCTGTGCCGTTTTGAGATTTCAGCCATTTTCTGCCTCTGGGCATCCTGCAATGCTGCCAGTTCATGCTGGTGCTCATCCACCTCCCGTGCCATTTCCTCTCTCAGCTCCTGATTGGGTCAGAACGTCATTTATGTTAAAAACACAACCTGCTACCAAGAACTGACCAACAGGAAAGCTCCTGCTTTTTTACAGTTCACCTTGATCATTCTTTGCATTTTCAGAACTTCACCCTGGTCTCCATTACCGTCAACTCCTGGTACCTTGGATGCCTGGTAAATTGAAATAAAAAAAATTACAATAAATAATCTAATTCTAGTTCACAGCTCTCTCATGATATAATTGTAAAATTAAAAGTGACCTGAGCAACTCTCCTCCAGTGGGCCACTTCGGACTCTAGACGATGCACCTCATTTGAAAGACGGTTAATTTCCTGCTGTGACCACAGGACATCACTGAGGTCCACCTCATCACCATGGAAGCCTTGATGGACAGCTGAAGACCGGTGCAGAAAGGAAGACGAAGTAGTGGTAGTAGCAGCAGTGGTAACAGGAAGTACAGCAATATCAGAGGAGGATGAGCCGGCTGTAGCCTGAGCAGAATGCTGGAGTTTCTGAACCTCCTCCTGCAGACCACTCTGACGGGCCTTGAGGTGACTGATCTCCACCTTTACAAAAATAAACATACACACAAAGCAATTTGCATGATTCTAAATTATAATTATAATAATATTAATAATCTCTATAATAATCAACTATAATTAGATAAGTTGAGTTAGTTTTGAGCCCAAACCTCTTTTTGTTGCAGTAGGGTTCTGTATTCCACTGACTGCTGTTTGACCTGAATCTCTGCCGCCTCTAGCTTCTCCTCCAACTCAGAGTTTATCCTCCGCAAGCGCTCATACTAAACCACACAAAAGCAAATACACACACACAAAAAAAAATCAACTACAGATGTTAATGCACTGATAAAATGTTTCAAAACAACTCATCCTGTAGCAGAATTATGGTGTATAACTGGGCATTTAAAAAAAAAAAATTGTACAAATGAAAAGTTTAAAAAAAGCACACAAAAAATCAGGTCTCATGATAGATCTGAGAAATATCAGCAGGACTTAGTATCAGACAGTTTTTTGTTCTCACCTCAGATTTTTGTGTTGCATATAAAGTCTCCAATTCCTGCAGTCTAGAGTTGGACACCTGCAGCTCAGAGGAAGCATCTACAAGAAAGAAAGAAACACTGGCATTTAATAAACTCATGGTTCCAGAAACAGCTGAGCCTATATCTGTACATGCAGCTCTATTATACAGCAATAGTCTCAAATGTGAGTCATAGAGTGAGTCAAGTCCTTCCTATTTACTTTAAAAAAAAAATAATAATAATTATGGGACCTTTGTAAACTGTCCAACATTATTAGATCACTGGAAAAGATGATACACTGACTATGAGAAGGTCAAAGGTGAACAATCTTTGCCAAGTGTACAGAGAGTAAAATTATCCTATTAAATCCACCCACAGATTACAACATTTGCATTTTCCCACAGGAATCAATCAACGTCATGGTTTTAAAGAACACATATTCAATTGTTGGGTGACTGTCCCTTTAAAATACCAACATTCCACGAGGATCAAGTTCAGTTATTTTATCCCAGCAGCTGCACAGCCACAGCAGAATATTACATATCTATAATTTACATGTACATACACAAATACAGACTATGAGGTAAATAACAAAAACTAATTTTTAACAAAAAAGCACAATAAATAAAAGAGTGAAAAAACAATAATAGGTAACAGCGTGTTTCTGTCCATAAACTCTAAACAGGTTCAGCACGTTTCAACACGGTTCAGGATCACATGACTAACAAGAGGCATTTACACACAGAGCATAGTCTTAAGCCCACTTGCAAATTTAATGCATACACACAAGACTAACATGAACTTATTTTCATTATTTAATACATAAAATATGGATCTGAGAAAAACTAACACAAACTACAGCAAGTCTCAGGTTAAACACAGTTCGCTAAACCAGCTAACTACATTTAAGCATTAAGGAACTCATTACCATAGGGAAATGTCTGAACAGCCTTAAAAACACAACTGGGATGGTATAGCAGTGTATAATAGCAATAATTGCATTAAATTACCATTAGTTTAAAGGTATCATGGAGTTAAAGGATTAGTTTTCTTCCAGAATAACGATTTCCTGATAATTTACTCACCCCCATGTCATCCAAGATGTTTATGTCTTTCTTTCTTCAGAAATGTTGAGGAAAACATTCCAGGATTTTTTCTCCATATAGTGGACTTCAATGGGCACCAATGGGTTAAATGTCCAAATTACAGTTTAAATGCAGCTTCAAATGGCTCTACACAGTCCCAGCCGATGAATAGCGAAACGATTGGTCATTTTCTAATAATATTTAACATTTATATACTTTTTAACCACAAACGCTTGTCTTGGACTAGCTCTGCAATGTGCCGCTTCACGCATTACGTAATCACACTGGAAAGGTCATGCACAGTTAGTTCTTCGTCTATGTACTTTGGCTCAAAGAGGCAGGGTTGGGCAAAAAAATTTCTCCTCCAACTTCAAAATCATCCAACGTTTTATCTTTTTTTGTAAAGGGTGTTTGACTTTCTTTGCACGTTTGCTTTGTAAACACTTGGTCGGTGCTTCTGCCTACGTCACCTGTGACCTTTCCAACGTGACTATGTAACTCGAGCAATTGTGTTTAAAAACGATATAATTTTTTTTCAAGAAAATGAAAGATTGTTTTGCTAGATAAGCAAAACCCTTATTTGTTGGCTAGGATGGTGTAAAGCCCTTTAAAGCTGCATTGAAAATTGCAATTTGGACCATCAGCCCGTCGGCTCCCACTGAGTCCACTATACAGAGAAAAACCCTGTAATGTTTTCCTCAAAAACGTACATTTCTTTTCGAAGGAAGAAAAAAAGACATGAACATTTTGGATGACAGGAGGGTGAGTAAATTATCAGCAATGTTTTATTCTGGAAGTGAACAAATCCTTTAAACTTAAGGGAACAATGGGCATAGCTTATGGGGCTTGAACCAGAAACCATTTTACCATTTTAACACTTTACAATTTATCAGCGCCTAATAAATGACTACGTGATATTGTGCAAAATAAAATGTGATGGAGTCACTGCGATGTAGCCTTTATCTCAAGCAACTTATAATAGGGACAGTCCCTCTGAAGCTTTGTCTTGCTCAAGGGCACATTGCACGTAGGTGGTCTCTGTTGTTGTGGAAGAGGACAAACCCCTACCAGGTGTCACACCTGCCACTCCTGCCAAGCAGCCAGCTTAAAAAAAATCCTAATATACCACTGGTAACAACTTACAATAAGTTTCTGTAAGTTAATGTATGTTAAGTCAGTGCAATAGATGACATGAAATAACAATTAACAACACTTTTACAGCGTTATTCTTCTTGGGTATTGTTATTTCTACATATAGCCACTAATTTTAAGTTACAAAAATTAACATTATCATTAGTAGTATTTAAAATTAGGAATTGACAAGAATTAACAATAAACAATAACGCTATCTGGTACCACGACACCTGATGTTAACACACAGACGTTTTGGTAAAGTTGACATTTATGTAGTATAATCCAAAAGACAAAAAAACAGGTAATTCTTAGTAAGTCTGAAACTGCTTTGAAACAGGCAGGTCGATGCATCGTGAGACATGGCATATTGACTCAAGGTCTTTCTGCTTTGCTGGAAGCTGCTGATCAAAGTTCTCAGTGTGCTGTATGTGTCTGTCCACTCCTCCAATGGTCAGAAAGGACATATTTACTTTTAACACTAGCAAGGTTTTTGTTGGTAAACAGCTGTTCTGTGTTTGCAAAATTCACGGCGCAGATGCAACAAGGAACAAGGCAGATATACACAAAGTACTTTAATATGTAAGAAACAGAACTAAGAAACATCCAGCACTTTCTGGATTAGGATCAAGTGCCTAAACTTCAGCAGAAGCTGCATCTCTAATAGGGATTTAATGGCTGTATGCAAACAAACCTCTTACCCTGTCTTCTTATAATTACTTCAGCCCATTATATAAGCGCACTGTCCTAAAGAGACAGTTCACCCAAAAATGAAAACTCTGCTATTTACTCACCCTGACCTCTCATTTCAAACTTGTATGACTTTCTCTCTTCACAGGATGACAGGCTTTGTCACTATTCACTTTCATTGCACAGAAAAGAGGCAGCAGGTCCCTAACATTGCTTTTTGCATTTCTCAGAATGTCAGTCAGTTTAGGTTTGGACAAGTGTAACTTTCATTTTTGGGTGTACTTTCCCTTTAATTCCTTTGACGAGATGGCAATGTAAACAAAATCACATTTTAAAAACCTGTCAGAGTAGTCATATCTCAACAACTAGCGCATTTCACAGTGAGATTACCTGAGATTAATTTAAATATCAAACATAACTGAACTGATTACAATATTCATAAGATAATCAACATAAAAGTGTCATATTCAGTAGTCTACCCTACAGTTGTGCTCACCAAATATAATTGCATAATAAACAAAATGAAGTTTTAGTTTGTTTTAAATGACAATCAAGTAACAAAACAGCTGTCAGTACTGTATAAAGACTGTAAATAGTGTTAAATGTTTGTATGGGAAGTGATATGATCTTGATGACTGTGGTCAACTCACCTCCCACTTCCTCGGCGCTTTCCAGTAGAATATCTTTGGTAAAATTAGAGATCTGCCCTGTAAAAGTTGACAAGCTTCCCCCGACCTGACCCAAACTCTGACCCAGGCCAGAGCCTAACCCTCCCAGCCAGGACGACATGATGAGCCGAACCGGATCTAACCCTCAATCACCGACCCGGGCCTTTCAGACACACAGACAATGCATTGACAACACAGACCCGTGCGAACGAGGGCTTCATGTACTCAGGCTAAATATTAATAACTAGCGTTTCACGTTGGTTTGTTTGTAATAGACGTAATAATAATTAATCAGCGGCGCATCCGGATTCCAGCTGGTTCAAAACTTCATGACATAAACAAAGACAAAACGCCGGGATATACGTGGTAAATCCACAAGAATCACGAAGACTTGGTCGCTGGGTTATATCCACATATGGACAGGCAGGTTTCTGGTACGGGTTTGTTTTGGGTCGCTGTGTTTTTCACGCGGTTAAAGTGCCAGCTCGACCGCGGCCATCACAGCCGGACTGATCATCCGTCAGCGGGGACGTGGACAGCACAGATGGATTATGGGACGGTGGAGGACCAACATAATCCGGCGCACACTTCACACGCATTAACAGCGACGCCACAGGACAGAAAAAGTCCTGCAATCATGTGATTGTTGTTATGGGCAAGTTTTGTCTTCAGTAACGGAGCTTTTTTTTCGGACACATGATAATATTAATATATGATGACAAAACTACCATTTAAAAGTGTGGGACCAGCAAGATTTTTTAACCCTTTACCTGTCACTGTCCCCTCAGTGAGACACCTAAGTTTACCTCACCATATTACAAATAAATTCTAATTTAATCATGACAAACTAGACATTGTTGGAAAGGACTCCTAAATAGATATTTTACTATTTTACCATATTTTACCATTTTGTGTTACAAATTATGTAGGAAAAGTAATAGATTAATTTATGTCAAGTGTGCAATTTAAAAAATCTACATCATAACATGAGTTCTGACCTTTGTCACAAAAGACTTTCTTCGTAATTTTTTTCCCTATCACGCTTTAGAAATCATAAGAAATTATATATCAGTTCAAAACTTAAAATCTCAAAATTCATCGTTTGAAAGGCATTTTAAAATCAAACATTGCATTACCACAGAAAATGTATGTCAATATCACATTACAAAATGTTTTCATTCATGAATTATAAAAATTTAAGTCTGGATAGTGCACTTTTATGCACTTTTTTAAAGGGTTAAAAAAACCTACTTTTAATTAAGCAAGGATGCATTTATTTTATCAGAAGTGAATATACAGTTTCAAAAGATTACTATTTTAAAGAATCATAAGAAATGTGTCACATTTCCAAAAAAAAATATTAAGCAGCACAACTGTTTTCAACACTGATAATAATGAAAATATACAATAAGTTTTTAACGAATTCTCTTCTGCTCACCAATCCTGCATTTATTTGATCCAAAATACAGAAAAAGCAGTAAAATTGTGAAATATTCTTACTATTTAAAATAACTGCTTTTGATTTGAATATATTTTAAAATGTAATTTATTCCTGTGATCAAAGCTAAATTTTTAGCATCATTACTCCAGTCTTTAAATCATTCTAATATGTTGATTTTCTGATCAAGAAACATTTATTATATTATTATTATTATAAATATGTGAATATTTGTGAATGTTGAGTAGGCTACTTTTTTTCAGGATTCTTTGATGAATAGAAATATCCAAAGATCAGCATTTATCTGAATTAAAAAGCTTTTGTAACATTATACACTATATCATTCAAAAGCTTGGATTTTTTTTTTTTTTGTGGTGGGTGGGGGGTGTTATTTAAATTAATACTTTTATTTAACAAGGATGCTTTAAATTGATCAAATGCGATGATGAAGACATTTATGTTACAAAAGATTTCTATTTCAGATAAACACTATTCTTCTGAACTTTCTATTCATCAAAGAAACCTGAAAAATTTCTACGCTGTTTTCAACATAATAATAATAAATGTTTTTTGAGCAGGAAATCAGAATATTAGAATGATTTCTGAAGGATCATGTGATTGGAGTAATGATGCTAAAAATTCAGCTTTGAAATCACAAGAAAAAAATTACATTTTAAAATATATTCAAATAGAAAAGTTATTTTAAATAGTAAAAATATTTCAAAATTGTACTGTCTTCCTGTTCAAAAACTTTTGACTGGTAGTGTAGTTTTGCCATCACAGAAATAAATACCTTTAAATACATAAAAAAAAAGAAAAACTTATTTTAAATTGTAATAGTATTTCACAATATTACTGTTTTTACTGTATTTTTTTAAATAAAATGCAGCCTTGGTGAGCATAATAAACTTGAAAAACTTTTGAACAGTATATAATTATGTATGTATGTATATTTACATATTAAAATACATGTGTGTTTTTTTTTTATTATAATAATGAATTATAATATATGATACATTTATTATAGCAATTTCTACATTTTCGTTTTCACCCCTCACTTCTAAAGACAGACAATCACAAAAACAGAGAATTAAGATTATGTCTGTGTATGTGTTAATATTTATTAAGATAAATCTGCTTTACAGTGTGAGGAATACAATCTGTTATTTCCTGTAACAAAAATAGTCATGATTACATTTTGCATGAAACATGGCTGAATAAAAGAAAAGGGATCCTTAATTGAATAAAACCACACCTTTAAATTACACCTTAAATATTTCACTTTATACTGCTCTTAACACTCACGCCAAATTGTACTGAAAGCATTCAATCATGTATGGGGCAAGACAGAAAATAAATGAGGTGGATGAGGGAAAAATCGAGAGAAAGAGGGAACCGCCCAACAAGCATGTCTGTGCAAATTTAAAATGAATGCATATTGAGCCACTGTACAGCAGCCCGAAATTTCCCTAAGCTTAACCTTTATTAACCATTACTAATCACAAACTGGTTATTATGTGTTGTTACAGGTAGAAAGTCCTTTATCTTCCATCAGGATGATTGTGATGCATCTCTGGTGTGTATGTCAAAAGCACAATCATTACCCAAAGGTGTAGTAGTGCCTAGATTAAAAAAAAACAAAAAACAAATTATGACACATCAATAAACACAAACTCATCTAGCTTTTCCCTAAAACTTTTAATTCTTTGTTTTAACTTTCAAATATTCCATAATGTGGTGTTTACTCACCATATAAATAATAACAAAGACCCTGGCCATGGGATAACGTCTGAGAAAGATTCCTAGACGTATACTGGAAAGAAAGATTAAAAAAAAACACACACACACATTTGAATACTAATGAGACACTGTAAAATACACTACCAGTCAAAAGTTTTTGAACATTAAGATTGTTAAAGTTCTTCTGCTCACCAAGCCTGTATTTATTTGATCCAAAGTACAGCAAAAGCAGTAACATTTTGAAATATTGTTATTACTAAAATAACTGTTCTCTACTTAAATATATATTTTATAATGTAATTTATTCGTATGATCAAAGCAGAGGTTGCGCTAGACTTCAACAGTGTCCGTCATTTTGACTGACAGGGTCATAAAAATTCCATCATAATCTGTTAATACCCGTCATTTTAATTTTCATATTTTAATTAGGTTAATACATTTAATTGCTTTTTTTTGTTCACATTTTAGTTTTTAATCATGAACCTACAGGACGACAGCACAGTGCTTAAAAACAACAAAATACGCTTGGGCTGGGTAAAAAAAAAAAATAAATTAATAAATTTAAAAAAATCAAATAAATTATAAAAGCACCGATTTTAATAGATTCTAATTTTTATGAACCAATATCGGATCTTAAATCACAATCGATCTCTTGGTCTACACTGTTTTCAGTTGATGTTTGGACAGTACATAGTGCGTCTTCCTTCCAATAAATAGCAATAGGCTAGGCTTTGTGTTACTTTGATATGAAACAAAGTCTCAGATTTGGCGTTTTGGCGCTCTTTAATGTGGCGTGATAGATCGTTCTAGCTTCTGTGTACTCGCCTGTGCGTAATCAAACACATAGCAAAACATTCGTTTCCAGTGCTCTGCTGCCAGACTGGAGCGCACTCCCCACCAACTGGACAGGAGTGGGAATTACAGCTACAATTTACAATAGATCACCCTCAGTGTAATCTGTCAAAATGACAGACGGCCTTCAGATTTTTCCGTCACTGATAAAAAAATTTCCTTCAATGACAGAGAATTTTCGGTTAGCGTGACCTCTGGATCAAAGCTACATTTTCAGCATCATTACTCCAGTCTTCAGTGTTACATGATCCTTCAGAAATCATTCTAATATGCTGATTTGCTGTTCAAGAAATATTAAAAATATTACTGTTCAAAATCTTTTGACTGGTAGTATACATTTAGCAAAAAAAAAAAAAAAAATCCAGGGACTTAATTACCTGAAGCGGTCGATGGTGCTGGCCGCTTTACGAACCTTCCCATACACTCCAGTACCTGGTCCGTCTGCATCACTAAACAGGATTGGTGTGTTCCTTTGCCTAGCACCTATACACACATAAATTGTTTTATATTTGAATGAATAGCTTAGCTATTAGCATAGCTTACGTTTTTATATTTTCTGTTTTCATTGTAACTTGACAAAGTTTTAGTAATTTTCGTGTTTCATGACTTTACCTTTAATTGTAGTTAATGATTATAATCCTGGTTTGATTAAAAAAGTCCCATAAAATCAGTCCCATCATGCAGTGCACTGACCTGGTCCCTCCATGGCAGCCATGTTGATGTGTGAGCCACTGTTTTGACCACCCTGCAGGCTCTTCAGTTGCTGTTCCAGCCTTTCCAGCTGAAAGACCAGAGAGTTTTTCTCTGTGCCCAGGGCCTCTAACATGGTCTGCTTCTGAATCAGTGTCTCTGTCAGCTGGTGCAAACGACCCTCCAGCTCCGCCTGACTGCTGTTGCTCAGAGCCTTATTTGTCAGCTAGCAGAAGAATTGTAAAATTCATCATAAAAATTCAGAAAACTTGGAGCAGGTGCAAAGGTGTTTATTTTAAAAATATTTTATTATTAAATCTTAATTGTTGATTCTACAGGGGTACCTGGTTTCTAAGCTTTTGGATCTCATCTTCTCTGTCTTTGACGCGGCCTTGTAGGGTGATTTTAGTGCGATGATGCTCTTCCTCAATGTATTGTAGTTCCTGCATTAAAATATACCAATATTCACTCATTATTCAGAATATTATTCTTTAACAAAAAAAAAAAAAGAATGTAACAAACCAAAATATATCCCCTATAAAAACCTGGATGTGCTCTGTTTTCTCTCAGGTACCTGTTTGGATCTCTCCAGTTCTGCTTCCATTTCCTGTTTGGCTCTGATTTGCTGGGCATGTTGTTCCTGTACTTCTGCCAGCTGTTCTCTCCAGTTTTCTGTCTCTGTAAGCGCCTGTGTTTCCATATCCTAGAGAAAACACAAACGAGGAAAATTAAATATGCAGTTTTGGTTTGTATCTGGGTAATTGCTGGCTAATATATACACACACATGTATATGTATTTTGATTTTATTCATATTTTAATTAAGAAAAATAAAATGTCCTTCATAGAATATTTAAGCATAATGTGAGTAAATAATGCTATTTATTTCTACAATTTTTCTACAATTTAACAATTATAATTTATTATAATTTATTATATTTACATAGCACTATAATTAAAAAGTTTGGAGCAAGTAAGATTTTTTAAAAGAAGTGAATATTTTTATTTTAAGCAAGGATGTATTAATTTGCTCAAAAGCAGCAGTAAAGAATATTAGAGTTAAGAGATTTCTATTTCAAATAGATGTGGTTCTTTTGAAATTTCTATTCATAAAAGAATCCTAAAATGATCACATTTCCACAAAAATATTAAGCAGCCGAACAGCAGGACAGAATGATTTCTGAAAGATCATGTGACACTTAAGACTGTAATTGCTGCTGAAAATATAGCTTTGTCATCACAGGAATAAATACGTTTAAATACATTTAAAAAGAAAAAGAGTAATAAAAAAATTGTAATAATATTGCACAACATAACTGTTTTTACTGTATTTTAAAAATGAAATGCAGCCTTGGTGACCATGAGAAACTTTCAAAAACATTCAACAACATTCAAAAATTTTACCTAGAATTTTAATAACATATCAATCATTTTTTAATATATTTCCAGTGATTTCTCTGTAATATAAAATTAAGCAACATTGCAAACAATTCTGATTTAAAAACTATTTACTCATGTTTTCAGTAAAATAAATAAATAGTTAAATACATAAAAAAATATATATATAAATAAAATATTCTATGTAAGTAAATGTTGCTCTTTATGAACTTATAATTATGTATTATTATTGTGATGCATATAAATGAAAATAATTAAATCAAATGTTGAGCTTTGTTAATGCTGTAGAATGTGTAGAATTACGAGAGTTTTAACATATTTGGCTCTTCAGCCTTTAGTAATTTAAAGCAAAGACACAAAAATATGAATACACATACTCTATATATACACACACTATCATTCAAAAGTTTTTGAACAGTAAGATTTTTAATGCGTTTTAAAGAAGTCTCTTCTGCTCATCAAGCCTGCATTAATTTCATCCAAAAAAACAGTAAAATTATTTAAAATAACTGTTTTCTATTTAAACATATTTTACAATGTAATTTATTCCTGTGATCGAAGCTACATTTTCAGCATCATTACTCCAGTCTTCAATTTATTTTATTACTATTATCATCAATATTTACAACAGTTAAGTATAATTTTTTTCATGGTCGTCTGATGAATAGAAAGATCCAAAGATCAGCATTTATCTGAAATAAAAAGTTTTTTTGTTTGCCATACCAAGCCTGGAGTCAGTATAATGTTTTTACTTTTTTTTCAAGGATGCTTTAAATAAATGCTGTACTTCTGAACTTTCTATTAATCAGGAATAAATTACATTTAAAAATATATTCAAATAGAAAACAGTTATTTTATATAGTAAAAATATTTCAACAGTTTTTGCTGTACTTTGGATCAGTTAAATGCAGGCTCGGTGAGCAAAACAGACTTCTTTAAAACATGATTAAAAATCTTAGTTCAAAAACTTTTGACTGGTTCTGTACAATTAAAAGATTAAAAAATATCAGTATTTTATGCCATACCGCCCAGCCTTAAATCTACACTGAGATGGTTTATTTTGGAATCTTACCTGTATCTCTGTTCGTAAGCTCTGTATTTGGGCCTGTAGCTTTTGAATTTCTTCTCTCTGCAGCTCTTTCTCATGACGGAGCTCTTCGAGTTCAACTCCAGTCCCGGCCCCCTCCAGCACCTCCAGACCTGAGCCCTCCTTCAGACTGCTAATCAGCTTCTCCTTAGACTAGATGAAGAACAACCTTGATCCTTCATACACTAATCAAACAGAGACAAAAAGTGCTGTGAAAATAAAGAGAGAATGAGACCTGTAATATTCGTGAGGCTTTGTTTTTGTAGTCCTGCAGCTCCTGTTTGGTGTACTCTGCTGCGGATCGGGCGCTCTTGACCTGTTGGAGTAGATCTTCAGCTTTTTGCTTCTCTTCTGTCACCCGACGCTCTGCGCTTGTTAACGACTCCGCCAACTGCTGACGCTCGGCCTCCACCTTCGCCAGTCGTGCTCCAAATTCACTCTGTGAGAAAATGGCATGTAATTCAGATCTACCAGGTCCATCGATTTTTTTTTCTCTAGACAGGGTTTGTAACACAAATCCTAGTTCTGTTTGATTCTATGACACTTTTTAACTCACCTGCATCTGTCTGTAGCTCTCCTGTTCTCTCTTGACCGTTGCTTCTGCGTCTCTCACTCTGTCCTGTAGTGTCTGTAAAGCCTGAGACTGAAGACTGCTTCCCTCACTGTGATCCTGAAGAATCCTAAAACATAAAAAACAGCAAAAGAAATTTGTTTATTCAGATAAAAAAAAGATACAGGCTAACCTGTCTGCCTTATTTAACTAAACCAGAAGTGATTTTCTGTTTTCTTAAATTGACAAAGAAACCCACCTCATCCTCTCGCTCTGAGCTTCCTCAAGAGCGGAGCTTCGGGCCTTCAATAGCTGATCCGCCTCATCCAGCCGCACTTTTAGGACCGCCAACTGACCATCTTTTGCAGACAGGGCTTCTGTGAGGTCATCAACCTGTGCCCTCAGCTCTCGACATGTACGATCAACGCGAGACTGATCCGAGTTCCACTTTTCAGCACGAGCTCTGGAAAGGTTCACCTCTACAAAAGTAGAGAAAATAATCATTTAATGGCTACTCAGTTTATTATTATATTTATAGCAGTGTTGTTATTGTTAATTAAAATGATTAAAAACTGTTTTTTGTTCACTGAAACAAAGCTGAAATAAAATAAATATTAGATGAAAAACTTAAACGAAAATTAGAATTGTTCACTCAGCAGTGTTTAGGGAGAAAAGCTAAAATTACTAAAATTAAACCAAAATTAAAAATAAATGAAAGCTAAATTCAAAGTATAAATAAATAAAATTTATAAAAATTCTAAAAGCAATAACAAAAAATCTAAAAAAAAAAAAAAGAAAGAAAATATATATGTAATAAATAAATAAATAAATAAATAAAATAAAATAAAATAAAATATAAAAATAAGTCAAAAAAAAAAATTTCTAAATATTAATACATGCTGTAATACTATATAAATAATACTAAAAATGCACTTATTCATAGGATGCAGTTTAACAAACAGGTTCACTGGCTCACCCTCCTGCATGTTTTTGGCTCTCTGGATTAGAGAGGCCATTTCCTGGTTGAGAGAAGAGACTTCATTGCGTAAAAGCTGGTTCTCGAGACGAAGGTTGGAGATCACCTGCTCTTGGCCCTGCTGCTGCTGCTGAAGCTGAAGCTCTTGAGGTGGGATCTCCAATGCTGGCTGGGCCTCTGCAGGTACATCCATTCCTGCGTCCAAACTCTCCTGAACATCAGCTGGACAGAACAGATGGAATAAGGATGTTCGTAGAGGATGAACTTCATGATATCAAAACGCAGTGTATTTTTAAACACTAATGCTTTAATAACACTGTTAAATGCAAACAGATCTTAAAATGAATTTCCATTTTTCATACCATACATTATACAACTGTGATGCCTTACTCATTTGTAGCATTTAAAACAATTAATTTTAAATATACACTGCCATTCAAAAGTTTGAGATCAGTAAGATTTCTTAAGTAAGTCTCTTATGCTCATCAAAGTTCCATTTATTTGATTAAAAATCCAGAAAAAAAGTAATATTATGAAATATTATTGCAATTTAAAATAACAGTTTTCAGTTTTAATATGCTTTAAAATATTTTTTTTCTGTGATTTTCAGCATCATTACTCCAGTCTTCAGTGTCACATGTTCCTTCAGAAATCATTCTAATATGCTGACTTTTTATCAGTGTTGGAAACTGTTGTGCTTCAATATTTTTTGGAACCTGTGCTACTTTTTTCAGGATTCTTTGATGGATAAAATCTAAAAAGAACAGCATTTATTAAAAATAGAAATCTACTATTTTTTTTTTATAAATTTAACACATACTTGCTGAATAAAAGTATTCAAAGAAAGAAAGAAACACTTTACTGACCACAAACTTTGAACGATAGTGTATATTGTTACAAAACCTTTCTATTTTAAATAAATGCTGTTCTTTTTAATGTTTTATTAACCAAAGTATCCTAAAAAAAAGTATCACAGGTTCCAAAAAAAATAAAAAGCATCACAACAGTTTCCAACATTAATAATCAATCAGCATTTTAGAATGATTCTGACAGATCATGTGACACTGAAGACTGTAGTAATGATGCTGAAAATTCAGCTTTGCATCACAGGAATAAATTCTATTTTAAAATATATTAAAATAGAAATCCACTATTTTAAAATGCAATAATATTTCACAATATTACAGTTTTTTTTCTGTATTTTTAATCAAATAAGCATAGCCTTGATGAGCAGAAGTCTTACTTAAAAAAACATTAAAAATCATACTGATCCCAAACTTTTGAACGGCATATTTAGACAAATTAATTAAACCAGTATGTATGTCATTTTAATGTTAATGTCATTTTTCATGTTAATATTGTAATATTGTTATAATTGTTTTCGCTTTAATTTTAGTTCATTTTTAGCAGTTTTTTTTTTTAGTATTTTATTTTGCAATTTCAATCGTTTTAGTAATTTTGTTGCGTTTTGTAATTTTCTTTTAAATATGTCAATAATTTTTATTATTTACTAGTTTTAGTTTATTTAGTTTTAGTCATTTTAGTACTTTAGATCAAACTAAACAAAAAAAAAATGTAGCAGAAATAAAACAAGTTTATTGTATGTTTTATTAAGGTGGTAGTTTTAATAAACTATAACAACTCTGCATAGTATACGTTTGATTTACACAAAATAATGTTTAATAAGATGTAAGTTTACTGCCATTTCATCTTCATAGGCTATTTCTCGGCAAACACAGATTCAATAAATAGAAACATTTAATAAAATAAAAAAGACCAAACAATTCTGTATAGAAATAACAAATCTATAAAAATTATTTCATAGTACTTGTGAGACAAAATAATATAAATAGTGTTTTAACGACACATCATCATTCAGCCATATTGGCGGCAATAAATGTGAACAATGCCACTGTTGCTGAAAATGATCAATTATTGTCATGTTTTGGGCTGTGCTAAGTGGTCAGACCAGGAAAAAGATTTGGAGTACTATAAAAGTTATAACAAATCAAGGAGAAGAGGGCAAAAAAACTGTCTGAGGAACAAAAGGCGTTTGTGGTTGGCCAAACTGAACCAGGATTTCCAGGGCAAGAATCTTGACAACATTCATGTTTGTTCTTATCATTTCCAGTCAGGTAGGTCAAATATTAGGACAATATCTTAATTAATACTGCTTGTACGTATCTTTGCCACCTATTAACTTTGGTTTGTCAAAATATTGTGCCCTTTCCTGCATACTAAGTCCTTCTCTATATATTTTAGCAGCTTTCACAGGTTTTTTTTCCATGGTTTAGACACCATATATTAGCAGAACAACATATTCAGTAGTACATTACCTGTACCAAATCAAGACGTAAGTGCAAACCCTCTATAATATAAATATTTATCAGAAAATGTTAACTGTGATGGTAAAAATATTAAATACTTGCCCTCAAAATATTGCAACAAAATCAAATGATTTATGTTTTGTACCTTGGCTTTGGTCTCGAGTGGAGCCATCGTCGTTTTTAACGCTGTGTGAGCTGTTAGAGAGAGAGCTGAGGCTGGAATTTCTAGACAGACCCTGTGTGGAGGACGGGGTTGGAGTAACAGAGGGACCCATCTGCAAATCGCCGGTCACAGAAATAGGGGGCATCTGGGTCTGAGTTGACCCCCCTGCTGGACCCAAGACTTTAGACACCGTTTCTCTTCTGACCTCCTTTCTTTCGCTCTGCGGTGGGTCCGAACTGTTCAAGAAGTCAAAGAGCAAATCATCGTTGACTTCTGGCTTTTTGGGTCGCACAAAGTTGGTTGACGCCTTGCTGCTAGAACCCAAAGGTGTGGTGCTGGACACATTAGCTGTACCGGCCAAAACCGTGGCTTTGGATTTCTTTATGTTCCCAGCAGCTGCTGAGATGAAAGCTGAAGTGCCTTGGGATGAGGAGGAGGAGGAGATGGAGTCCCTGTGCTCTTGGGTGGAGCTGTAAGCTGCAGAGTTGTACTGGATGGAATCTGTGGTGTCAGGGCTGTTGTATGACAGGGAGGATTTCTGAGCGTTTTTCGTCAAAGCGCTGGCTGCACCCTGGTCCACTTTATTTAGGAAGTCCTCTGCCTTCCCGGCAAGATCAACAAACCAAGACATCCTGAGATCCTGTGGAAATGATAACATTTGTGCAGAGATGTTAAAGTTGTAAGACTGCCATGCTATATAATCAATGTCATTCCAGTTTCTACATCTTTGTGCTTTAAAGCTATAATTTTTTTCTGTTTATAAGAAATACAGATCATTTTCGCACCAGAGAGACCAACACTGAAGAGTCAGATATGTAATGTTTGACTTCTTCAATGCAAACATCAGCTGAAAACACAACCCATCCCTTAAAGTATACTGTGGATCCACATCGAGTATTTTTAACCTTTTCTCATTTAAATCAATACTAAAAGTCTCTAGCATGAAAACACTGGCTTGTCAAATGTATATATGATTACAAAATCCGTCAATTTATTATACTAGGCGTATTCAGGCAATGGTTATTCATCTGTAATTTTTAACATTTTCTTTCCATTTCTCCCTGAACAGTAAGTGTTTACATTTTGCGTCCAATTCCATTTAACACGGTGTATTTATACAAAACTGTCAGCTGTTAAATCACCATCCGCTAAATTTCGTCTAGTTATCGATTAAATGACAGTTGTTCGTTTGTAGTGTAAACCCTGTAAACATGACAGTACAGTGCTAAGCAGTATCACACGGTCAGTTTCACGTCTTCTGCCCAATAACTGCATTTAACGTCAGATTTTTGTACCTGAATAGGCTCCGATCTCTCAGAAAGCGGTAGGTAAATCTTGCAGGGGCATGTTTTGGAGAATATCTGGGGAAACTGTGTTTACTGCTCTCTTGATCGCTTATCGGTGACTGTTTTTATCCTGCTACTCATTCTGATCCAGACCGACGTGGACCAGGAACTACACGAAGGACCCATAACAGTGCGCCCTGCACACTGCCTGACTAGAAAAGGTTGTTGCTGTGACCGATTGTAATTGAAATAAAATAAAATAAAATAAAATAAAATGCGATAATATGAGATACAATAAGATGAAATAAAATAAGATAAAATAAACTAAAATAAGATAAAGATAATCTAAAATAAGATATAATCAGATAAAATAAAATAAAATGAAATAAGATAAAATGAAATAAAAGGTAAAAATAAAATAAAATATAATAAAATAACAAAATAAAATAAGATGTAATAAACAGAATAAGATAAAATAAGATAAAATAAGAAAATAAGACAAAATAAAATGAAATGCGATAAAATGAAATGAAATGCGATAAAATGAGATACAAGATGAAATAAAATAAGACAAAATAAAATAAGAAAAAAGATCAAATAAAATAAAAAAGATAAAAAATAAAATAAGATAAAATAAGTTTAAATAACATAAGATAAAGATAATCTAAAATAAGGTATAATAAGATGAAATAAAATAAAATACGATAAAATAAAATAAAAGGTAAAAATAAAATAAAATGAAATAAGATAAAATAAGATAAAATAAAATTAAATAAAATAAGATAAAATGAAATAAAAGGTAAAAATTAAATAAAATGTATTAAAATAACAAAATAAAATAAAATAAGATAAAATAAGACAAAATAAAATAAAATAAGACAAAATAAAAGACAAAAATAAAATAAGATAAAATGAAATAAAAGGTAAAAATAAAATAAAATATAATAAAATAACAAAATAAAATAAGATGTAATAAAATAGAATAAGATAAAATAAGAAAAAATAAGAAAATAAGACAAAATAAAATGAAATAAGATAAAATGAAATGAAATAAGATAAAATGAGATACAATAAGATGAAATAAAATGAGAGAAAATAAAATAAGAAAAAAGATCAAATAAAATAAAAAAGATAAAAAATGAAATAAGATAAAATAAGTTTAAATAACATAAGATAAAGTAAGATAATCTAAAATAAGATATAATAAGATGAAATAAAATAAAATACGATAAAATAAAAGTTAAAAATAAAATAAAATGAAATAAGATAAAATAAGACAAAATAAAAGACAAAAATAAAATAAAATAAGACAAAATAAAATAAGATAAAATGAAATAAAAGGTAAAAATAAAATATAATAAAATAAAATGTAATAAAATAGAATAAGATAAAATAAGAAAATAAGACAAAATAAAATGAAATAAGATAAAATGAAATGAAATAAGATAAAATGAGATACAATAAGATGAAATAAAATGAGAGAAAATAAAATAAGAAAAAAGATCAAATAAAATAAAAAAGATAAAAAATGAAATAAGATAAAATAAGTTTAAATAACAAGATAAAGTAAGATAATCTAAAATAAGATATAAGATGAAATAAAATAAAATAAAATAAGATAAAATAAGACAAAATAAATCAAAGATAATATTAAAAAAGCTAAAATAAAATAAAGCTAAAATAAAATATAAAAAGAAAATTAGATAAAATAAAATAAGACAAAATAAAGATAAAATAAGATAAAATAAGATAAAAAAAACAATAAAATAAAAGATTAAATAAAACAAGATAAAATTAAATAAAATAAGATAAAATAAAAAGATGAAACAAAATAAAATCAGATAAGATTAAATAAGAAAATAAAATAAGCTAAAATTAAAATTCATATATAATAAATTAAGGATGAAATAAAATAAATAAAAGGATAAAAAAAAATAAGATAAAATAGAATAAAATATGGAAATCATTAATTATTGTAATTTAAAATCAAATTACCTTAAAATTACATAATTTTTATATTAATTGAATATATAGTAAATTTTTAATATATAATTTTACTACTTTGACATTTCATCTTCAAACTTATAAAAAAAAAAAACTAGAAATTTCTTTAAAAAAAATGGAAAGGACGTGATGTGTGGCCAAACATGGTTGACGTGGTCACAACTGCCCCCCATTGGGTGTATTTGTATATTGTTTTCTTTAATCAAAATGTTTTAAACAAAAATTTCTAGGGATATCTGAATTGGTAATTATTAATAGGTTTTTACTGCATTCTCCATTACTTTCCATCCAGTCAGTCTTGTTATGCCAATTTTCTAACACAAGTTAGAAATAAAAGCATTCTGTAAATTGTATGAAATGTATTTTCAAAATTCACTCTAAAAGAGTAAACACACAACAGTAATTACACAAACACATGAATTATGAAACAGTTCCTCCTTTATTCAGCCGCACTCACTCAAGATCGCTTATTTACAAGGCATGCCACAACGATACGAGAACTGACTAAAAGACTTCATCAATAATTAATGATCAATAACACTTACATCAGCTCTGAGGGAGACAGAGGGATATGATAGGAAAAAAAGAGCAGTAAAAACAAAAAGATACATCAATTCTCAATGTTTTCTTGTCCATGGCAGACACGTTTATTTGATCATTGTCTTACATGAAACAAACGTTTATATTCAGGGAGTGTGATGTCATTGTCAGACTCCCCCTCTGATTGGTCGGCCCCTCAGCCTTTAACCAGCAAGCAGAGTTAAGCAACCCATTACATATGGGTCAGGGAGGGGAAGAAAAGAAAATGCTTGTTTTAAAAAAAAAAACTTCAGAGCGTTTTCAGGAGGAACAAGGGAGCGAGGCAGACCCAATCACATTATTGACAACTAATTACAACTTTCAAAAAACCCCCAAGATTTGTGTTGTCTTTTTTAATAGTGTCCTTTGAGATAGTCATTGACATGGATATAAAAGGGTCGTTTCAGAGAGGGTCTGAGAGGGACAAAATATGCTGAACACATCAGTATGAAAAGGAGAATCAGAGGTAATGCATTTCTGTTCTCACGTCTGCACACGCCGTAAATAACGCAGTGGACTTTTCATCTCTCAAAAAGTGACCCTTTGCAGGAAAAGACCTGAAAGTTATCATTATTCATCAATATTTCCTCTTACAAACAGGTGAAACACACACACACTCACACCGTCTCAGACACGCTCAGTCTTAAAGGTATGCACTTACTCTTTCTGTTTATCATACACTCTCTCTCACACACACACACACACACACAGGTTCACATACTTTCCCAAACACACTCACACACACACAGGGGTGGCCGCAGCTGTAGACCCCCGGCATAGGTGTCCAATCATGCAGGAGAGGATAAAAAAAACGTAGGTCAGATGAGTCCTCGTCTCTTCTTGTAGTCCTCCAGGTTGAGAGATCGGCGTGGTGCTCCATCTTTAACGGGTAATGCGTTCGAACTCACTGCCAAAGACTTTGCTTCTGTGGATGATTGAAATAAATTGTAAAATTTAAGACATCAGATCAAGGGATCAGAATTCTATACACAATCGTTCAATGTTTTAGAATTAAGTCTCTTAAAAGTAGCAATAGTTTGCTATATGTGACCCTGGACCACAAAACCAGTCTTAAGTAGCACAGGTATATTTGTAGCAATAGCCAAAAATACATTGTATGGGTCAAAATACGAGCCGAGGATATTAAGTAAAGATCACGTTAAATGAATACATTTTGTACATTTCCTACTGTAAACACATAAAAACTTAATTTTTGATTAGTAATATGCTTTGCTAAGAACTTCATTTGGACAACTTTAAAGGTGATTTTCTCAGTATTTTATTTTTTTTTTTATTGTTTTTGCACCCTCAGATTAGATTTTCAAATAGTGCTATCTCAGCCAAATACGGTCTTGTCCTAACAGACCACACGACAAGGAAAAGCTTATTAATTTAGCGTTCAAATTATGTATAAATCTGTTTTAAAAAATTGACCCTTTATTATTACCATTTATTAACTGACCACATATTATTACCATTTCAAATAACTTTTCTCTTTTAATATTTAATTTTTTCCCCAGTTCATTACCCCAGTCGTCAGTGTCACACAATCCTTCAGAAACCATTCTAATATGCTGATTTGATGCTCAAACAATACATTTGATATTCTATGAAATCTGTGATTTTTTTTTTAAAAAAAAAGAACAATGTCCAAAAGAACAACACTTATTTGAAATAGAAATTTTCTAAACATTATAAGTGGCTTTACTTTCACTTTTGATCAATTTATTGTGTCCTTGCTGAATAAAAGTATTAAATAAAAAAAAAAATGCTTTGCACTGCATTGCTTAAAGAATAAGTTTACTTCTAGAATAAAAATTTAATGGTAATTTACTCCATAATTTACCCCAATGTCATCCAAGATGTTCATGTCTTTCTGTCTTCAGTCGCAGAAAGAAATTAAGGTCTTTGAGGAAAACATTCCAGGATTTTTCTCCATACAGTTCACTTCAGTGTGGATCAGCAGGCTGAAGGTCCAAATTGCAGTTTAAATGCAGCTTTAAAAGGCTCTACATGATCCCAGCTGAGGAATAAGGGTCTTTACTAGCAAAAAGATCAGCTATTTTCTTAAAAAAAAAAAAAAAAAAAAAAAAAAAATTTTTTTATGCTTTTTAACCACAAATGCTCATATTGCACTCTGCAATGCATGTGCGTGACACATTATGTTATCATGTTGGAAAAGTCACGCGTGGTAAGTTGTTAGTCTGTGTACTTCGGTTCAAAAAGGTAGAGTAGGGCAAAACACTTCATCTTATTTTCTCCTCCAACTTTAAAATCATTCAACATCATTGTTTTACCTTTTTTAGAAAAGGGCACCTGATTTTCATTACACGTTTGATTTGTAAACACTGGGTCGGTACTTTCACCTACGTCACGTTTGACTTTTCCAACGTGACTACGTAATGTTCGAAGACATGGATGTAGAACTATTGCAAGATGAGCATTTGTGGTTAAAAAGTTAACTTTTGTTGTTTTGACAAGACCCTTATTCCTTTGCTGGGATCGTGTAAAGTCCTTTAAAGCTTCACTGAAACCGCAATTTGGACCTTCATCCCATTGGCTCCCACTGAAGTCCACTATATGGAGAAAAACCCTGGAATGTTTTCCTCAAAAACCTTACTTTCCTTGCGACTGAAGACAAAGACACAAACATCTCTCGATAGGGGTGAGAAAATTGTAAGGAAATTTTTATTCTAAAAGTGAACTAATCCTTTAATTGTGCTTTCCTGCTGGACATCAAGCAATTAACATTCAAATTCAACTTACCAGCATTAGGAACCTGTAGGTCAATTTTGACATCAAAGTCATGAACTTTGAAGAGGTCCTCTGAGAGGTCACTGGTTGGCTTGGTAATGTCTTTGTCTTTCTGGCTAGCCTGGCCCTGCATAATAAACAAATTAAGCAAGTGAATTCTGGGTCAGAACAGGCTCATGTTGTGTCATGCAGTCATGCTGTGGGCATGTTTGTGCGTGCGTGTTACCTGTTTATTAGCCTGCTGGCTGTTGTCTTGGCCTGAGCCTGAACCGTATTTCTGGTTGAGATGAGCCAAAATAGCGGCGTGGACTGAGGGATCTCTTGCCTAAGAAAGAAAGAGCGAAAATTACATTTTGAAAATGATCAAAAAAACAGATGAGCTTAAAAGCAAAGGAAAACAGCAGAGCTGACAGAAAGATGCCTCACATTGGACACCATAGTTGGTTTACACTGCCGTCTGGTGAACGGATCCATTTGCTGGTTCTTTGAGTTTTGACCCTCCGCCTGAAACACAACCAGGACATTTTAGATTCCAGAATGTTCTTAAGGAGAGTAACAGCTGAAAAAAGAAAGCTCTGAAAGAAACACCTACCACCAATGCCTTCTCAGACTCCACAATGTTCCAACTCCGATTCCTCTGGTTGATATAGCTGGAGAAAAAAAAAAAAAGAAAGAAAGAAAGAAAAGATTATTAATTTGATAAAATTATTACTTTTATTCTACAAGTCCACACCAAACTGATTTAAAAAAAAAAAAACAGTAAGGACAATTACAATGTTAGAAAAATATCAATGTTGAAAAAGATTTCTATTTCAAATAAATGCTGTTCTTTCCATTCATAAAAAAACAAGTTTTTCACAAAAAATATTAAGCATTTAATATTAGTATTAATTTATTTCAACACTGACAATAATAAATGTTTCTTAAGCAGCAAATCAGCACATCAGAATGATTTCTGAAGGTTCATGTGACACTGAAGACTAGAGTAGTGACTGCTGAAAACTCAGCTTTGCATCACAGAAAAAAATGGATTAAAAATGTTTTTTTTTTTTTTTTTTTTTTTTTACTTTTAAATTTAAGTTATTTAATACTATTGACCTCAAACTATCGAGTGGTTGCCTAGTAAGTAATAGCAGTAGTCGTGTTTGTGCGTTTCTGACCTGATGGCAGAGATATTTTTGGTTCTCTGTCGGTCAAGTGCTTCTGCCCTCTCCTCCAGCTCATTCAACTGATCTTGCAGTACTTTTGCCTTCTCGCCATCACCGCTCTCCTCTGCCATGGCCTGCACACACAAGTTATGCATGTTTAGCATGAGATCACAAATATGCATTTAAACAGAATCACACACCACCCAAAGGCATATCTGCTTGTGATACATCTTAAACATTACAACCTTCTCTTTGAGAAGCTGCGTTTTCTTCATGGCGTAGTTTGGAGGAGCCTTTCGGAATCTGTCTTTTTCTTTGACAATCTGTATTATTAAAAAATAACCATATTGTTATACATTTATAAAACTGACAACCATCAAAATATCTTGTATTAAAGATGATAGGAAATGGGATTAGAGGGACGTACATCCTCAATGTCTTTGTCATTGAATTTGTAGTTGACCGCCTCCTTGATGGACTGCTCTTTTTTGGCGATCTCATCCAGAGTCGGAAGCTGCATTCCTGCTGACATCATCTATGGGAAAACAACAAGGTTACTACTGGTCATGCACCTAACATAACACTATAGTTTAACTGCAATTCTACGATTATCTTAAAATGCAATGACATGAAACTTACCGCCTCTTTCCATTTCATGAATTCGCTTTCAGTGAACTCCTGATTGGACACAAACTCAAGTCTGAAGACTCGCGTGTCATTTCCATGTCTGCAAACGTGACATTACGTAAGTGGTGGAAGACAAAGAAGTGAACGTATATAATCAGTTTTCCTGTGTAAACGTACCGGAGCTGAAGGCCTTTATTTGTCCGTGTGGACCCCAACTGATAAACTTTAGCCGTCTCCACCACATCAATGATTTCAGCCACCTGCAGGATTTCATTTTAGAAAGTGTCCATCAATAACTTGGTATATTGGACCTTGTATCTTAAAATGTGTGCTTTCAGCGACTGAAAGATGAAAGCTAAAGCTGAAAGATGTTTATAACATGAAGAAGATGTAAAATGTTTCACTGACCCGATAAACAGGCTTGCTGCTGCTGTTTCCGATGCCAATTCGAACAAAACAACCAGTAACAGTTTTAGCAAAGAACGGCATGTGACACCAGCGCTCCAGCTTGTGCCGAGACAGCCGGATCCGATTCAGCTCGTCTGGTAATGACACAGGCTGGGATTTGGGCGGAGCCTCCTCTTTCCTAAAATACAGGTGCATAGTTGATAAACATGCTATATTACAATATATCTCTAAAAATACATTTATGAATCAGTAAGAAAATTTAGTCATCTAAATTTTCAGCTTATCATCAATATTATAAACAGGTTTTTTGTGGAAACCATTGATTTTTAATAGTGCTGTCAAACAATTAATCGTGAATAACTGCATCCAAAATAGAAGTTTTTGTTTAAATTATATATGTGTGTGTACTGTGTATATTTATTATGTGTATATCAATACACACGTACAGTATATATTTTGAAAATATTTACATGCATTTACAGGCATATATTTATATTCATATAATTTATATTACATATATTTAATATTTAAACATATTTTACTTAAATACATGTGTGTATGTGTGTGTGTATTTATATATACATAAACACGCATAGTACACATTATGTAAACAAGGTTAATGTATCGTCTAATACTTACTCCTCTTCTTCATCGAACGATGATGACCTTGAGCTGCGGTCACTCTTTACTGAAGACTTGTCATCGTCATCTTCCTCCTCCTCTTCATCATCTGAGTAGACCTCACTTGTCTTCAGTGGCTGCCTTTTGGCCAGGAGCTCAGCTGAAAGACCAAAGATTATATTTCAGACACTAGCAACACTAACTATGAATACTAATTTTCTGCACAGTTTATTTTCAATTCAGTCTGTTTGTCAGTATTGATTAACAATTAGAAAGTAAGTAAAATGTACCAGTTCTGTTTTTCCTCTTCTCTCTTTCTGCTTTCAGCTCTTCCATGGCCTGTGACTTCTTGTCCAGCTTCTCGTCTCTCTTGATCCGTCTCTCTTTGTTGTGGGACATAACCTGTATGAACAGACAAGAGAAAACACGAGTGTCAGACCATATTTGCGTTCATATTTTAGCAAGGCCTTGTTGGTTGTACAGTTTACTTACCACCTGAGTGTCGGGGACCTGAGACTGTTTTCTCTTCTCCTGCTCCTCCTCCTGTTTCTTCTTCTTTTCCTCCTTTTCCTTCTTCTTCGCAGTCTTCAGTTTCTGCTTGATTTCAAACCTTATTGGAAGAAATGCATCCGGTCCTTAATTGATAAGCTCAGATTCTTTACAAACCATTTCAATTTTGCCTTCATTCATAACTAGATTTAAATTATTTCTGCACAGCACAACCAGTGTGGTTATTGTAAAGTTGTAAACTAAATCTATTACAATTCATTTTCAGTAACTAATACCTAATGCATTAGCTAACGTTAACAAAAAAGCAGGGATTTTAATATTTGAAAAGAAGCTTAAATTAAAAAAAAAATACTATAATAAAAATATATAATATAAATATCAAAAACAACATAATATTTACTAAAACAAACTAAAATGAAATCCAAAACAAAAAAACTAAAGCCAATTCAAAATATTAACAAATACTTTTTAATAGTATGTAAATAATAATAAAATAACAGAGAATACAACATTGTGAATATTGCAATAATTTAATTCTCTTTGTTTGTGACAACCTATCCTAAAGAATGTAATTTAGGCTAATTTCCCAGTTTTGCATTTTCTGGCAAATATAAAAATGGTAAGACAAATTCAGACAAATTTATTGGTTGCTCAGATATGAGCTTTGAAATTCTTCTCACCTCCTCTTGAGGACTTCTCTCTTCTCTATACGGTTAAACAGCTCCTGTTCTCTTTCTTTTTCCGTCATCTGCTCCAAACGGGCCCTGTCCTCCTCATCCCCCATTAGATCGTCTCCATAACCGTCCCGGAAAACCTCATCCTCCGACGACGAGTCAGAATCCGAGCTGGAGGATGAGCTGTTACTGTCGGAATCTGACACCTCACCTTAAGAAACATAAAACAGGGAGAATCAACATTAGTGTTTCAGTTCAAGCGTTATATTGAAAAACAAAACATTACAGAATCCAAATTAATGCCTTACCCTCCTCCGGAGCCGAACTCTCGCCTGAACTGTCTCCATTTGAGCTGCCGGATGAAGCCGCCTTGCCCTTTCTTTTCTTGACTGTGTTCTTCTTTTCGGGCCCTTTGCTAGGCTTTCCTTTCTTTTTGGTTTTAGTGCCTCCGACAGTCCACTAAAAAAAAAAAAAAAAAAAAAAACATATTTAATTTACAAGCTTCAAACGATCCCAAATGCGGTTGTAAACGACCCCAGCCGAGGATGAAGGGTCTTATCTAGCGAAACGATCGGTTATTTTCATTTAAAAAATACAATTTAAATACTTTTTAATCTCAAACGCTCGCCTTGTCTTGCTCTCCCTGAACTCTGTGTATTCTGACTCAAGACAGTTAGGGTATGTCGAAAAACTCCAATCGTATTTTCTCCCTCAACTTCAAAAATTATTTCAAAATCATCCTACATCACTGCAGAAGTACTGACCCAGTTTTTGCAAAGTGAACATGCAAAGAAGATCAAACACCACCAACAAAAAAAAAGGTAAAACAGTGATATTGGACGATTTCGAAGTTGAGGGAGAACATGAGATTTTTTGACATACCCTAACTGTCATGAACTGGAAAAAAAACAACAGTCCAGGCAGAGTAAGAGAAGACGAGCGTTTGGCATTAAAAAGTATATAAATTGTATTATTTGTATTAAAATAACTGATCATCACGCTAGATCAAACCATTTGAAGCCACATTTAAACTGCATTTTGGAAGTTCAAAATCGGGGCACCATATCAGTCCATTATATGGAGAAAAATGCTACAATATTTTTTTCAAAAAAAAAAAAAAATTCTTTACGACTGAAGAAAGAAAGACATGAACATCTTGGATGACAAGGGGATGAGTACATTATATGTGAATCTTTGTTTTGGAAGTGGACCTCTCCTTTAAGCAAAAGCACAAACTTAACTCCCCCATTCAGACACAACATCACAGCTGATTCAACGCATTCAGTATTGTGGGATATCTAGATGGCACTGTATGTTCTGCCACTGAAATGTTCAAGACCTAAAATGATAACTGTACTTTACCTGCTTAATTAGTAAAAGAACTGCTCTTTTAATAAGAAACAAAACCCTGAAGCTTTTTTGCAACCTTTTAGCATGCTCTTAGCATATTTCACTTTAAGTTCAGAAAAAAGTGGAGATGTGCTCTCATTACACCAGCTTATCTACATCTAAATTTACATTTACTCATTTAGCAGAGCAGACGCTTTTATCCAAAGCAACTTACAACTGAGGAATTATACATTATACATGAATTACTAGTGAGACTTATACATGAAATAGCCTTCAGTTAGAAAAATAAAACAGCAAGGCACAGGAACAAATTTACATTCCAGAGCACCTCCTCGACCTCAATGGTAACAATGTTTTTCTAAAACATTCTTTTTTGTTTAATCTTTTTTCAAACCGTTGCAAATCGTAATTTGCTATTATTGCTGTAACCTTTATATCATTACACTACATTATGTACCAGTATGATTTGCAACAACAGTAGTTTAAATTCCCAAACTAGTAGCTTAAACTATCAAACTAATCTGGCTTTTGAATAGTATTTTTTTCTGGATTAGTATGTTATATGAACCGCTCAAAATGAGAGCAGAAACATGCATTCAGGAAGCAGGCACACTTCACCAAAGTTTCAATTTGGTTATGCAATAAGAATCGGGAATAATATTAAACAAAATACTGCATTATTAAAGGGGTTCCCCCAAAAAGGAAAATTACCCCATCCTTTACTTACCCTCAAGCCATCTTAGGCGTGTGTGACTTTCATCTTTCAAACAAATACAATCAGAGTTATATTAATAAATATCCTGACTCTTCCAAGCTTTATAATGGCAGTGAAAGGTGGTTGAGATTTTGAAACAAAAACTGCTAAAGTACTCCTCACAGCTCTGGGGGGTTAATAAAGGCTTTCTGAAGTTAATCAATGCATTAAATATCCATATTTAAAACTTTATAAACCATAATCTCTCTAGTTGCTACTAACTGTCATAAGTGTGTTTACAAGAGAGTGGTGTTCCAGTGGCTGACGTAGGTGCTGTGTAAACTTTACTGAGAATACCAGTCTCCTCTTGGATAATACTGAAATCCACCAATTGTTTATATTTATTTATTTATTTATTTTTTTTTTTACAAATCTTCATTTTTTACAAATCTTCTCTACGTTTATAGAGTTTCAAATATGGATTTTTTTTTTTTTTTTTTAATCGCTTCAAAAGGCCTTTATTAACCCCCGGAGCAATGTGGAGCACTTTTTATGAAGGATGGACGCACTTTATTTAGCTTCAAAACCTCAACAGCCATTCACTGCCATTATAAAGCTTGGAAGAGCCAGGACATTTTTTATAACTCCGACTGCATTCGTCTGAAAGAAAAAAAGTCATATACACCTAGGATGGCTTCAGGGCGAGTAAATCATAGGGTGATTTTCATTTTCAGGTGAACTATTTCTTTAACAAACATGGATTAACAACATTCAATAGTATATTTCTAAATTAACATTAACCTAGATTTATAAATGCTGTGAAAGTATGTTTCTCATTTGGTTCATGAAAACTAACGCATTAACTAAAGATAACAAATTGAACCTTATTATAAAGTATTACCAGAATTCTCATGCCTTGTATCCGAAGTCTCATACTTCCCAGCTATATAGTATGGGAAAAACAGCACGCCAAAACAGCATATCTGAATTCACAATATTTGAAAAACATGACTGACTATTTCCAACGTGACTCTGAAGTGTGCATTCGAATGGACACAAACACTATTCCATTAGGCCACAGGATTTCTGAATGCCAGTGAAGCAATGCAACTGATGTTGGTAGGTCACATGACAATTAGGGTTGTGCCGATAGACAATAGTACTGTGTATCGACGGTAGTCAGAGATATGCCTTTGACGATAGCAAGACGATTACTATTATTATCCGTCAAAAATAGACTAGCTGCCTAACTTCAGCAATGCAGTGCGGAGAGCCGCTTCTGGGGCGCTTCAGAAACTTGACGCGAGGTGGCTGGTATAAACACAAAGGCACAAATCACAGTGAGTGGGAGGGGGTGTTTCGGGTGGAAAGCATGCAATCTGTAAATGCCTGCAGTTGCTGATGCTCACAAAAGCGTGCTTTCTTATGCATGCTGTTTTTCCGGTTTTACTTTCACTTTCAACATCGATCCTGTTCAGCAAGGAGGGGAGAGGATGGAAAAGGGGGGCACAGTAACTCGTTTGAGGGGAACGGCCCCCCTTCGTGCTGCAGACATGTGCAGTGTAAATAAGGGGTCAGAAATGTATTCACCATACAGTGATGTAACTATTGTATTCACTTCTGATAGTGGGAGTGTTTTTTAAAGTGCATAAACTCACACTAGGCTAGGCTAGTCAGTGATGATGTTCTTTGATAATGTAAAAGTTCTTTGCTCGTTTTCTGTAGCTGCTTTTCAATAACTAAGGAAATGTAAGCATTAGTAACTTACAATGTTTCTATTAAATTGCTATCATGCTAAATACAAATTAAGTCATATTGAAAACATTATGCCAGCAATGAAACTAATAAGTAAATAAATTAGTTTACTGGCGATCTAAGAGGCTAATGTATTGGCGATCTAAAAGGCTGACGATAGGACGATATGAAAATTGAGCACTAATGACAACAACAACAACATGGCAGATATTGTACATCCAAATTTCTTTCACACTACCTATATTGATACTACATAGAACACACTTCTTAACAGTTGCAAAGTTTGTTTATATTCAAATGTAGTACCTACTCTGACAATAAACAATTTCAGACACACCAATGGCAAAGTGCTGATTAAATGATTCAGGAGACTTCCTGGAACACCTTTACACCTCAGGTAAACCACTGGATCAGAAAGTTCACATGCAATAAACAGTGCAGCAAAACTGTGATGGTAATTTAGTTCTTAGTCCCTTCAATTGTGACGTAATGTGATGTGATGAAATTACATGCCAGTTGAGATGAATACGAACAACTGTGTTTGCCTAACTCTGAACCTTTTGATTGATATCTCTAGACAGATCAATCAAGCATTGAATATCCAAAATGTCAAACTGAACTGAGTACATCCAAAAAAATCAGCATCAACATTTAATAACGGTAAAGCTTCATACCTCATCATCGCTGTCTGATGTCTCTGAGTCTGTGGAGGCGGCAGGTTTACTAACAGGCTCTTCCTGTTCATCAGAATCCACACGCTTTCTCTTGGCAAGAGACAGAAGCTCCTGCAAAAAGCAGAGGAAGAGTGATAGTTTTATTTTTATTCAAGCACCAAGTTATATTTTTGTACTTAGTGAATCCCTTCTCTTTGTTGTTCATTAAAAAACAAGAACATGTGTATAATCTGTCATGATCAAATCTATCCTCCTCTGAAAAAAATGTTGCTTTAGGTTTAAAGCTTGAAGGGCAAGTGCGGCGGCAGAAATTATGCATAACAGCTATTATGAAGAACAAAAGCAGTTGTTATTTATCTTTTTTAAAGAACCTGAATAGTGATCTGTAAGCTTGGCTGTCAGGATGTCTGCTTATGTGCTAATTTTATCCTGAAGTACTAGAACATAACATAGAGGGATTTGGGATAATAATAATCCAACACACTCAATAACAAGCCACTATATGGCTAAACAGAGTCTTATGCACACACACATGTCAAACTCCTCTAAGCACTGAAGGTTTTTAGTCCAATTATGACCAGTGTTTGAGGGAAATGGTACTTATTTAATCTATTAACATTCATAAACTTTTCAGCATGTCATATGCATGCAATATCACGTGCATACAACTCGCAAGGTAATTTTATTTCTGTATAGGTGTTGGTAATCACACTGCTGTTAGTGTTTGTGCTCTGTTTGGCAGCTAGCTGGCTAGCTCTGAAATTTGTCAACACCACTGAAATTAAAATTAAGTGCACAGGTTGTTAAGAAGTGTACTAGGGAGTGCAGCCTAAAGGGGGCGTATCATGGATCAAATTAATTTGTTCACCATAGTGCAGGGGATTTCAAAATGGGGCCCAAGGACCCCAGGAGGCTGCAAGGGAGTGCTAGGGTGTCTGTGGAAAGTTTTTAAATAAATCATAGTTTGAAAATATATAAATTACAGGACTATAAAAGCAAAAAAATAACTCAAAAAAAAAAAAAAAAAAAAAAAAAAAAAAAAAGGGACTAAAATAATCAAATAAATAAACAGACAAAAATAAATAGAACAGTACTATAAGTAGTAGGAAAATAATGCAATAAAGTATTTTCCAAATAATATTTTACATATTTATATGATTATTTTATTTATTTCATAAAACGAACTGGGTCTTTATACAAAAAAAAAAAAACAATGTTTTAAATTTTAGGATGGGGGCCCCTTACACACACATAATCATATTTTGTGTTCCATGATTTCCATGACAATGATTTCTGAAGGATCATGTAACACTGAAGACTATAGTAATGATGCTAAAAAAATTTAGATTTGATCACCGGAATAAATTAAATTTGAAAATATATTTAAATAGAAAACAGTGGTTTTAAATAGTAAAAATATTTTGCTGTTTTTATTAGTGCTGTTCAAACGATTAACTGTGATTTATCACATCCAAAATGAAAATTTTTGTTTGTGAATATGTTATTATGTATATATAAAGACACACATTTGGAAATATTTACATATTTTATATATATATATATATATATATATATATATATATATATATATATTATATATATATATATATATTCATATAATTTATATTATTTATACACATATATAATATATAAACAACATTTTTCTTAAATATATACATGCACGTGTGTGTGTGTATTTATGTATACATAATAAATATACACAGTACACAGACATTTACTATATACACAAAAAACTTTAATTTGGATGTGATTAATCACGATTAATTGTTGCCCAACACTAGATTTTATATAATATTATATTATATTATATATTTTTAAATTTTACTGTTTTGCTGTACTTTGGATCTGATAAATGCAGGCTTGGTGAGCAGAAAAAAAAAACATTAAAAAAATGTCAAAAAATTTTGACTGGTAGTGCACATCCCAACAATAAAACATTTATCTTTGGTTGAAACAACACAAAACATTTTATTATTTTTTTTTTTGTCTAATGGAATGTTTGAAATTTAAAGAAAGTAACTAAAAAAGTAAAAAGTAAGTAATAAAAAAACAAAAAAAAAAACAATGGCCAAATGGTCATTGGCCGTTTTTAGCACATCATAAAACACATCTGGTTCGAACTCTGAAGTAGTTTTTATTACTTGAATATGTCTCCATATTCTTATTTTCTTGTGCATCATGTGACTTTTAACTGCCCAATTAAAAAGCTGCTTTCTGGAACGCGTTTTAGAACCTCCAGTCCGCTCTAGTCTCTCGTCATATTTCTACAGCTACAACCGAAATAGAAGTTTAGCCGCGGCACCGTGACGTCATGAAGCAGAAAACGTTCTAAACGCACGCGGCCACTTTTGTAAAGCCGAATTACCCGCGTCTTGCAGACCACAATAAAAAGCACGCCAAATATCACAAATCCAGGTGTAGTTGTCTGAAAACCAACACGACGCCACAATACAGGCCCCTGCTAACCAGCTAGCTTTCCCACATCACTTAGCATGGGACTTCAACACACACATACAGTTCTGACACCTTAGTGCCTCCGAGATCGGTAAACAGCGACGTTTTTGGATCATATTCACATGGATGATATTCCTACCTGATCCAAATTATCATCGCTTGCACTATCCTCCGAGTCAGAGTCAATCACGACCCGACCTTTCCGTTTCTTTACATTCACCATGGTTAGCTGCCTGGCTCCCCTGTGTGTGTGTTTAAACAGCAGCGCCGCACTCCTCCACACAAAGGCGCTAGAGCTGCATCACGCATGCGCACACGTCACTCCCCATAAACATCGACGAGATATACAGGGTCAGATATGTGCTGTATCTAATGATCTTGCATTATATGTATACGTACAATTGGCGAAAATTCTAATGATATTTCTTAATCGCTACATGTGATGTGCGCGAAAATCAACGGCGAGAGATATTTGTTGTCGGTAGGACCATAAACACATGTGCTTGTTTCAGGTAAGGACAGATTATATGACGGACCGTAATGGCATGTTTGAATGTCAGAAATGAGTACGTAGTTGCTTTTCAAGCCATGGTTTATGTTTATTCATTCATTTATGTTTTTTTTAACCATGATAAATGTGGTTACACTTGCTGTTTTAATATATTTACAACGGTAGTCATTAAAACATTAAATCATGGAGTGGCTCTTGTATGTATTGACTTGTGAATGTCATATAAAGTCAAATGAGATTTATTCCTTTAGACCAGGGGTTTCTGTCCTTTAGATGACACCAAATATGATCATGGAGACCCCCATCCTAAAATTTAGATTAAAAGACCCAATTTATACTAATTTATAATAATAATATAGTATTCATTTACATTGATATGCCTAAACCAATTTAAAATATTATTTGGAAAATATTTAGTGTTTATTAAATTAGTCATACGTTTTTTTTAATCTTACTTTAGTGTGCTGCTGCACTGTTAAATGTATTATTATTATTTATTTAATTCTACTTTTTATTCATTTTTATCATTTACTTATTTAATCTATTTTTAACTATTTATTTATTTTAATCTAAATATTATAGTTTGAATTATTTTCTTCTTATTATCTTGTACTATTTATCTAATTAATTTAGACTATATAGACATTTAGAAACTGTATACACTGCCAGTCAAACATTTTTGAACAGTAAGATTTTTAAAGTTTTTAAAGAATTTTCTTCTGCTCACCAAGGCTGCATTTATTTGATCCAAAATACAGCAAAAGTAGTAATATTGTAAAATATTTTTACTCTTTTACTATATAAAATAACTAAATAATATATTTTAAAATGTAATTTATTCCTGTGATCACAGCTAAATTTTCAGCATCATTACTCCAGTCTTGAGTGTCACACGATCCTTTAGAAGTCATTCTAATATGCTGATTTGCTGTTCAAGAAACATTTTTATTATTATTATTATCAATATTTAAAATGGTGGAGAAAATTAAAAAAAAAAAACAGCATTTTATAAATTGATCTAAACATAATTTTACAAAATAATTTCTATTTCAGATAAATTCTGTTCTTCTGAACATTTATTCATAAAAGAAACCTGAAAAAATTATACTCAGCTGTTTTCAACATAATAATAATAATAAATGTTTTGTTAAGCAGCAAATCAGAATATTAGAATGATTTCTGAAGGATCATGTGACTGGAGTAATGATGCTAAAAATTCAGCTTTGATCACAGGAATAAATTACATTTTTTTAAAAATATATTCAAATGTAAAACAGTTATTTTAAATAGTAAAAATATTTCAGAATTTTACTGTTTTTGCTGTACTTTGGATGAAATAATTGTAGAAGCAGAAGAGACTTCTTTAAAAACAATATAAAAAACTTTTGAATGGTAGTCCAGTTAGAGGATGATTAAATTTTGGAGATCCGTGGCGACTAAAAGACTGAAAACCCCTGCCATAGAGCAACTGAATTTTCAATGATTTATTTTTATTATTTTGGATTATTATTGAAAAAAAAAAAATCATTAAATATGATGTTTTCATTTCTTTCAGGATTCTACTGAATGCTGATCGCAAGAGATACTAATAGCAAATGGCTGTATCAAAGACAACATTAAAAACTCTGTTTGGAGTTTATGGCATCATTTCCAGACAGACTCTGTTATTGCCATCTACCCTCAGATGCTCCGTTATCCTGAGCACCAGGAGCATCTATGAGCGTGATTACCGCAGACCAGGCCAGCCTCCAGACACCCGCTGGCCCTGGCAAAAGATACAGTTTGATTTCTCCAAAGGTGTGGAGGGTATCAAGAAGCACATTGGGTTGTTGAAGGATGAGTTTGTCCTGCGCTGGACTGGACCTGAAGGAAAGCCGTTAATAGAGCACATGCTGGAACAGACGCGTGTCCAGTGGGAGTTCCGTGGACCAGAGAGTCTCAGTCAGTGGGTGGTGTCATCTGATCAGGAGATTGGAGGTCGCAGTGAGGCATACATCAAACTGGGCAAGAACAACACCACATGTTTGCTGTACGGGACCTTGTGCTCTGCGCCTCCCCCGTGATGGAGAGACTCGATACAGTGGATACTGCACTCTGCGCTCCAAACAACCGCTGGTCAGTACAGAGATCCAACATTTCTCCATTTCTCCATAGAGCTGTCAAACGATTAATCGGGATTAAGATATGACCCTGGACCACAAAACCAGTCTTAAGTCACATGGGTATAACTGTAGCAATAGCCAAAAATACATTGTATGGGTCAAAATTATAAAATTTTCGTTTATATCAAAAATCATTAGGATATCAAATAAAGTTCAAGTTCCTTAAAGATATTTTGTAAATTTCCTACCGTAAATAGGAAAAAAAATATGCATTGCTAAGAACTTCATTTGAACAACTTTTTTTCAATATTTAGATTTTTTTGCACCCTCAGATTCCAGATTTCGACCAAACATTGTCCTATCCTAACGAACCATACATCAATGGAAAGCTTATTTATTCAGCTTTCAGATGATATACACATCTCAATTTTGAAAAATGTACAAATTTGCTTATGACTGGTTTTGTGTGAAATTTCTTATGGTCACCAAGGCTTTGATTAAAATACATACATACATTAAAAAAAAACAGAAATATTATTATACACTTTAAAATAAATATTTCCTTCTGTGATGGAAAAGTGGAATTTTCAGTAGCTCCAGTGTCACATGATCCTTTAGAAATCATTCTAATATGCTGATTTCTTATTATTATCAGTGTTCAAAACAGCTGTGCTGCTTACTATTTTTGTCAAAACCTTAATTTTTCAAGACTCTTTGTTCTTTGATGAATAGAAAGTTCAAAAGAACAGTATTTATTTTTAATAGAAACCTTTGTAACATTATAAATGTCTTCATGTCACTTTAGATCAATGTAATGCATCCTTGTAATAATATCTTCATAAAACTCTTAAACTCAAACCTTCGGTAGACAATAGGTGTTTTTTTTTATTTTATAATTATATAATTTATAAAGAATACACACTGAGACAATGTAATTCGAAAGTTCAAAAAGCTGTTCAAAAGTTTGTGATTGGTAAGATTTTTAATGTTTTTAAATAAGTTTCTTATGCTCATCAAGGCTATGTTTATTTGGTCAAAAATACAGAAAAAATTAAATTCAGTTTAATTCAATTCAAGTTTATTTGTATAGCGCTTTTCACAATACAAATTGTTGCAAAGCAGCTTTACAGAAAATTAAAGTTTACAATACAGTAAATACAATTACAATAAAATATGTAATATTGTGAAATATTATTGGAATTTAAAATAATGGTTTTCTATTTCAATATACATTAAAATGTAATTTATTCCTGTAATGCAAAGCTGAATTTTCAGCATCATTACTCCAGTCTTCAGTGTCACATGATCCTTCAGAAATCATTCTAATATAATGATTTATTATCAATGTTGAAAACAGTTGGAACCTGTGATACTTTTTTCAGAATTGTTTGATGAATAAAAAGTAAAAAAGAACAGCATTTACTTAAAATGGAAATCTTTTCTAACAATATATACTACCGTTTAAAAGTTTGGGGTCAGTAAATTTGTATTCTTTTCTTTTTGAAAGAAATTAATACTTTTAGTCAACAAGGATGTTTGAAATTGCTAACAAGTGATAGCAAAGACTTTTAGAAAATGTTAGAAAAGATTTATATTTTGAATAAATGCTGTTCTTTTTAACTTTTTAATCATCAAAGAATTCTGAAAAAAATATCTTAGGCTCCAAAAATATATTTGGCAGCACATCTGCCTTCAATATATAGATAATTCTAATAATAAATCAGCATGTAAGAAGATTCATGTGACACCATTCCTGTTATTTTCTGTATTTCTAATCAAATAAATGCAGCCTTGATGACCATAAGAGACATTTTTAGAAGGGCAGAAGTATTAAGAAACACAGCTTTAGAGGTTGTTATTTGCATTAATTTACATGCATTTAAAGTGAGCAGTAAAAGAGCAACAACATGCCATTTGACCTTTAAAATATTCTTTTCTGTTCCAGGCCTCATTTGACAGAAAAAAAGCATTATGACTGGTCAAGTTTCAACACATTACACATGCGTATCCGGGGCGATGGAAGACCGTGGATGGTAAACGTGTCTGCAGAGACCTTCTTTTCTCATCAAAGAGATGACATCTACAGTTACTTCCTCTACACTAGAGGGGGACCCTACTGGCAGGATGTCAAGGCAGGTCTTTAGAAATGTACATGAATGAACATCTAGAACACACTTTGTCTGCAGTTCATATTAAAGTGCATCCAAATGAATCTATTTTACACTACTGTCTAAAAGTTTGGGGATGGGGTAAGTTTTTTTTTTTAAAGTAACATAAATAATATTTAGTCCAAACTTCTTATTTGTAAAACATTTTTACAGATCCCATTCTCCAAGTTTTTCCTTTCCAGCCGGGGAAGAATACAGGATGACCAGCATGTTCTCTGGTTAGATAAGGTCAGCATCTTCCTATCGTATCTAGTAATTGATATGAGCATTTAATATTTGTTCTTATTTTCACTTTGATGATATATTTATGACAGCAGTATGACACATATTCATTCAAGCCTCAGATTCTTACATAAAAACTTGTTTGTGCTTTTAGGTAAAGAGTATTGGTTTTACATTGGGAGATAAAGCAGATGGCCCATTTCAGCTGGAGATTGACTTCATTGGCCTGTGCAATGACCTTGCTCACACAGAGGAGTTTGCATATGAACTTTACAAGAGAAATCCAGAGGTTTAGTTGGATTAAACAAGATTCAACAATTGTATATGACAGATAGACAGTGCTTTATTAATAAAAACTTTTGCAAATATTCACTGGACGTATTTTTTGAAGGCTGAAATCTTTTACACACACACATATATACACACAAAAAAGGACCACATTACAGACAAAGTACAAAATGATGTTTATGAATATCGCTCAATTTCTAATATACATTTTGTGTGACCAATGTTTTGAGTGACATTACTGTTTCTGTCTTTACATTTAATTGAAGGCTAGTACAAAAAACCATTTATACTAAATAGAAATGCACAAGGGCAAACACTTTTTTACACATAACAAAAATGATTTAAAAAGTATAAAATCCTCATCTATAAATGGATTCAAAAAATGAAAGCTTTTGTTGAATGACCTCATACTAAGCATATTGATCTAGCAAAAAAACAAGTGTTTACAGAAAAGCAAAATATGTACAAAAGTTTGGAATAAAACAGATAGAAGACAAAAGTTAAACAGTAAAGAAGACAAAAGCTAAAAGCTGTACAGTAAATATCTAAGATAGTAAAACAGTAAAAACACTGGAGTTAGGCCATAACCAGGCCTCGTCTGGCACCCAACACCTTCTCTTTCTTTTGTTTTCGGTCTTCTGTGTGCTTGGCACGTCTCTCCTCTCTGAAAGTTAAAAATCAAAACATATTCAGTGTGGAGAAGTTTCATTTCAGACAATGAGATGCCAGAAATTCAAATGTACGCTACAGTTTAAAAGTTTAGGGTTGGCAAGTTTTTTGTAATGTTTTTGAAGTCTCTTTTGCATACCAAAGTTGCATCTATTTGATCATAAATATAGTAAAATCAGGAATAGTGTGAAAAATTATTACAATTTAAAATCTACTAAAAACTGTAATACGATTTGCTGCCAAGAATCATTTATGAATTTTGAAAACAGTTGTGCTGCTTAATATTTTTGTGGACATCTTGATACATTTTTTTCAGGATTCTTTGATCAATATAAAGTTTTTGTAACATTATACGTCTTTACCATCACTTTTGATCATTTTAAAGGATCCTTGCTGAATAAATATATTAATTTCTCTAAAAAAAAAAAAAAAAAGACCCCAACCTTTTGCAAAGTAGTGACCAATCAATGCACAACTAAAACAAGCATCCCACCTGGTTTGAACTTGGTGCTGTTTATAGTTTTTCTGGTGTGAAGGAACAGTCTGAGATTTATTAAGTGCTGCATTCTCTTGTGGAGGTCCAAAAGGCTTCAGTTTTCCTGCAGATATAAGAGAAAAACAATGAATAGCAAGCAAATACAATTCAAGAAAGCACTGACTGCCAAACATTTTAGTTCTGGGCACTTAATTCACATTTTTGTCTGAGTGTGCACATACCTTTGTGCGGTTTGTAGGAGAGTGGACGAGAGAGACTGGCTTTCAGATCAAATGTGTTCTTCTTGGTGACACCAGGGGTGACTGACACACTGTTGTTCCCATTAAAAACAAACGGAGTAACTCCTGCAACAAACAACAACAATTAAAACAAATGATTCATAAAATCTTTTTTTTTTTTTTTTTTTGATAAAGTGCAATACAATGGCATTATTCTTACCAGGTGTTTTGATGGCACCAATACTTTTATTAAGTTCAGGTTTGGAGTGAACATCAGATTTCCTCCCTGGAGTAGAGGTAAGAGGGACGAGAGGAGACATACGAGCTGGGGTCTTTATCAGCGAACGCTTGTATTCGTTATCGTGAGTGGCCTGCGAGAACCTAGAGATTGAAACAGCAGTTAAGTGAAAATCAACATTTAAAGGGCTAGTTCACCCAAAAATAAAAATTCTGTCATTAATTATTCACCCTCATGTCGTGCAAAATTCGTAATTCCTTTGTAAGACCATCTTCAGAACAAAAATTAAGATATTTTTTTTTAAATCTGAGAGCTTTCTGACCCTGCACTGACAGCAATGCATCTGAAATCTTCCAAGGCCCAGAAACGCAGTAAGGATATCGTTAAATATAGTCAATTTGACATCAGTTGTTCACAAAGCTACAAAAAAAACTTTGTATGAGCTTTCTGAAGCATTATAAATGTAAGTGAATGAGCCATTGATGTATTTACCGGACATTGATTTTGTTAGTGGTGAGGACAGTTGGCCTGAAGGTGGTGCTGTCCTTCAAAGCAGACTTGCTGGCGGTCTGCTGAGTGAGCCTCCGTTTTTCTGCCAATGTTTTTTTCTCTTGCACTCCAGGACTGAAGAGAGACACTCTGCTAGCAGGCACCTTCTAATGGGAGACAATACCAAAGTTTGCTTATGATTCAGGACAAACACTTCCAGAAAGAACATACTTGTTTGACTTAGACATGATATACAATTCTCATTTAACAAGATGTAAGATTTTTTTCTAGTTTCATAAAGATGATCTGACACAAAACTTGATAAGGGTGTATGTGAATTCACAATGAATCATAATGACACAGACTGACACTACAGATATTCAATCTGTCTGGTGACTTACAGTTTGAGCCTTTGTTTCAACCGATTTCATCAGCATCTTCTCTGACAGAGTCTGAAATTACAAAAATAAATAAATAAACCACTTGTAAATAAAAGATTTGGAACTCAAACTACACTGTTCAAACTCTGAAAACTGAGATAACTCATGAAAAATCATGTTTTTTTAAATGTTTTTATTGTGTTAGTTTGCTGTATTTTTTTGGTAGTTTTACATTATACCAAAATATCTTGTTAATTGTTAAAAACAGATTTCTGTTTTTGCAAATGAGCTCTTCATATATATAATTTTATTTATATAGTTTGTGATTTTAATGTTTTTTTTTGTTTATTCCCAAGGCAACATTTATCATTTTTGTTTAAAGTGTTCATCTAGTATTTATATTGCTTATTGCAATTAACAAAAATTGTTGGAATTGTCTAAAAAAAAAAAAAAAAAAAAAGAAGTCATATTTGCTCATCCTCATGTTAGGAACTTAAAAATATTGTTCCATTGTTTTCCCCCCCCATACAGTGGAAGTCAATGGGAACCAAAACAGTTTGGTTACCAACATTCTTCAAAATATCTTCTTTTTTTGTTCCGTAGAATAAAAAGTCATACAGGTTTGGAATAACATGAGGGTGAGTAAATGATACATTTTTATTTTTTGGGTGAACTACCAATTTACCAACAATAATATTGGTTATTTTATTTGACAGGCCAGGGTTTTGCTCTTATCGTTACCTTCAGCTCTCTGGCAGAGTTCCTTAGCTCGTCCATTTGTTTGTTCTTCCTTTGGACATACGAATCGATGGATTCCATCTTTTTAAAGTGAGCCTCGTGGAGTTTCTTGAAGTCTGGGGAAGAGTGATTTGCAAACACATTACTCAAAGGCAGAGCTCAGATTATTTGGTTACATATTAAATAAGCTCAACTGAAACAGTGACCTTAACAAGAACAAGAATCTGTCTTTTGAATAGCACAAGAACTGAAAAAAATGTTGTTTTTTAGTGTCTAAAGTTAGAAGGATCTTATTACTAGGAGTTGTTGGCCGCAGTGCAGGTTTTCTCTTCATCAGACCCTCAAGACGGGGGGATTTTACCCACTGTTCTTCTCCCCACACCTGGAAGACAGATTTTAATAGTCAACACCACATACACTGTCAAGGGACAAATCACAAGGTAGCTTATCTCTCTCATCTATTAGATCTTAATTAAAAGATTAATTAATAACATCTACTCTCCATGAGCAACTTAAAACCGAGGTTGTTTTACCTTTAACACTTGGCTCTGCAGGAGCGTCTTCAGAGTCTGGATTGGCTTCCCCAGATTTCTCCACAGGATCTTCTTTAGTAGAAGTTTCAGGTGGAACTGGAGTCTTTGTATCCTTGGCTAAGGACACTTTCCTCCTCTTGGAGCCCCTTCGGCTCTCCTCTTGTGCTGGTTTTTCTTCAGCCTAAATATTACATATTTTTGTAAAAATGACTTACATGACCCAAGATGTGGTTAAAACAAATTCTTAAAACTAAAAATGAAAAGCTGTACATATGCTCATGAATACCTGAGCAGTCACAGGTGCGGAGTCACTGAGCTTTCTCTTGGCAGTGCGGCCTTTTCCTCGGCGCTCGGTCACAAACGTTGCAGTGTGCGCGCCCTGCTCGTCCACAGCTGGGACAGGATCGTGCGCGTCCGCGGTGGCTGCATCATTCCCCTGCAAACAATGCGATATCATTGGGTTACAGCAACTCTTATGATTTTAGAAATATTATGGCGACAATACACAAAAATAATACTCACATTTTCAGATGTCTGCTGTTGTTGTTGTTGAGAAAAGTGTTCTTTTAAGGCGTTCAACAGCTTTTCAGCCTAGAAACAAATGAGCATTGAGCATTTAATAAAAACGTCAAGAAACTAATCCAAAACCTAAAAAAAACTTGCCATACTTGAATTAGTAAAACGTTCGTATAAAAACATACGGGATGAATCTACTTTTACTCATGCAATTTACAGGTCGTTTAGTAACGTTACACAGGGAATGGCTGCAGATACGCACCACAGCATCGCTTTAACGTTTCCGCAGTAAACGCGATTTACCTTCATATTTGCTTTCAGTCCAACCTCTTTCGCGATGCGCTGCAATTCCGCATATTTAAGCGAATCCAAATCCATATTGTGGATAAACTCAATGTAAAAACTGCAGATATATAACTGTAATACAGAAATTGACGTCTCTGTGCTCTACAACTCAGTTTGTTTAGGTGGGTTTGCCGTTTGAAAAATAACGCGTTTCAAAAACAGTCCTTTCCGCTAGATGATTGGTTGAGAAGCTCATGACGCCGCCGCGCTTCTTCCAATAAGAAGTGGCGTTTGTGACTCTTTGGTTTTGATTGGCTTAAAGGCTTCGGCAAAGGCGGGTTATGAGGGAGCCGTTTAGGGCGCCACCTAAGTTCAAGCTAAGAAATGAATTTACGTAGTTGCGTCTTTTAAAATTGTGTGAGTAAGAACAAAGTTTGCTTATGTAATGATGTCGAACAGCACTCTAAGTTTTCACGAAAGCTCTTGTGATATCGGTCCATGTGATTCGACACAGACTAGCTCCATTGCAGATCAGTTAAGAGCAGTGAAGGACGGAGAAATCTGTATGGCTGACTATAGGAATTGCAGTGTGCTGCAATGCATGACATGCAACACAGTGCTCGGAGACTCTCTCGGTATCTGTGGAGAAGTCCAGAGCCTTCAGAGTATCATTTGTTTGAGTAAGTTGTTTTGGGAATACTTTTAAAAGCATGCCGACTCAAAGCTGTGTAGATATGGATGCAGTCGTCGTGTAAAAAGCACCAAACACGTGTTGTTACAACTGCTGCATTTTAAACTTTTCCTTCGCAGAAGTTACTGAGGATGTGAAGGTGGATAAAAAGCTGGAGATGAGTTTGAATGGTCAGCTGGCTTTCTCGTAAGTATTGCTGTCTGTTGATCTCAACCAGCTCAACTCATGTCCAGCATGTGCTGGATGTTCCATCATCTTGTGATTTCTCTCTGTAGCACCTACCAAGTCCTTCATTGTGCTGGTTGTCATGGTGCTGTTGGCCTGGCTCTTCACTCCACCCCAGAGCACCTGTCTGCTTTACGAAATCTCTTCCTTTTACGAAAAGAGCTGATGAACTGGTGGGTGTAGTTTGAAATAATAATGTCCACGCTGACAAAAGTGAATTTCTTTAGAGGAATAGTTCACCCAAAATGAACATTTGCTAAATATGTACCCACCCTCAGGCCATCCAATATGTAAATGAGGTTGTTTCTTCTTCAAGACACATTTGGAGAAATTAAGCATTACACAATGGGTGCCAAAAACATCAAAATAATGCATATTACTCCAGTCCATCAATTACTTTTACATGTAGTCAGCAGATGCTTTTATTCAAACGAGGACAATAGAAGCAGTCGTAATCAATTAACTTCTTGTGAAGTAAAAACTTGCGTGTTAGAAGCGTGTGCTTGTACTTTGTTACTTGTAGATTATTGTGACAGCACCCATTCTGACAGCACCCATTCATAAAAATACTCAAAATCTGTTCTGATGAAGAAACAAACTAATCTATGGCCTGGATGGCCTGAGTAAAATTTCATTTTTTTAATGCAAGTTTTTAACTTCATTTACCATAAAATCTGAATGCATCAGAAAAGTTTATTTTTTCTAATTGTTGCGTCATTTTTTTGATGAAAAATAAAAAAAGAAACGATAATTTTTTCATTTGACAAATGTTTCTTTTACATTTTAGCTACATGCTAAGAAGTGGCACATGTGTTAAAGCCTCCAAAGTAAACTTTAAACACAGACCCGTGGACAAAAATATTAAAGAGGTGAGTATTCATGCCCATATATATATGAGCCATTCTACAGAATTGGTGCAAATTGTGGTCCCACAACCAAAAAACACATTTAAAAAGGAAGTATTCAAATCTTAGATGTTCACTAAAATCTGCTGAAACCCACAGTAATATTTGAAATATCAGTAAGCTTAATATGTATTAAGTGGTGGTGGCTTTCCTGAACCCTAACTTCTAACTTTGAACTTATGAAAATGTTGAAATAATTTTTGCATTTTATTCATGATTGTTTTTGTAAATCTCTTTATTTTTAAAAAAGTGAAGTTCAAAAAATATATTTTTTTATTTTCTTTGTAAATTCTGAAACTTTATGTAACTAATTAAAAAAAAAAAGTCCTGCAGTTTTATGTCACTACAGAAACAATGAATGTTTTAGCCTATTGCCTGAGGCTGATTTTTAATTACACCCCAACATTTGTGGTCAGGAAATATTTGTGTGTCCCTCTCTCTCATAGCTACATGGTGAGTCATTTTGAGATAAATGTGTTAAAAAATCTGTGTGTAACTTTAAAGAATGAAGTTCAGAGTTGTGTTAGCTAACCATGTGCTGATTAGCATCTTTGAGGTAGGCTCAAAAGTATCTAAAACTGTCCCTACCGAAACAGTCACGATCAAAACATTTGGTGCAGTTTTAGTGACATCTTTGTTTTTTTTTTGGTTGTTATCCCATAAAATTGTCACTGCCATAACAGTCACGACCGAAACATCATCATTGTTTCGGTAGTGACAAAAGGGTACACACAATCCTATCTGAGGCAAATAAATGAAATTTTAGTACAGTTATGCAATTGTATTTTTTTATGCAGTTTTAGTAGTGTTTTAGTATGTGGGTTTAATATTCTGTAATGTGATGCGGTCACTACCAAAAATGTGCAGTCACAACTGAAACACAGGATGTTTTGTCAAAAATAAAGTACTGAATAATCAACTAAGATGTTATAATAGTGTTTGGTTCAATGTATATTTAAACAAATGAATCCTTAAGTTTGAAATCAGTATGATCAACTTTTTGCCTTTTACAAAGCAAAATTGTATTCAAAATGCAAGTCTTATAAATCACATTTGAAATATTGTTAAAATTGTAATTGTTATTGTTATTTACATCTGAAAACGTTTAAATAATAAAATAGAAAAAAATATTTACAAGTAAGTACAAATATTCCAAAACTTTCTGAAAATACAATATGAGAATTAACTGCACAACTACTACAGATACTACTACTTTGGATCATATACAATTTGCATACATACTAAATTTGTGGAAATAAGCAAATTTTTTTTTTTCCAAGTCATTTCCAAATCTGACTTTGAACCAATTCTGTAGAATGGCCTGTATACTCTGTTTTGCATAAGTGAATCAACATCATATTCTGTTAAATTATATAATAGGTTGCCTTTATAGTTACTCAACTTAGTTGGATTGAACAATGTGCATTTTTCTTTCTCTTCTTTCTAGCTGAAGCAGGACTTAGAAGCTCAGCTGAAGCAGGTGAAGATTCTGGAAGAAATGATGGAAAAATTGTACACAGACAGTGTAAGCTAAAGAAATGCCAGGCATGGAATATGTACAGTTGTTTTGTTGTAATTGTTGAAATAAAGTATTTTTGTATTATGTTTTGAATAACTCTTTCATGCTTTAAAAAATTATGAATGTTAACTAGCTTGGTTACCATATTGCATTTCTGTATTTACATTGTGCAGGAAAAGCAATTGTGTAACTGTAAATAAATGTATATACTGTTGTATTATTAAAGGAAAAATAACTAATCTCTTACACTACTGAAGAAAGAAAACACACCAGATGATTATGATTGGCACCATGCTGCTTTTTTTATTGCTAAAATTTAATTTTTTTTTGTACAAAATCATGCGGGGCGCATCTGTAGTGCATAGATCAGACTAAGCATAGAGTTTCACATTCAGAGGCAAAATCAGCAACACAAATCAGGTCAGCAAAGCATATAAACATATGTTCTGCACTATTTGCACTGAACATGAATAAGAACTTGTTCCATTAAAATTCACAATAGTCGATTTTGCTAAAACTCACTGTATCTTGCCTCTTGAATCACAGACTTGTTACATTTTCATCATACAATATTCAAATCCAAAAAGTAACATCTTTTAATGAATACATCTGTGAATAATTTACAGTAGCAATAAACCTTTGGGATTTCATGCATTTGAAAAGAAAGTCACAACATTGGTCCACTCATAGATTTATCACATTTCTGCATAAATATGTTCAAGCAAAGCTGAATTATTGCATGCAGCACAAAACATTTCTTATCCACTTCTACCATGCATTAGCAAATGTTTTTTGCACTCTTATTAAAAAAATACTAGTTAATTCCCAATGGATCTTTTCAGTTTTGTGAATGCATTGTGGTATAATGTTTACCCAGGATTCACTGAGACGATGAATCATCAGAGTGTCACAAAATGCTACCAGAACACTGCTCATATTGCTGTTAATGAAAATAAGCTATATATACATACAGCTTATGTGCGTTCCACAATGGTTTGTATGTAAACATGCAAGGTCAATAGAAGGGCGTAAGCCCTGCATATATATATATATATATTCGCTACTGCTTATAACTTTCCTCCACCTGTCCAAAATAAAAAAGGTCTTTAATATTTGTTAGACCCTCAGTGCTACCGTCAAATATTTATTTGGTGTCAATGAATAATGGTGCTGTTCTGTACTACGAAATATGAGCAATGGGATGTTCTGGATCAAACACTTACCACTGTCACAAATATGCTACAGATTTCTATTTCACAAATACCACTGAACTATTCCGACACTACAACTCATGCATAAACTGATTATTGCTTCTAAACGTTGAACTTAATACACATCATGGCTTGCATATCTTTGAGTATATTTAAAAATATAGTTTGCATTCCAGTCATTGAGGTATTTATCTACATTACAATGCTTTGATAATTGCTTTATGCCACTTAATATACTACATGTTACTTTAGAGCAGGGGTCACCAAACTTGGAGGGCCGGTGTCCTGCAGAGTTTACCTCCAACTTTCCTCAACACACCTGCCTGGAAGTTTCAAGCATACCTAGTAAGAGCTTGATTATCTGGTTCAGGTGTGTTTGATTAGGGTTGGAGCTAAACTCTGCAGGGACACCGGCCCTCAAGGACCGGGTCTGGTGACCCCTGCTTTAGAGTTTCTGCTACTAGGAAAAAATCTGCCCACAGCTCTAGTCTGAGACAACATTACCTGATGGAGAATGCAATATTAGAGGTATGAATACAAACACAGTTCTAGGTTACCCTTTCTAATCAGGACAAGAATACTCCTTTGTGTCTGATTATTACCAAATAATGCTTCAGGATCAATTCTTTTGTTTCCATGAAAAGGTATCATCTCGAAACAGGTATGAACTTCAACACCTGAAATATCTTCTAAGCCACCAAGCCAAATTGTCTGCCCCATCAGGGACTGAAGCAACTATTTTGGGCCCAGAACTTCTTTTTGCACAGTACAAACTAGGACAAACTCACACAGTGCTTATGAAACATATAAATGTATTTCAGCATGGCTAGCCGCACGTCAACACCAACCGCCATTTTTCTAATCCTCAGCATGCTACAACACATTATTATTATTAACTAATAGTGATTACCTGTGAATAAACAACTGTGTTTGTTGATTAAAAACTAAAACGAAGAGAAAATGACTCGTCTAGTCGCTTCTTAATCAAGTCGATCAAGATGTGGATGCTGCATCCATGGTGGTTACTAACTAAATCTTTATCTGCCTAATTTTTTACTCTAAACGACTTTATAATAGCATATACTGAATGTCACTACGACTATTAAACTCAGCAAGCATCGCTACCGTACATGCATGGCCATGTTTATGCTGGCACTACAAATCCCGCCACCCTAAAGCAAGCGGATGAAACTATACATCATTTAATGGAAGACATTGGTGATTTTGTTGTTTTTGCGAACAACTTGTCACTTGTTTGTACAATATACATATTCATCTTAAAACAAGACAAAGGAAAGAAACAAATATTGCACATTTCCCACACTGAGGCCTCACTACTCTTTCTCCCAAGAAACATCATATTTCTACCACTTCGTATGATAGAAACTACTGTACAAACAAAACAAATATTGGGTACATTTTCTCAGCACGGATGAAGTTAAATTCCTATGTTCACAGTGCACTGTAGCTGAGGACCGAGCACAGGCTGCGTCAGAAACCCAGAGACTTACTTGCCGTAATCTATGAGATGCTACACTGAAACATACTAAACTATTAACAACTATTTATAACGCTGTGACTCGGGCCTAACATTTAACCATTCTACTGCCTCTCATCAGGCTTAATGAGGATAATAAACATGAAAATGTTACTAGATGAAAATGATATGTTTATTTCACTCTGTATGTCCTGGAAAACATGTAGGACAAATAGATACTGGCAGCCAAACCTTTGGAATAATCAGATTTTTAAAAAATGTTTTTAATGGTTTTGATTTCATTTTCATGCTCACCATTGGCTACATTTATTTCATTAGAAATTTAGTTAAAAACAGTAATATTGTGAAATTTTAAATAACAGTTTTCTAATTTAATATATTTCAAAACGTAATTTATTTCTGTATTGTCAAATCTGAATTTTCACATAATCCTTCAGAACACAATTTAATGTGATGATTTGGTGCTTAATTAACGTTTATTTTTATCAAAGTAAATGTATAAAAAGAAAGAAATTAATATTTTTGTTCAGCAAGAATGCATTAAATTCATCAAACATGACAGTAAAGGAAAAATCTATTTAAAACAAATGTTGTTCGATGAACTTTCTATTAATCAAAGAATCCTATAAAAATATCTCACAGTCTCTACAAAAACTGATTTCAACATTTATAATAATAATGAAGGATCATGTGAGTAATGTCTGCTGAAAATTCAGCTTTGCCATCACAGGAATAAATTACATTTTAAAAAATATTCAAATAGAAAAGAGTTATTTTAAATTGTAATAACACTTCACAATATTACTGATTTTACTGTGTTTTTGATCAAATAAATGCCGCCTTGATGAGCAGAAGAGGCTTCTTTTAAAAATAGTTAAACAACTTAATTATTTCAAACTTTTGGCTGCCAGTGTCTAACCAGTGAACTACAAGGTCTCTATACAATTTGAGTAATATTCCCAAACCTATTCATAAAATAATGCACATGAAGTGAAACGAAACATGCTCACTCCTTTTCCAACTGATTTCCAAACCGTTTGACAGACAATGACTTTTATTTACATTACTATGAGAAAAGCATGTGAATATAGTTTGATCGGAGTGCTCGCTGTGTGGGTCTGAGCTGTGGTAACTTCTGAGGTAGTAAAATAATTATACTTCATTATGTCCTGCATCTCATTAGCACCCCACCCCCACTAGAAAGGTTTAACCGTGGAATTTATAAAGCTTATGCTCGGGTCAGTGTGCCACCGTCTGTCTTGGTTTGTCAGTACAAATACATAGAAAACATGAAAGCATGGTACAATGGTTTTGCGAAAGCACCAGTATGAGTTCTGAACTAATAGAACAGCTATCTGTCTACAGTTTGTTGTCTCAGAAGTTAAATTTTCAGCCACTTTCAAGACTAAATAAATGAGCAAGTAGTGCTTTACTTGTAAATTTAAAGCCAAGCCATGGAAATAGACAACTGAAAGACAGAAGCTGTTAAAAACATGTCTAGGCACTTAATCTGCAGATAATAAAATTGTTGAATCAAGCTACTTCATCTTGCTTGCATGATTTAGTTTTTTTTAATGTGCATTTGTTTTACCTGCAAAGCAAGTGCGCTTTCGCTTTTTCCATTTTCACTTTCTTTTAAAACAACCTGTGAGCATATAAATACTCCACTGGATTTATTTATAACAAATATGACCAGATGGTAGCTCTGTACTGTGGCACAATTGTGTTACTTAACTTTTTTTGGACACATGAAGAGTTTACAGTTCTTTCATGGATAAAAACAACTTCAGCTGTCGTCTCCAAAGTGCAGAGATGATATGTTCATAGACCAGTGACAGTTGGTATGCTGAACAAACACTTCCCTGAAATAACGCTGGAGGAAGGTCAACTTATCGGGATGGAGAGCAGTTTGAAGAACAAAGAGATGACCGTCTCATCTGCACAGAACAAACATGCGAAACAGGTCAGATAAGGTAAAGAGGTAGGGCTGGGTTAACAATACTGATAACTCCATTTTAATTTGATGAACCAAAATCAATTTTTTAAAAACCCAAGATTGATCTTTTAGTCTTTTCTGTTGATGTGTGAACAAAACCTTACTAAATTCTATTTGCAACACACTTGGCATCCAATAATCTCCGCAAGCTTTGTCACTTTTGATACGAAACAGGCTCAATTTTCAAATTTTGAAAATGTTATCACAAAATTCAAACAACAACAACAAAAAAAATCTCAAGTATGAAGTGACAGGAAGGTATGTTGAAATAAACAGCTCATCAGTAATTGCTTAATCAGTGTTTAACCATGAAAAGACATCAATAAAACAACTAGTGTCACATCAGTGTGAAGTGTTTAATATGAAACAGCTAATATTTATCACAATTAAAGTATTTATTATTATATAGTGTTTTAACGATGCATCATCAAATGGCCATATCGGTGGCACTGAATGTAAACAATGCCACTGAACCAAACAAACTGGCATATTTTGCTCATTACTGCTGCTGAAAATGGTCAATTATTGTCATGTTTTGGGCTGTACTAATTGGCCGGACTGGAAAAAATATTTGGGATACTATAGACTTTCCAGGGCAAGAATCTTGACAATATTTATGTTTGTTCTTATCATTTCCATTATATCAGATATATAATATTAAGCTAATATCTTAATGAATACTCCTCATATCTTTACCTCCTATTAACTTTAGTTTGCTCCCTTTTCTGCTTACTAAATTCTTCTCTATGACTTAGCAGCTTCTACATTGTTTTTTCCGTTGTATTTCAGTAGAACATTATCCGTGCTGTTTTTTACATCCGGTTATCACCAATATGCCCGTGCATCTAGTTAAATGACCAAATTGTGATGTAAGTGCACACCCCCTATAACTAAAAATAAATTGCATTTCAATTTAAAATTTTAGTTTGCTTAGTTTACAGCAGTAGTTGGAAGAGATTTGGGGGGAAGTGGGATATATAGTGGGATAGTGGGATATATATCATGCATTGTACATGATATATATCTAAATGAACTAAAATAAGAATTGAAACAAAAGGTGGTGAATCTGAACTGAATCAATTTGTGAAATCAGTGTCAATACTGGCAAATACAAGGAATTAACTTATGTTATTTCTGCTGTACAAACTGACCTACCTGGTCATGAGTTCCCTTCAGGACTGATCCTTTCTTTTCTTGATATGACATATGAAGGGCACTGTTTTGATAAGACAAAGCAGGTTCATTAAGATTCATCCTTATTTTATAACATAGTTATTAGTTCTAGAGCACTTAAGAAAGGAAAGGACAAAGTGCTTAAAAGAACTATGAAAATGTATATTCATACACAACCAAATAATGTGCATCTCTACTCCCGCACAATGCATGACCATCTACCGAGTGACGCAAGTGCTGGAATGCGAAACTGCAACACAAAGATTAGACAAAGACAAGCGCTGTAGTACATGTCAACACTCTTTGTGCACTTACCGTCTCCGGTGATCTCGTGCTGGTTTCGAAGCGAGTGAACTGGAACTAAAAGTCATCTCCATCATACTCGGTGGTTGAAGTATGACGGGCCAGGCTCGGAGATGTTCGGTGAGCCTGGCCCCGCTGCGCTGCTGCGGCGGTGGACTGCGCGCTACGCCATTTCGGTCCCGTGTGCTGCTGCTGCTGCTGCAGCGCTCTTCCGGCGCGCACCCGTGCGCATCGCTGTCTGCGCTCTGATTGGTCAGCAGAGCGATCATTCAGACGAACAACTCCCGCCCTCTTGGACAATAACAGACACCAGGGTACAGATGAAGAGATTTTTCTGCGTATATGAAAGAAAAATGAACAGCAGCATTACAAATAACAACCAAGAAAAAAACGCCACAGGGAAGTAAAAAACACAATAAGAGGACCATGGGAAAAAACATGAATAATTCACGAACTTAATATTTTGTTCATGAATATTTAGGAAAAACTTCCACATTTTTTAAGTCTCGATAGTTTTAAAGTCTCTTATGCTCCCCAAGGCTGAATTTATTTAATCAAAAATAAAGTAAAATAGTAATATTGTGAAATGTGGTGCTAATTTGGTGCTCAGGAAACGTTTCATATTATTACTAATGTTTAAAACCGCTTAATATTTTTCAGGATTTTTTGATGATTAGATTAATTAAATTTATATGAATTAAATTTATTAGATTTTATTTAATTTATTTGAGTTTTTGTAAATGTTGTAGGATTGTATAAAAACAATGATAATGTGTCCTTGCTCAATAAAATATTAATTTATTAAAATAATATCTGCTTCAAATTTTTCAACAGGCTTTCTCAAGCCAACCTAAAGTTTGTCTTGACAAACTTTTGTATCTAGTAATTATTAACGTTGAAAACTACTTAATTTTTTTCAGAAATTTTTGATGAGTTTTTTTTTAAACTGCATTTATTTGACATTTTTTATTTTATTAATTTGACTGTTTGTAAATTATAGGATGATATAAAAACTGATTTTACAGTCACTTTTGATCAGTTTAATGTGTAAATAAAATATTAATATATATTTGTTTTAAATATTACTGATCCCAAACTTTTGAACAATGGCGTATATGTATGGAATTTAGCTACAATTGTTACAAGAATATTTAAAGTAGATGTAAATACAAGACATTAACACTTGAGTATCTTGTGTGGAGGGAAATTTGTTTAATTGTTTTGCATATAAATGAAGACAGATTACGTATCTGAATAAATGAATGACTGTATTAATAATATACAACGTGTGGTATGCAAACAGCTAAACAAAATAAATATTTAAAAACTTGGCAATAGCTTTATTGCACTACTACTAAATAAAAATAGCCTGTTATGGCTTGACTCAGTGCTATTCTGTTTTCTACAAGAAAATACGTCCAATAAATGTGCATAAAACACTGCATGCATGAACCTTTCCGAACCGGTTGTGTGTAATGCATGTGCCTGAGGCGCAACCACATAATATGCTTTGATCTCACACACACACGCGCGCACACACACACTGTACACGCAAGCACGCACGCTTGCCTCCTCCCCCTTGCGCGTGCGTGCGTGCGTCTGCGGTACAACATCAACAGAATGAGCTCTCCTCGTTTACTGTCAGAAATTAAACAAACCCTTTACGAACCCAAGTAAATCATTCTGTGTCGAAGTACTGAGTGCGCTTCAACCTAAATCTCACAGTCGCCTAATCCGGACTAAACTCCGCGATTTAAAGTGGTAAGAGACCTTTTTTGCGATTTCTTGAAATTAGATTATGTGCAAATGCAACAGTGCTAGGCCGCAGTCTTATATTCGAGCGTGCATTTACTGCTGTGAGCGTTAAGATACAACCAGACTCGAATAATGTTTGTTGCATTTTAAATCAACTTGGTTTTAAAACCAAAAACTACACGCCTTTCAACCTATATGTTTAACAGCAGCGCTTCCGCAAAAGTTGCCTATCAATAAAGGTAGGGCTACCAAACACCAGAGCGGCCAGGAGCGATTATTCTTTATTTTAAGCCGTATACAAAATTCTTGAAAATCTAACCATAACACAAATGCATTGTTTGGCTTGCTAAAGTGAGACCCGTTTGTGGCACGTGTATTGGCAAGCCAGTTGCGCTGCATGCATGTGGGTCTTCTTTGTCAATGTCTTGTGTATGGGACCAGTGGTGATGGAGTTCTGTAAGGTTTACTGTGTTTGCATGGGGATAAATATGCTGATGCAATGAGCCCTATAATGGCAAATAATATTGTAGTCAGACTCAATACAAACCGGTTTGATTCAGTAAGTGTAAAAGGCATTTTAAGCATCTTCAGGTAAGATATAAAGTCCAGGCACAATAAAATGTATCCGAGCCTGCACGGCTTGTGACAATAAGCTCATTTAACTGGTTTGACAATTGCTTCCATAAAATGCTTTACAGTGCATCCAATAAGAAAGCTGTCAACCTTTCAAGTCGGCTCAAAGCACAAGTGAAAGTAGCCGACAGTTACTATATGAGGCATTTGAGGAAGAGTTTACAAACGTACAATTAGTCAATTCATTTAGTGCAAGACCATTTGTGTTGGTAACTTACAGTAACATCATGTTAGAACTAGACAGGATTTCAAAACAAATGTCTGGACATCACAGATTTGATCTTGCAGCATATGGGTCTACACCAAAACAATCTCTAACATTTTTTCCTCACAGACAGTAATTTGTCATGTAGAACTGGTACAACTACATTTTGTTCCTCCATATAGAGGATTTGAACTTATGTCACCATTTGGTAAGTTACCCGGATGTTTGGCAATATTGGCAATAGTTGGATGTAAACAACAGCATGGATTGCATGTTAATGTACTACTTTATTCTGTCTAAACCACAGAAAAATGTGTGAAAGCTGCTAAATCATATAGAGAAAGACTTAGTAAGCAGAAAAGGGTGCAATATTTTGACAAACTAAAGTTAATAGGTGGTAAAGATATGTATGAGAATTAATTAAGATATTGTCCTAATATTTCACCTACCTGACTGGAAATGATAAGAACAAACATGAATGTTGTCAAGATTCTTGCTCTGGAAATCCTGGTTCACTTTGGCCAACCACAAACACCTTTTGTTCCTCAGACACTCTTCTCCTTGATTTGTTATAACTTTTGGCAGTCTATAGTACCCCTAATGTTTTTGCCCGGTCTGACCGATTAGTACAGCCCAAAACATGACAATAATTGACCATTTTCTGCAGCAATCATCAGTAAAATATGCGGGTTTCATACGGTTCAGTGGCATTGTTTACATTTAGTGCTGCCAATATGGCCGATGGATGACTTGTCGTGAAAACACTCTATTGCTGAAATGACAATAAACTAAATGTGATTTTACCTGTAATAACATAGTGTAGTGTCTTGACAGTGTCCATGAAAAAATACCATGGTATATGAATTCATTCAGCACCCAGTGCTCTGGATCTGTTTGGACAGGATTAGCTTATTTAGAAACCTATTATCCTATTATCTCATTAGATATTTGTTTAATACATCATGTCCAAGCAAAAAAACTTGCATTTTTAATTTGTCACATGTAGTTTGTTGCCCACATTGTCCGTCCACTAAGACAATTTGCATGCTGTGCACAGACAGCATTCATCTTGAATACTGTAGAAATGGCAAGATAAGTATGGTAATAGCTACTGCAAACGTTCTGAGCTTCTGAAAAACCTGTGATGATTAACAGTAAACAAAGATGTAGAATAATGTATCTTTAATAAGCATTAAGTTACTTTAAAAAAAAGTTAGAACTTAGAAAATAAACTTTGTCAGTGTGTTCTTGTATAATAAAACAGTGAGGAGATTGGCATCCGATAATATCTGGTAATAAACATCCTGATTAAAGCATACACTAAGTATAAACATTAAAGTCAAAAGGTTATTTATATTTGCATGATTAGGGGTGGTAATATTATAATAAGATCCCTTTACCCTGTCACAGGGTGAGCATGCTTGCAGAGAAAGGTTTATCAAAACAAAGTTACCAGGTTGTTCTTTTTCATGTTTTCTGGGTTGGTATATGCACTGGGGACCCGATTCCTTGAACAGAAAAAGTCAGATTTTCATGAGATGTCACCATAAGATCTCTCTCTTTTTTTTTTTTTTGGTCACAACACAGTCTTACAGTGTGTTTGTTATTTTTTTTTCCCTGTAGGTATCTGTAGTGTAACCAGCTAGAAGTGTGAAAAAATTGAGAGGGGGAAGAGTGGATCTGGAATGGCCGGAGGAAGAAGAGGAGCGAATAGAACGACATACTGTCGTTCTCCACTGAGCAGTGAGACAGGTTCCGTTGGCAACGGTAACCACTCCACCAGCTCACCGGTGACAGGTGTGAGATCACGAACCAGGTGAGCGTAATGATACACATAATAAACTAATGTTCTGTTGTTATGGTAACACGCTCTTCCAATGTTTAAAATAACATTCTGATTTCAAATCTGTTTGGTCATCAGAAATGGATCCGGGACTGGAATGTCCAGCCCTCCGTTGGCCACTCAGACAGTGGTGCCACTGAAGCACTGTAAGATTCCGGAACTCTCCGTGGACCGGAATGTTCTGTTTGAGCTTCACCTGTTTGTGTGCCACCTTACAGCTCTGTTCGTGCATTACGTCAACATCTACAAAACAGTGTGGTGGTACCCCCCATCGCACCCACCTTCACACACCTCTTTGGTAAGTCATAAATCTTCAATTAAACTCCACAGAAGCATAGAATGTTCATTTATTCACAAAATGAGTTTCTTTTGTCTCTACAGAACTTCCACCTCATTGATTATAATATGTTGGTGTTCACCGTCATAGTGCTGGCTCGCAGACTAATTGCTGCCATTGTAAAAGAGGTAATGTGCCTTATCTCCTAGCTCTTATTTTAATGGCTTTAAAAAATGAATAAGTTGTGCATTGTTCTTTGTTTCTCCAAAGGCATCACAAAGTGGGAAGTTGTCATTCCCGCACTCTGTCTTCCTGGTGACGGCTCGTTTTGCTGTCCTGACTCTTGCAGGATGGAGTCTGTGTCGTTCACTTATTTATCTCTTTAAGTCGTATTCAGTACTCAGCCTGCTCTTCCTCTGCTATCCGTGAGTAAAAATCTACACATGCACTGCTGTTGATTCTAATGTTCTCAGGTGCTTTCGCATTTACAGTTGTTTTGTGATATTTCATGGGTTAAATCCAATCATTTCAAGAGGAATCCACATGATCTTTAATTTCTTGTGAAGGTGAAAGGTTTCCAACACAGATTTTGCATAAGGTTCAAGTTAGGCACACAAATTTGCTGTGTTGGCCAGCAGAAGGCTGGTTGGTTTGAGAGTGACTTCTGTGTGAGCTGTGAATAATGGACATTTTGCCCATGAAATTTTACTAATCTGACAGTACCTTTACTCCTTTGATAATTAATGATAATACTGATAATACTGTGTGTATTATATATATTTTTATATTAAGTACATAGATTTGTATTTTTTCCTAAATTCTGTTTTTTTGCATTAATTTTTCTGGATTCCACTTTTTTTTTTCAGTTTTAATTTTTCTAGACTCTGTTTTAAAGTTAAAATGTAAAAATATTAAAAATAAAATATAAAAATATAAATAAAACAACAGAATAAAACAAAAAGTATGTCTAATCAATTGAAATCATGAAACTTTCACGTTACATTTAACAGCAATTTATTAAACATTTATTTTAAATTATATTTTTAAGGCCCTATGAAATGTTTAATTTTTTTTCTCAAATTCAGTTTTATTTTTACCAAATTCTGTGCTTTCCATTAATTTTCTGGATTCCATTTTCATTAAACTTTAATAATCAAAAGTGCCTCTATTTCATTTTTTTTATTTATTTATTTTCTCAGAAATACTGTGTTATGTATTTACATTTTTCAGGTTAGTAAATTCTGGTAAATAATTTTTCTGGTAAATATTCTTTAAAAGATAATGTTTTAATAATAATTTTATTGGCAGTAGTACTATCCTTACATTGAGTAATATATTTCTGTCATAGTTTCTTCAAGTTAAACCAAACTTTTATTTTGATGGGTTGCTGTGAAGACATGTAAGTTATGATATGATGCTAGTTTTTCTCTAAAGAAACTGTAAAGTGCTCATTAAGGAGATAGTTTTCATTCACACAGAGACATACAGCACAATCCATATTTAAATAGCATTTTTGCAGCTTAATATTACAGAAACTTAATATACCGACGCTAGTCCATATTGCATTTTGATTTAAGTGTACTGACCTACGTTTGATTTATTCATCCAAAATTTGCCAAATTCCATTTATCATAGGACCCTAGGAATTTTTGGAAATTGCTAGGTGTTGCTAGGGTGTTCTTACTGGTTGCTAGTTGCTGTTAGTTTCTTCTTGCTGATTACTGGTTGGTAGCATGTTTGAACTAGGTATTGTTAGATTGCATAGCAACTTGGCACATTAATACATATTGCATGGTCATAAGTGTGTTCACAGTCATAGTTGTCTGTTTTATAATATTGCTAATTAATTTAAATGTATTATATTCTAATATTTCAACATGCCCATCTATGTTTCCACCTCAGGTTTGGAATGTATATCCCTTTCTTCCGACTCAGCTGTGACTTTCGAAGGGCTGGATCCATGTCCCCTTTAGGCAGCATGAGTTCTAAAGAGGTGAGCGGGGCTGCTTTGGGCCGTGGGGGACGGGACTATCTCTCCGTCCTGAAGGAAACGTGGAAACAGCACACAAGTCAGCTGTACAGTGTTCAGCCCATGCCCACCCACGCCTGCTGTCTCTCTCCTGATCTCATCCGCAAAGAAGTGGAGTACCTGAAGATGGACTTCAATTGGAGGATGAAGGAGGTGTTGGTTAGCTCCATGCTCAGCGCCTACTATGTAGCATTTGTACCTGTTTGGTTCGTCAAGGTGAGTTCATCAACAGGTGGTCTTTTAGTGCATAAAAACAGATATAGAGGGTACGCACTTGATGTCACCATCAGCTGGAGTGACTCTGGTTCTGCCCGATTGGTTTTCAGCATAAATGCTGTAACAGAACACACAAAATGCATCTAAAATGAGAAAGAGCTTCGTGATTGATTGTACAAATAGATTTGACAAGAAATCTAAGGTATGTTTTAAATAAACACTGACAAAAACTATATGTGTTTGAGCTAGACGATATGACAATATACTGTATATAACATTAGTATAAGTGATCACCCGGATTTAGACCAACCTATTTGTATTTACAAAATGTGTTCACAGGCAAATTTGCTTTATATATTTCCCTGCTGTCGAAATTAGCCACATATAAATGTCAGGCTGCATATCAATATCCATAGACCACTGGATCTTTGTTTTAAAGATCCAGTGGTAAGCTTTAAAGGAGAAGTCCCCTTCCAGAACAAAAATTTCAGATAATGTATTTGCCCTCTTCTCATCCAAGATGTTCATGCCTTCATGCTGTAAAGAAATTATTTTTTGGGGAAAACATTTCAGGATTTTTCTTCATATAATGGACTGATGTGGTGCCCCGAGTTTGAACTTCCAAAATGTAGTTTAAATGCGGCTTCAAACAATCCCAAATGTGCTCGTCTTGTCCTTTTTACGGTTCATGACAGTTAGGGTATGTGGAAAAATTCCCATCTTATGTTCTCTCTCAACTTCAAAATCGCCCTATATCGCTGTTTTGTTAAGGGCGTTTGATCTTCTTTGCATGTTCATGTATGATTGGAGTTTTTTGACATACCCTAACTGTCTTGAACCAGAATACTCGTATAATAGTTTAGGCAGAGCAAAACAAGACGAGCATTTGAGATTGGATGGATAATCTTGGATGACAAGGGGGTGAGTACATTATCTGTAAATTTTTGTTCTGGAAGTGGACTTCTCCTTTAAAGAACATTATATCAAGTCCAACAACCTTTAGTTTAACTGATTAGCGTTTGATTAACTGATTAACTGACTAATGTTTTCATAGCTTTCCTATTAAATCCAGTCATGCAGCATGCTCTTTTGCCACTCAGTCCGGCTGAAGGGCATTTCCCATTGGAAAAGTGACATCAGTGCATACCCTTTATAGTGTGTGGACTGAGAGAACAGGTTTGGTTGATAAGGAACAAGTGATTCATGTGTAATGAGTCGGTAAATTCAGATCAGATTGGCTTTAGTCAAAACTCATTCTTGGTGTTTAAACCAACACATGCAAATGATTTTTCCAGATATTATTGTTATGGCTTTCTGTCTACCCTCAATGCAAAATTTTGGTTTTAGCATCACAGGTTTTGTTGAGATTCCTCTGGATGTAGTTTGTAGTTTGTCAAAAAAAACATGTCAAATATTCAAACACCTGGCAATTATACTGTTCAAAGGCTTGGGGTTGGTTATATATATATATATATATATATATATATATATACAGGGGTTGGACAGTGAAACTGAAACACCTGGGTTTAGACCACAATTAGTATGCCGTTTGGCCTCCTTTTGCAGCCAATACAGCATTATTTCATCTTGGGAATGACAAATACAAGTCCTGCACAGTAGCCAGAAGGATTTTGAGCCATTCCTTTCGCAGAACAGGGGCCAGGTCACTATGTGATGTTGGTGTATGAAAACATTTCCTGACTCGCTCCTCCAAAACACCCCAAAGTGGCTCAGTAATATTCAGATCTGGTGGCTGTGCAGGCCATGGGAGACGTTTAACTTTACTTTCATGTTCATCAAATCACTCTTGTCACCAGTCTTGCTGTGTGTATTGGTGCATTATCATCCTAATACACGGCACCACCTTCAGGGTACAATGTTTGCGCTATTGGGTGCACATAGTCAACCTTCACACTCTGCTCTTATTGGTGGAATGTGCGATCAGTAAAGACTGGCCACCAGGCTGCATAAATATAGCCATGAAACCTCCAACACTATATTGGCCAGTGTTTCAGTTTCACTGTCCAACCCCTGTATATATGTGTGTTTTAGAAATCATACCCTAGTAAAAAAGTAATAGATTTACTAAGTATAGTTCAAGTCAGTTAACAAATACACATATATATCGCTCAAGACCCACTTGTATAAAAATTGTAATTAAACTTTATTTGGAGAACTGCTTGTGCACAATGCACATTTGCACAATGCATTTTAAGTCTAAACTATGTTTTAATGTCACTGTTCATGAGGATTGTATGATCTTTAAATAATATCTTTAAATGCAAAATATTTGAAGAGTACCTAAAGTACACTTGCAGTAGTTCCATTTTAGCACAATCAAATATACTTAAGTATATTTTTAGTTGGACTTCAGCACTACTTCTGCACAATTAAACTGCATTAAGAACAAAATTAGTTGTTCCAATTTAGCAAACTTTAAAAATACCAGTTTAGTATACTAAAACTACAATTGCAGGGTATTTTATTAAGTACATAATATATAATTGTATTTGTAATATACTTAGCATGAAATAAATGTGTTTTAAATACATTTTAATATATTTATGTTTCACTAGGGTATGCTGATTTTGATGTCGTTTAAAATTTATTGGAAACCATAATGCATTAAATCAGTTTTTTGATGACTAGAAAGTTCAAAAGAACAGCATTTATTTGAAATATAGATCTTTTGTAACATTACAAATTGTTTTGTCATCACTTTTGATCAGATGATATTGCCTAGTTCACCTAAAAATTTAAATTCTGTTATTTAACAACTTACCCTCATGTCGTTCCAAACCTGTAAGACCTTTGTTCATCTTTGCAGCACAAATTAAGATGTTTTTGGTAAGATCCGAGAGCTTTCTGACCCTGCATAGACAGCAACGCACGTGTCGTGATGCTCTCGTGAATGTGCATTGAAGATAGACACTGAGGAGAGAAAATTGTTGAATGAAGTTGTTATCTTTGTTTTCTTTGTGCACAGTTTTTGAACAGTAATGTGCACAAAAATAAACATTGTGATATTTAAAGATGTGCTTATATATTACAGATTTTGCTACTTTGTTAAACCTAGCACAGCACATTTTTTTTTCTCAGCCCTAAATATTTTGAGTGAATTTCTTTACATTCATGCACATGACTCTTTCTTTAATTTTTCTGTGTGTGAACAGAGCACACAGTATGTAGATAAACGCTGGTCCTGTGAGCTGTTCATCCTGGTATCTGTCAGTACTTCTGTCATTCTGATGCGGCACCTGTTACCTCCCCGCTACTGTGACCTGCTCCACAAAGCTGCTGCTCACTTGGGCTGCTGGCAGAAGGTCGACCCTTCCCTCTGCTCAAACGTCCTCCAACATGTGTACGTATGACCTGGGGACATAGAAATGGCATAAGTTTAGATTGTTTTTTTTTGTGTGTGTGTGTGTCTCTTTGTTGTATATTGGTTAATATTCTTTTAAGTGCAAAAATGGAAGTATCGCAGGTGATGAATGATTCTTAATGCATTTACAAAAGATCCTAATTCTTGTTCAGTTCTTGTTCACAGTCTGATGCGCTTTTAGCCTTAAAAGAATACCTGCATTGTGTTACATGTTTCAACATGTTCATTTGATCTTAGGTGTTTCCATCAACAACACATTTATTTATAGCATGCTAAATGAATTTGAAAACCAAGCCAATATTATTTTACCTGCATTGGTTTTCAAAAATCACAATTAGAACTGATTTTTTTTGTACATACTGATATAAATAATATTACCTCATTAAATGTATTTATTTATTTATGCATGTAATATTTTTCTTTAATTGTGTCTTTAATTTTTTTTTTTTTAATAATAGGTGTGATATTTTTTTTTCTGTTTCCTACAGATGGACAGAAGAGTACATGTGGCCACAAGGAGTTTTAGTTAAACACAATAAAAACGTTTATAAGGCCATGGGACATTATAACGTAGCAGTTCCCTCAGACGTCTCGCATTATCGTTTCTATGTAAGTATAAGCTGTAAACAAACTGCTTTGTTTTGCAGAACAAATTTGAATGTTTTTAGAAAAATGAATGCAAACATTTATTTCATGGTAATGATATTGCAGTAACCCTTTTTTTCTTCCTCTCTTTTACCAGTTTTTCTTCAACAAACCTCTTCGAATATTGAACATCCTTATAATCCTGGAAGGTGCAATGATATTCTACCAGCTATATTCACTGGTGTGTTCAGAGAAATGGCATCAGACGATATCATTAGCTCTAATATTATTCAGTAATTATTACGCCTTTTTCAAACTGCTCAGAGACAGAATAGTTCTGGGAAAAGCGTATTCGTATTCAGCCAGTGCCTCCAACCAGAAAGTCAGTTAGACAAGGATAAATTATTGTCAGTCATCACAGATGAGCAGAAAACATGCATGAGAGCTGTTTATTTTTTCTACAAGTGCATTTCTGTCTATGTTCTGACTTGCCATGAAATAAAAAGGAAACATATTTTTGTACTGTCTGGTTTGCTGAAGTTTTCTTTTAAAGTCCCCATGGAATCAAAATTGAAGTTTTCTGGCTTTTAGTGTGAATATGTTAGCTTTAAGGTTATTTATAAGCTAGTGTGCTCCAAAACAATGACAAAATTCATATTTAGAAGATACAAGCATTCAAAACTTACAGTCTCTCACTTCCGCCAATATGGATCAACGATTTTGATGACATCACCTTGCACTTCAGCTTCTCATCAAACTTTGTCCAATCAAATGCTCTCTAGAAACCGAACCGTCCCGCCCCCTACACTATATATAGACGCTAAATGGATTTTAAAAGAAGTAAGCACTAGTTTTATCATCTTAATATTTCTTTATCATTTATTCTATTACTGTGTCATAACCGCTAGATGGCGACAAACATGTAACAAGGCTTTAAATCTCGGTCAACGGTTGACCATAATGAATATATATATTTACAGAGGCATTTCGTTTTGTGGTATATAATGGATTATTAAAAGCAATTCTATAAATTACCAGCTGTGTGTAAGACGTTTTAATAATAGTGTGAGGTTCTTTAAACTGGACCTCAGCTCGCATCTTTGTGAGTAGTATGGCGAAGGTTCAGCTCATGAATATTAATGTTGTTATTTTGACGTTGCTCAGGAGTATACCCATTGGTGCGCCTTGGCTGTGAATATTAATTAGCTAATCGAGACGCCCCGTCCAATAGCAAAAGCGTGACATATTAATATTAATAACTAAGCTTCACCATAGTACTAGTCGCAGAATCGCGGTCGGGAAGTGGGAAACGGCACGCACTTGGCATCTGCTGTTAAGACGGACCACGTATAAATCCTGAGGTATTGGAATGGAAAAACCAACGCGGGCGCCTTAAATTTGCGTTGGAAACTCGAAGAGCCTCATCCTTGTCCGCCAGCCGGTGAGTAAATCGTTTTGTTCAGGCATATGACGATGTGCGCATCGCGCCTCATGGGGCATCCTGTGCAAATCCCTTCCATTCAATGTAAAACCCTCTTTGACAAATGAAAAATGCATTAGATCCTTCGTGGATAAACACATTGAGTCATACGCCGATTCTAAGATACTACAACTGCAAGGAAAAAATAAATAGTCTAGTAGGAAATAATAACACAAGAAGACGCAATGTTCGTATTTAATTTTGTAAAGAAACTACATTAATTAATATTGTGATTCTGAGGCTGATTATTTATCTAAAAGCACCATGATTGACCCAGATTGTTTAGTGCTCACTGGCAATGAACAATCTTTCACAGGCGAGGCTATTATAATGTGCAGTCTATAATATACAGATATCTACGATTTACATATTAATTTATAATATACAGGTGTGTGTGTATATATATATATATATATATATATATATATATATATATAATCTTTTAATAAAATCTGATTTATTATGCATCTATTGCACCATTGGTAAAGAGTTATGGGTGGGCAGGAACATTTGCTTGGAAATTAATTATATATATATATATATATATATATATATATATAAAAATGATTTTTTTTCTTAAGGCTTAAATAATAGGCATACAGTTGAATGCGTTTATTCAAAAAATTGCTTTTTTTTTTTCATTTCAATTTTCAGAAATTTCAGTGATATACTTACAGCGAGTTACCTGACCTATTTAGTTGTAATTTCTGAGAAACAATATTGAATATTGGTATACTAGCTCTAATAAAGTGAATGGGCCCTTCTACAGAATTGGTGCAAACTGCTGTCCCACAACCAAAACACTAATTCAAACAGTATTTAAGTATTCAGATCTTAGATGTTTACTAAGATACTTTTATTATCTATTAAAACCCACAGTAATATTTAAAATATCAATAAGCTTAATATTTATATAATAACATTATTTAGTAGGTACTTGCAATTGAAAGCTGGGTGTCCTCAACCCTAACCCCTAAATTTAAACTTATGAAAATAATATTAAAATATTTTTTGCATTTTATTCCATTGTTGTTTTTAAAAAATAACTTTTTGATTTTTTTTTTTTTTCAAAAAATATTTATTTCATATTTTCTTTGTAAATTATGAAACTTTATGTAAATGTCATGTCTATTGGCTGAGACTGATTTTAACTACACCCCAACGTTTATGATCAGGAAATATTTATATGTCACTCTTTTTCAAAGCTACATGGTAAGTAGATAGGCCCCATCCTTTAGAGGTAAATGTGTTCAAAAGTATGAAAAATCTGTGTGTAACTTTAAAGAATGTCACAACTGAACACTATTTTATAAAATTTTGATATGTGCACAACTCTTCAGAACTGTGCTAGCTAACCATGTGCTTATTAGCATATTTGAGCTAGGTTCAAAAGTATCTAACATTGTCTCAACCAAAACATTTGGTGAAGCTTCGGTAGTGACATATATGTTTTCTTTTGGGTGTTATCCCATAAAATTGTCACTACCGAAACAGTAACGACCGAAACATGTCATCATTGTTTCGGTAGTGACAAAAGTGAACACATAATCCATTACTGGGAGAAATAAACAAAATTCTAGTACAGTTATAGTACAGTTTTACTATTTTAGTATGCTTTAGTAGTGTTTTAGTATGTGGGTTAAAATTCTGTAATGTGTTGCAGCTGCTACCAAAACATTACTGTCACTACCGAAAATGTGCTGTCACGACCGAAACCGATTATCAGCTAAGTTGTTATGATAGTTTTTGGTTCATTGTATATTCAAACTAATGAATCTTTAAGTTTGAAATCAGTATGATGAAGTTTTTGCCTTTTACAAAGAAAAATTGGATTCAAAATACAGCAAGTCTCATAAATCTTTCATAAAATAGACAAAAATATATTAAAAGGAAGATTAACTGCACAATTACTAGAAATGTGTACCTTAAATATTATACGTTTCGCATAGCATACATACAAAATTTGTGGAAAAACACATTTTTTCAAGACGTTTCCGACTCTGACTTTAAACCAATTCTCTAGAATGGCCCATATTTATTAAAATTACTGCTATTATTAAAAAAAACTGATGGTAGAGATATATCATTGTATCCCTGGCGGATGGACAGCAAGCACCGGAGAGTCCCGGAGAGATCTGAAGCATCTAAAAATATTTCAGCACTGAAGCACAGCTTGATAACGTGGTATTTCTTTACACAGGGTGAGAACCAGAACAGGAGACTAAATAAAAATGACTTTTAAAAAGTCTTACTTTATCCATAAAGTTTGATGGAGTTTGAATCAAGCTCTTTCTTAAATAAAATAATAAGGTTGCATGTCTTGGTACATTTACCAGCTACAATAAGCATGTTATCCCGGATGTTGTTAACATGGCTTCATGCAGTCACACAAAACATTGCATTTTCCATTTCATCGGTTAGCAGCTCAAGGTCAGATATTAATAATCGCTGCCTATCTTGTATATTTAGCACTGGCTCTCACTGACCTGATATAATGATTGAAATCTGTTTGCTACAAAGCTGAAATTGACTTGAGTGCAGTGATACCAACTGAAGTGTTATTTATTATAAATTATTTATTATTATACATTATTTAATCTGTCTCTGTAGGGGCCCTATGCTATGGTTGCCTTCCCATCACAGCCAGAAGAGAAATAGCCAGAATGTTTTAGATTAAAGTAAATTGCTTTACAATAATGGCAGTGTTTGAGTGCCTTTTGAAAGAAATTGCACACTGTCTAGTTTAGGATCAGCTCTTGTTGTGCTTCATACATCTCAGTAGCTGAGAGCTCTTGTCTGTGTTTTAGAAAGTGCCACTGCCCTCATGGAAGACAAGAGGAAGAAAAGGAGTCCCAAAGTGTCCCTTCCCCAGCCCCCTCCTCCACCAATCAACCCTCGAAAGCTCGCCGTTCTCCCGGCGAGTAAAAGCGCCACATTCTCGTTGGGTTTACCCCAGCCACCCTCCCCCAAACCCAGGGGCAAGTACAAGAGATCGGTGGGGGCAATGGGTCCGTCTAAAGAAGCTCTTGCCGTTCCTGTGGTTCCCCCCAAAAACACAAGGTTTGCATTATTATAGATCATCGATGTTAATTGGTTTGTGTTTGTAATAGGCATTTCCAATAGAGTCTAATAGTAATTCTGATTCCATTTGTAGGCCTCACAGAGAGAAACCCAGAGCTCCTCAGCCTGCTGGACCCAGTCGTGTATCTCAGTCCTCATCACCACTCCAGCACTCATTCCTCACTGACGTCTCTGATGTGAGAGAGATGGAGGGAGGACTGCTTAACCTGCTCAATGACTTTCACTCTGGAAAACTACAGGCTTTCGGTATGTGCTAGGGTTTTATTTAGTAGCCTTAGTAGTTTGGGCAGTCATTGGAATTTTTTTGCAGTCTTAACTGTTGAGATAGCTTTAAGGAATGCGAAGGTGTGTAAGGGTGGCACCTTTACACCACCTAATTCTTCAGCAAGTTGATTCAGATTTGTTTAGTCTAGTAAGTCTATACTGTCTCACTTTCCATGTGTTTGCAGGTAAAGTGTGCTCCTTTGAGCAACTGGAGCATGTGAGGGAGATGCAGGAGCGTCTGGCCCGGCTGCATTTTAGTCTGGACAGTCATGTGGAGGAACTGTCTGAAGACCAGAAAAAAACGCTTCAGACCGCAATCTAGAACACTTGCTTTCTAATGTAAGATGTTTTTAGTATGCTTTTATAACACATTTCTTGTTGGGTTGCCAACATGGGCGGCATTTGACTCTTGAGTCGGGGGGGGGGCAAGAAAAAAAAAAGGGGGGGGGGGTAGATTCGGGGCAATTTGTACGTCATAGTTCATAGTTCAGTTAAAGCTTGCCGCAAAGTACTGGCAAAAGTTATTACATAAATGTGTCAGGGGGAAATAGTAATGAGATTTTTTAATTCTTCATTAATAAACTAGTGTGAGCGCACACAAATAAAGGTAGACCCTTTACAGTTTGGAATGATGCATTATTCTTACTTTTATCAGTAAAAATGACGGAATATTTAAAAAGGTTTCCACTGAAAAAAAATGCAAGCGATCGCGCTGGCGCCTCCATATTCTGCAAAGCGGCTTAGCACACATTTATCTAGGTTTAACGTTTAAACTAACATTGTTTTATACTTTAACTGTTTTATATCTATAGATATTTTATTTTAGGCAAGTTGTGATGATTTGAGAAGGTAAAATTGATCAAACAGACTATGATCAGTCTTCCGCTGGCCACTTTCAGCATATAATCCATCATAAATATGCAGATGTCATCCCGAAACATTGCACCGTATAAAACGAATGTTTCATACAAATTTTGAACGGATTATAGCCTAGTAAGTGCGCAAAGCTCGATCACTTTATTATCACGTAAAAGCGCCATTCATAGTTCATTGCAAACTCACAAGTTGTGTTATAATTAAATGAAGCTCTCTAAACTACACAATGAACCCCTTATTTACATCACGTCTGCGCTTAGTTAGTCCTGAGATGATTCACGAGCGTGCAAAACTGCACTTGAAAAAAAACGATCCGGCGCTTCCAGAGGTGAGTGAATTCTGACAAACTAAAACGCTTCTCATTGCCCATTGCGTTCAAGAAATCAGCAGATATGTCTGCATTCCTCAGCGCTGCAAAAACATGTTGCATAGTTTACCAGATCTTCAGTTGCTTTTGCTTTTGTTTGAGGGTATTTAGCACCATCTAGTACCTCCGTACAACCGGGCCTGGGCATGGCAAACCGCTCCAGTTAACCCCCCCCCCAACCCCCACCCCCCAATGTCGCCCAAGTTAATCTAAATAAAACTGAATTGTGATATACAGTCGAGGTCAATAGTTCACATACACCTTTCAGAATCTGCAAAATGTTAATTATTATACCAAAATAAGAGGGATCATTTGAAATACGTGTTATTTTTTATTTAGTACTGACCTGAATAAGATATTTCACATAGAAGACGTTTCCATATAGTCCACAAGAGAAAATAATAGTTACATTTATAAAATGACCCCGTTCGAAAGTTTACTTAAGCTTGATGCTTAATACTTTGTTGTCACCAGAATGATCTACAGCTGTGTTTTTTGTTTAGTGATAGTTGTTCATGAGTCCCTCAGTTAAACTGCTCTCTGTTCTTCAAAAAAAATTCTTTAAGTCTCAAAAATTCTTTGTTTTTTCAGCATTTTTGTGTATTTGCCTGTATGATTTTGAGAGCCATCTTTTCACACTGAGGACAACTGAGGGACTCATATGCAACTATTACAGAAGGTAAAATGCTCATTAATGCATTACAAGGAAACGTGATGCATTAAGAGCCTGGGGTGTAAACTTTTGAAAAGAATGGAGATGTGTACATTTTTCTTATTTTGCCTCAATATATATATATATTTTTTTTTTTTTTTTCAATAAGTACTTCCCTTCAAAACTACAGAAGATACTTACATGTTTCTCAGAAGACAAGATAGGTTAAATTTACCCTGATCTTCAAATTCAAAAAGTTTTCACCCACCAGCTCTTAATGCATCGTTTTTTCCTTCTGGAGCATCAGTGAGCATTTGAAAATGCTGAAAAACCAAAGAATTTGTGGGACCTGAAGGATTTTTCTGAAGAATAGCGTGCAGTTTAACTGTTTAGGACAAACAAGGGACTGATGAATAATCATCACTAAAATAAACAGCTGTGGATCATTCAGGTGACAACAATGTATTTGGAATCAAGTGTATGCAAACTTTTGAACATTTTTATAAATTCAACTATTATTTTCTCTAGTGGATTATATGTAAACGTCTTCTATGTGAAATATCTTATTCAGGTCAGTATTAAATAAAAAATAACATGCATTTTGTATGATCCCTCTTATTTACTAAAATAATTAACATTTTGCAGATTCTGCCAGGTGTATGTAAACTTTTGACCGCAACTGTATAATCACTGCATTTTTGGCCAAATTGTGCAGCCCTACTTTGTAGCACAGCAAACCCTAAAAAACATTTTTAAAAAATTAAATCTTAATCAGAGAAAATTAAAAGTAATTTTTTTTTTCCCTGAATCGGGCAGCCCTGATCTTTTGCGTTTTCATACTGAAACCACAGACATTCATTCTCCCATCAGTTTAAATTGGTTCATTACAGTAGACGCACACACAGTAGTAGAATCTGGATGTAATGGATATGAAACACCAGGCTACTTGTTCTCTCTTCACTATTCAAACACTCCGAGTGTCCCTCAAACAGACATACTAAAGGACTGGACACAATAATACCCTGTGTCTGAATACAGGCATGTGACTGAATCTTGTATTATCATCCAAATCCAAGTGTCGCTGTCTGACTGAATTCTTTCATCAGCCTGTGAAGGGCTGGACAGTTACTATTGATAGTATTTCCCTTCTAGCTGTCAGCTCGGTGGTATGTGGTAGAGAGCCCAGCAGATTAAAGTGTGTCAGAGTATATGTGTGTGTGAATTTTGTTATGGGTGGTTCACTTAGTATAGTGAACAGAGTGTGTGTAGTTGAATCTTAAACGGTTGGTTCACCCAAAAATGAAAATTCTGTCATTAATTACTCACCTTCATGTCGTTCCAAACCCGTAAGACCTTCATTCGTCTCCGCTTTCTGACCCTGCATAGACAGCAACAGTACTACCACGTTCAAGCCTCAGAAATGTCGTGAGGACACTGATAAAATAGTCCATGTGACATCAGTGGTTCAACCGTAATGTTATGAAGTTATGAAGAAAACAAAAATTTCTTCTCTTCCTTTTTGTTTTCTTTAGACTCAAGACGTATTCTTGTAGCTTCACAAAATTAAAGTTGAACCACTAATGTCACATGGACTATTTTAACAATGTCTTTACGACCTTTCTGGGCCTTGAACGTGTCAGTTGCCTTGCTGTCTATGCAGGGTCAGAAAGCTCTCGGATTTCATCAAAAATATCTTAATTTGTTCCCGAAGATGAACGAAGGTCTTATGGGTGCAACGACATGAAGGTGAGTAATTAATGGCAGAATTGTCATTTTTTGGGTGAACTATCCCTTTAAGATAAATCATGTTTAACCACACTTTTCATAAAGATTATTTTTAGGACTATTTTACTTCCATGATTTTTCTCAAATTTGCCCCCCAAAAATTAAAAATTTAACTAATACAAATGTATTTATAATAGTATTAATGTTATGTTATTACTATATTATTGTACTAAAGTTTTTAAAATTAACATGCCAAAATTTTTTTAATAAATATTAAATTAATACAAAAAAAAACTTTTTAGGGTAAAATATGACCTGGACATGTTTATGAAATTCACTTATTTATTATAAAACTGGTGTCCAGAAATTTGCAAAAGTTAGGTGATAAAAAGTGTTTGTAACACACAAAAATAAAAACAGAAATAAACAATTTAGGATATAATGAATTAGTATATTGTTACGTCATGGTGTAAGAAAAAAAAAAGCATTTCTGCAGTGCAGTTTGTAATTTTTGAAAAAGAACAGCCTGTACAACACAGATCAGCTCAGTTTTTGTTAACATACAGGCTGAATTCCAAAATAACTCATTGTATGAAGTCTGTTGCTATACTGATTCTGTCAGCTCAGCAGTTATAGATTAGTCTTTTTTAAAGCAGCAGTGATTGTATTGATTTTTTTGAATGCATCTCTGTTTTTTTTCCTTCTCTTAGCTGGAAGAATTGAGCAGCTCAATGTATCCTTCCATATTATGGTTTGTATGTGTGTTGTATGTTAAATATGGCATTTTACTTGACCTTTGACATGAATCCCCAAAGTGGTTGGAGTCCCTTAAAATGTTAAGAAAAAAAGATTAAGTCACACTTTATGCTAACAAAATGTTTATTGACTCTGTTAAAATCAGCTATTACATGGTGTTTTCCCAGGATTTCTGTTTATCCAGAAAAGGTTTGTGTTACAGTAAAAGCTCTCATTTCTCTCAGCTAAGCATTTAGTCTTAGTTTCAGTAAAATCAGGGATTGTGTTTCTCCAAACATCTTAGCTGAGATTATTCTAAGATTATCTCAGTTGTGTCCTAATAGAAGGCTAACGGATGGGTAAATCCAGTATGTGTGAAGTCAGCATTTTTTATATGTAATAGGAGCTCCAGAGCTTGTACATTACATGTACATTAGCAGTGCATATCTCCTTAATTCAGTTTATCCAGACAGAAACTCCACCTGGCAGAAAATCAAGACTTACCCAAGACCTCCAGCACCTGAAGCGGGAAACCAAACCCAGCTGACCATCAAATCACTGTGCCGACCAAAGCCCAAGTTGCCATGGCTACAACTCAACTGCAAGTTAATGAAGCACCATCATCATGATCTGTGTCTAATGCAATGCTAACTGACAGCAACAGCATCAAAGCACATTCTCCATGTGAAGCAAAATGGCATTTTTTGTTTTTCAGATGTTTTAATCTTTGCATTTAAATTTGAATAATTCCAATGATTTTGAGCCTGAAAGCTAAATTGCACCCCTTTTTTGTGATTTATTTGGATAAATAATATTTGTTCTTACCTTAGGGATTGCATGAGTTGATTTCAAAGGTTCATTCATCATTAGTAAAGGCTGACTCCGTTTGATCTAGAATTTTTAGATCAGCAATGTCAGAAGTGATTGAAAAGGTGATCATTTACATTATCAGTCAATCAGCACATACACAATTGATTTTCATTTTGTAGTTCATCAGTGTTCTCTGGAATGATGTTGTAAATGGCTGTGGAGTAGCTATAAACTCACTCAGGACTGTTTGAGATCACTCTTAGTGCCTCTTCTCAGTATCTAGATTACATTGATAGTTTGTTTTACCGTAAGGTTTTCACAGGACTCTGCAAATGATGGAACTGGATCTTTTTGTAGATGTTTGTACATTAAAATAGACATAGATTTATTTAAAATAATATGTTATATACTTTGTTTGTAAACTAGAGTTTTAAATAGCTAGCTAATGTTGATCTAGAAACAGTTATGATAGAAGTTCTTTGTAATTCTTGATGGCACTGATGGAAATGTACAGTATTTGTGCGTTATCTTTGTATAAACTAAAGTGTAAACATATTGAAGCCAGGCATTCAAATTTCAGGTTCTAAAAAGTTGACATCCAGTACTATTTGGGTAATTGTAGAATTACATCTGTTGATTCTAGAATTTCTCTATTTCTTGGAGCACAAGATTGTAGTTGAACTTTGTAGATTTGTAGTCTCTACCCAAAAGCACAAAAGAGCAGAGTACAGTAACATTAAATAAAGGTCAGGAGGTTCAGACAAGCTACAGTGGATGTAGAACAAAACTACTGCAAAAAAACTGTGACATACTCCATCATTTATAATACAACCTCACTAACATCCCTATGAAAGCCAGTCTTCCCATTTTACACCAGTTTCAATGATAAAACATCAGCACAACATATGGACAGGTTTAGGGAAAAGCAAATGATCTACACCAGTTTGATTTTTATACTTCATGATGCAGTAATATCACTTTAAAGCCGACCTCCGCTACGCCTACCTCCAACTATTTCAAGAGAGAATCAGTACTGTTGCCTTGAGGGAAGGACTGTTTTAGATTAATATCAGATTGATTCATGGCAGGATCTAATTCTGCCTCTGCATGTACAGGCTGTTTTCTCTTCCCTCACTGCCTGAGTCTGAAGCATTGAAAGAATCATTTAAAAAATGACATTTGTATTCTTTCTCTGAATTCAAATATTTCATAAAAGAAAATATTTGTGTGCTTTGCTTTTCGTCCATGTCTTGTTTTGTTTAACAATGCATATGAACTATTTTATATTTGTGTGCTTTAAGTAATAAAACTTAATGCAACAATTCACTCACTTCGACTTTGGTTTTTTTTTGTGCAATTATGGGACATAACAGTTTGTTGAATGAAAACCACAGAAGTTGGAAAAATGTAACATCATGACCTCTGTTTTCACCAGTGTGTGCTATAAGAAGACCAAACTAAATAAAAAGCCTGATATTTTATCCAATATATTAAAAATATTTTTTGGGGAGTGATCATTAAGTATGGCGTTACAGAAACAACCTTATTATTAAAGGAGAAGTTCATTTCAAGTATAAAAATGGTCTGATAATTTAGGCTACTTACCCCTATCTCATCCAAGATGTTCACGTCTGTCTTTCTTTAGTCACAAAGAAACTAAGGATTTTGAGGAAAACATTCCAGGATTTTTCTCCATATAGTAGACTTCAATGGTGGCAATGGGTTAAGGGTCCAAATAGCAGTTTCAATGCAGCTTCAAAAGGCTTTCCAGGGGTGCTCAATCCTGCTCCTGGAGATCTACCTTCCTGCAGAGTTTAGTTCCAACCCCTGACCAAACACACCTGTCTGTAATTATCAAGTGCTCCTTCAGGTCCTAATTAGTTGGTTCAGGTGTGTTCGATCAGGGTTGGAGCTGAACTCTGCAGGAAGGTAGATCTCCAGTAGCAGGATTGAGCACCCCTGCTCTACACAATCCCAGTCAAGGAATAAGGGTCTTATCTAGTGAAGCTATCAGTCATTTTCTTAAAAAACAAACAAAAAAAAGTATATACTTTTGATCTGCAAATGCTCGCCTTGAAATAGCTCTACTATGTACATGCATGTCTTCGCAAATTGAGTAATCACGTTGGAAAAGTCACGTGTGGTTAGTTTTTCGTCTGTGTACTAAGGTTCAAAAAGGTATGGTCATTTTCTTCTCCAATTCCAAAATAATCCAACATCCTTGTTTTACCTTTTTTGTAAAGGGAGTTTGACTTTCTTTGCACATTCGTTTTGTAAACACTGGGTCGGCCACGTCACACGTGCGTGATTAACCTTACATAATGCTGAGGTCGACGAAGTGCGAGATGAGCATTTGTGGTTAAGAAGTATATCAATTTGTATTTTTCTTAGGAAATGTAAGATCGTTTCGCTAGATAAGACCCTTATTCCTTAGCTTGGATGAAGTAGAGCCCTTCAGAGCTGCATTAAAACTGCCATTTTGACCTTCAACCTGTTGTTCCCCATTTTAGTCTACTATGTAGTGAAAAATTCTGGCATGTTTTCCTCAGAAACCTTCATTTCTGTGCTGAAACACATGAAAGAAAGACATGAACATCTTGGATGACATAGACGTGAGTAAATTATCGAAGAAACCTTCGTTCTGGAAGTGAATTTAAAACCTCTTCCAAACAGCAGGTGGCGGTACTGAGCTGCATGCAAGTCTGTTCATCGGTCTGTCTACAGGGGAAGAGATACACAGTCAACCGTTCAAACAGAGCGGCGCTATGAACGAGCAGAAATGGATTCAGACGTTAACTCGATTTCAGGTATTTTCGTTTTTTTGATAGTAGTATTATTAGAGCTCCTCATATGTGCGTGTATTTTTATATATATATTTTATAAGTACAGTTAACTAATTTTGCCCTTTATCGGAAGAGTAACTTACCTGGGCGAGCTGACAGTTTTTGTTTGTTTACAATCCCTACGTTCATTAATGTCATTGGTTTATAACATTTTTGGAATCTATCTGATTTTTTCTTAGTCCTGGGGTGTCTGTCATTTCATTCAATTATTTTTTTTCTTTTCAGTTTAACAGATGCTATGATATTTGCTGTTACGTCTTCCAGTCAACTGTTTTTTAAACAACAAAAGCTCTTTATAACTAAACACGACTAAAGTTTCGTTTTGTCGCAGTATGAGGAAAGTAAAGCTAATATTGTGTACTCTCCAGGCTCATTGTCGTGGTTATGTGATGAGGAAATGTCTAAGTTTGGTTCGGACTCAGTTTGAACAGATTGTGCGAGAGATTGATGGAGGATTGGATCACTTGCAGTGGAGAGGAAACATCATTGCCAAACCTCACTTCACTGACACTGTGAGCATCTCTGTCGTTGCCCATATCTCTTACTGATTATTTGTTAATCACAGAAATTAAGCGTTAATGTTTCGTTATCACTTTTAAGATTTTTATATTATGTCTTCATGTTACATAATGATAAATGTGTATAATGTAATCTATAGGAAAGCCTGTTGCTGCAGTATGAACGCTCCAGGATTCAATCCCATGACCTTCTGGATAACTCAGAGAAGGAACAGAAGATAGAGAATGATGAGAGTGATGACTCTCTCCCACAGTCTGAAATCCAGGTACCGGAGAGAGACGAAGCTACTGAAACAACTAGCAGAGACGCTTCCATACCTGTGGATGGTATTGTGGACAAGAGAGGAGAGAATGTGGCTGTACAAAACCTGATGGATGATTCTACTACACTTTTCAGCACAGTGAATTCAAATGTCAGCTACTGCAGCTTATTTCAGACAGGTGCTTTGAGATTTTGACAAAAAAAAAGGATACATACATTTTAAGTCAGGACATGTTTGAGACACTTACGTGTTTGTGTTTTGTTTTGACAGGATCAAATTTGCATTCAGTTTTAAAAGACAAAGCACATACTCCTGACTCTCTGAAGCAGCACCGGAGCACTTTAGCCATGGAGCTGCTGTGGATCCAGCAAGCCATCAGTAGTAGAAAGAAAGTGAGAAAAGTTTAGAGTTTTTACCATTAATATTTAAATATATGTATCAGGGTTGGAAATTAATGAGGGCTTGTGGTTGTGACAAAAATGCCCCATAAATTCAAGACAATGGGGCAAAATATGCCCCTGCACAATTAAACAATGTATTCCTTCATTGTAAACAACACAGTGCAGATACGGTGTAAATAAAAGATTAATTTTGTAGCTTCAGTCTTATAACAGGAGTTTTATCATAACTTGTACTAGACTTGCCTAACGTCATGGACCGACATGTTTGTCTATGAAGTGTGACGCCCAAAACGAAACAAAATATTTTATATATCAATTTTAATTTTTATAAATCGATTTTAATAATCATTATTACAATATATAGGGTTGACATTAAATACAACATATGTTTTTATAAAAATAAGGTGCTTATAAAAATTGCCCTTACAAATGTAAAAAAAAAAAGTTAATTTCTGACCCTGGTATGTATGAATGTGTCTATGCCTCTGTCTGTGTTTTAGTCTATAAAATAATTCTGCTCTGCTTTCTTTTGTAGTATCTTACCCTCAAACAGAGAATGGATGTGCCACACTGATACTGGACCAGTTCTTAAGCGGACCAACATTTAAAGAACTGTTTTTCTCATTATTTCTGTATTACTGTAACATTTACAGCACAGAATGATTGAGAACTTTTGTAAATTATATTTATTTATAAGCTTGTTTACTCCATAAATGGGTTTGTGTTAAATAAGATTTTTATTTTTGTAAAAATGGCATTTCTGAAATAAATATAATATGCGAATGGAGATAGGAGAGAGATACATTTTTCTGTATCCCAAAAAGCTAACACTGTTTAATCCTGTATGAACCAGAAAGACTACCACAACTTAATCTTACAGTTAAGTCAATGTAGTAACATATCTATTTAATTATTGACATTGTATTTGTACTGTATAACCACATGAGAACTACCCTCTTTTTTCCTCCATTTTCCAAATTCAGTGTTTTTTCTTGCCTTGCTAAAGTTGCCTTTGGCTTTCACACCAGGGTACTAAATAGATTATATAGGCTACAACATACAATATGTTATGTATAACTAGTATTATGGCATGACTTTCAAGTAACTTCTCTGTTTAACTGTTTATGGTTGGGCAATATAATCAGTATTTTAGCCCTATCTTTAATACGCATAATTCATATTTTATAGATTGTTTATATCGTAGCATAATAAGATATATTATTACCTAGTAAATTTACTTTGCCTGTACACATACATACGCAAACATAAACTATACACTGTGTGCAGAATTATTAGGCATGTTGATATTCTGGTCGTATTTTTTTTTCCAAACACATTTTACCAATTCCAAACCTCATCAGTCTTAATAACTACTGTCAATTTTGTATTTAATCATTTATATGTGATATATAATTGTCCGTGAAGGCTGGAAGTGAAAAACTCCTTCTATTCAGTTCCATATGGTTTCATATCCATCTCTGCAAGTCAGACTTTTCAGGATAGGAGACTAAACATGAACTCCCAAAATGTACTGCCAGATTTTGGAAGATAAATTCTTGAATCAGAGGTACAAGAGAATGTGATGCTTGTCCTTCAAGAGTCACTCTCAACTTATCTGTCTATAAAGCCTATTAAAAAAAAAAAAAAAAACTGTCTTCATGTATTTCACAACACGTCAGCTTGTTATTCTTATTAAGTCATGGGCATTTTTTGGATTTTTTACCAAGCAAAGTCTCTGAAAACCTGACACATTGTACTTCTGAAGACTCCAGGTAGGTTGGAAAATGGTGGCGCTGGAAAACTGGAAACGGTTCCTGATGGTGTCACACCTAATTCTTCACCTTAATTCCTAATTCTTTTGCAGTTAACATGCATCTTTTCTTCTCCACCTGTTTTTTCTGACCATCCAGACTCAACAAGCATTTCGCTGTCCAATGGTCAAGCCTTAACTTTGCAAATTCTTGTAATGCATTAGTATTGCATTCTTCAAATGGGCATTTAATAATTTGGACTTTTCAGTCTGGGTTAAATATCTTTTTTGGCTCATTTTATCTGTAAAAGAAAACATGCCTAATAATTATGCACACCTGAATATAAGGCGTTTTTCACTTCCAGCCTTCACGGATAATTATATATCACATATAAATGATTAAATACAAAATTAACAGTAGTTATTAAGACTGATGTGGTTTGGAATTGGTAAAATGTGTTTGGAAAAAAATATGACCAGAATATCAACATGCCTAATAATTCTGCACACAGTGTATAGCAACTTTCAGTTGAGTGATTTATTTATATCGTCGTTAAATGTGAACTATGTTATTGCACTGCTCCATATATGAAGTTAAATGAATACAGTAAGTTAATCCAACTTTATGCGCTTGCATACAATACAGTACACTTACGAAGCGATGTGCAGTATATAGCCAGTCGAAGTGTTTGATTGTTTATATCGGCGTTGGCCTAAACTACATAATCGTCCAGCTCGAATCCGCTAAATCCTATTACAACTTCTTCAGGTGTTATAAACATGTCTGTAAGACTGCTTAACAATTGAGAAGAGCTATACAAATAAAATTAATTAAACTTGTCAACATACAAGCCATATAATAATATAGTTAATAGTTAGAATTGAATTACAGGAATCCGTGTTCAGTTACATTAGAACAAATCTAAATGTAGATGTTGCTGATATATAAGAGATTTTGAATGAACAATGTCAAACACAATTTTGCCGTTTTATAAAGGATAAACGGGGCTGTTTTTCTTCTTTATCACTCCGCGGGTTCTCTGTGGGTAATGATAAGGGGCATAATTCACTAAAGACACGAGCAACCTCTTCAAACACACACCTTCAAAAGTTACGTTTCGAAGGTCAGATTTTCCAACCCTGTTTAAGTAGAATAAAGTGATACATTTTTAGTTTGTGAGAAATTGTCTAGATAATATAATTAATAATTTTAAGTATTTCTGCTGCCCTCTCTCTAACCCTCTTCCCCTCCCTCACCGTCTCTGCGTCTTGTTGCTGATTGTAAAACCCCACAAAGGCCGCCGCCATAGTTAGCAACGCTGCCATAGCAACCGGGAAACACTCCAGTGTGTGTACGAGAGGGAGGGAGTCTGGATGAGATGTTTGACTCTCTCACACTCTGTGCTTTAATATTAGAAATAAACACTGAAAAATAATCAGCACAAATAACAGACCAGATGAACTTAGACTTTTTCTCCAGGTGGTCAACTGGATGACAAGCTTTCTCTGTAAGTATTTTTGTGAGTGTGTGTGAATTTGCATAAGCATGTGAATGGTTCTTTAAACTGTAAGTAAATCAATTTGTGATTTTTTTTTTGTGTTAAAGGTGTGAATAAGGTGTTTTACACCTGAGAGGTTACACCTGCTCTCTGTTGTTTATTTTACAGGTGTGTGTTAATGTGGCTAATTTTGGGTCATGGCATCCACTGGTGTCACTAGTCACCTGCCTCCAGTCAAGAGTGTGAAAGTCTACAGAAATGGAGACCCCTTCTTTTCAGGTTAGAACAGGATTTAAAAGAGTTTTAGGTTGTTTTTTTCTGAGTGCTTAATATGTTACTGTATTAAATAATTTTATTGAATCATTTTCACAGCACTCTCCAAGACATGCATATGTCTGAAATTAAACTTACTTTGTGTGTTTTGTAATATATGTCTCCATATAAATGTAATTTCTGGATCAGGAAGGAGATTTGTGGTAAACCAGAGGCAAGTCTCCACCATGGATGCTTTCCTTAATGACATCACGCTCAGTATCGGAGCTCCGTTAGCTGTTCGAACTCTCTACACACCACGCTACGGTCATCGGGTCACGGACCTTAGTGACCTACAGCAAGGAGCTCAGTATGTGGCCGCAGGGTTTGAGCGCTTTAAGAAACTAGAGTAAGTGTGAATTCATTCAGAATGAGAATGATCTGAGTAATACTTTCTGTCAGTGTTTAAAGGTCTGAACTAGATGCTGAGAATCAGTGGTCCTAGTGTTTGGACACTTCAGTCACAGCCATAAAATTACATTAATTAATTAGTGTTGTTATTGTTAGCTAAGACTAACATTTCTGAACAGTAATGTTTTTTATGTTTTTAAAGAAGTCTCTTCTGCTCACCAAGCCTGCATTTATTTCATCCAAAGTGCAGCAAACACAAATATTTAATTATTTGAAATAATTGTTTTCTATTTGAATATATCAAATGTAAAATGTAATTTATTCCTGTGACTCCTGTGTCACATAATCCTTCAAAAATAATTCTAATATTCTATTGGATCTTTCTATTCTATTGAATAGAAAGATCCAAAGATCAGCATTTATCTGAAATAAAAAGCTGTTGTATCATTATACGCTAGACCATTCAGAAGCATGGAGTCAGTATAATTTTTTTATTATTATTATTTATCAAGGATGCTTTAAATTGATCAAACATGATAAAGACATTTATAATGTTACAAAAGATTTCTATTTCAGATAAATGCTGTTCTTCTGAACTTTCTATCTATTCATCAAAGAAACCTGAAATAATTCTCAGCTGTTTTCAACAACAACAACAACAACAACATAATAATAATAATAATAAATGTTTTTTGAGCAACAAATCAGAATAGTAGAATGATTTCTGAAGAATCATGTGACTGGAGTAATGATGCTAAAAATTCATTGTCACACAATGAATTTTTAATGATGCTAAAAATTCATTATGTGACAATAAAGAGGCCGCAAAGTGACAAAATCAAATGAGCTTTGTGGGAAATGAGTTTCCTCGGAAAAAGGCCAATTATACAGTTTAACTGTGTATATACAAAAACATTTGATCTCAGAAATGCTGTAACTGACTAATCAGAATGAAGTATTCTGAGTATGACTGACATAAATAATACATATACAGTGGCATGTGAAAGTTTGGAAACTATGTTTACATATAGTCCGCAAGAGAAAAAAATAGCTGAAATTTAATGTTTTAAATGTTTTTTGAGCAACAAATCAGAATAGTAGAATGATTTCTGAAGGATCATGTGACTGGAGTAATGATGCTAAAAATTCAGCTTTGAAATCACATGAATAAATTACATTTTAAAATATATTTAAGTAGAAAACAGTTATTTTAAATAGTAAAAATATTAAAATTTAATGCTGTACTTTGGATCAGATAAAATGCAGGCTTGGCGTGCAGAAGAGACTTCTTTAAAAAGCATTAAAAATATTACTGTTCAAAAACTTTTGAACCTTGCTTTGCCTTTATTTTTTAAAAACTTAAAAAACTTTCTTTATGTACTTTTTTTTGCTGGAGAAGAATACTTATCCTATATTTCCAAGTGTATATTGAGTGTTTTGTATCATTTTAATTACATATCAGTTTATTTAATATAAATGCACTTAAATAAAAAATCCTTTCTTATAGAAAATGATCTTTTAGAGAGGTGTTAATTTAACTTTGTGGGACATTTGAAAGCAGAATTTATGACCAGGCATCTTAAAATTTGATTATAGATATATTATTGTTTCTGGTTGAGATGCATCATATTTGGCTTGTCTTTCCTATATATGTTTAGTTATCCGACTGCAGGACTGAAGAAGGGTCCACTGTGCAGAGGTGTGGAACCAGCCCAGGTATATAATTATGTGAGAGTTCAGTTCTTATTACTGTGGATTTTATTTTATTTTATTCAGTTGAACAGATGTGTGCAACTAACATGCACAGTCATGGTATACTAAAGTTTAAATTTAGACATTAAAAATCAAACCAGATACATTCAGTGTCTTGTTTGTTAAGCTGTGTTTGTGTTTTTGTTGCTGTGGATGCTGAAGTGTGTCATAAAGAGGAGGTGAGGGAGTAAGGGGTGTTATTGTCCCTTCCAACAATAGAAGGCCATGGGAAACGCTGTTAGTGTTATCAGATTAGAAAGCTTGTTAGGGCATGTTCAAGTGCCTGACCCTTTAATGCTCCACACACAGAGCTGCTAAAACCACTGTTGATAATAGCCTTGAGAGCAGGGGACACTGACTCAGCTTGAACACACACTGCATCTTTGATTTACGGTGATGGAAAATCACTGGCTGCACATTATCCAGCTTATTACACAGCTACTTGCCAAATAAATAAATTGTCATGAAATATTGATTTCCAGATATTTTATTATGTGACAATAAAATCAAATGAGCTTTGTGGGAAATGAGTTTCCTCGGAAAAAGGCCAATTATACAGTTTAACTGTGTATATACAAAAACATTTGATCTCAGAAATGCTGTGACTGACTAAACAGAATGAAGTATTCTGAGTATGACTGACATAAATAATACATATACAGTGGCATGTGAAAGTTTGGAAACTATGTTTACATATAGTCCGCAAGAGAAAAAAATAGCTGAAATTATTAAAATAACCCCGTTCAAAAGTTTGGGAACCCTTGGCTGTTAATTACTGTGTGTGGTTACCTGGATGATCTGCGACTGTGTTTTTGTTTTGTAATGGTTGTTCATGATCCTTTTTTGTTCTGAACAGTTAAACTGAGCACTGTTCTTCAGAAAAATCCTCCAGGTCCTGCAGATTCTTCAGTTTTCCAGCATCTTTTGCATATTTAAACCCTTTCCAGCAGTGACTGTATGATTTTGTGATCCATCTTTTCACACTGAGGACAACTGAGGGGCTCAAACACAGCTGTTAAGAAAGGTTCAAACATTCACCGATGCTCCAGAAGGAAACACGATGCATTAAGGGGGCGGGGGGGTATTTCCAAATTATTTCTTATTTTGTTGAAATATCTTTTTTTTCCATTTAGTACTGCCCTTTGGAAGCAACAGAACATACTTGCATGTTTCTTGGAAGACAAACTAAGTACAGTTTACCTTGATCTTCAAATTCAAAAAGTTTTCACCCCCCGGCTTTTAATGCATTGTGTTTCCTTCTGGAGCATCAGTGAATGTTTGAACCTTTTTTAATAGTTGTGTTTGAGTCCTTCAGTTGTCCTCAGTGTGAAAGATGGATCTCAAAATCATGCAGTCACTGCTTGAAAAGGTTCAAATATGGAAAAGATGCTGTAAAACTGAAGAATCTGCAGGACCTGGAGGATTTTTCTGAAGAACAGTGCTCAGTTTAACTGTTCCCAAACTTTTGAAGGGGGTTATTTTATTAGTTTCAGCTATTTTTTACAGTACTAAATAAATAATAACATGCATTTTTTATGACCTCTCTTATTTTGATAAAATTGTTCACATTTTCACAGATTCTGCAAGGGGTTCCCAAACTTTCACATGCCACTGTAATTGCTAGTTAATAATATATAGCTCTTTTCACAGGCTAAAGCACTTTTCAGGCCTAATGTGTCTGCAAAATGGAGGAAGGCCATCACTTTGCCCTGCATCATATAGTGAGAACTCATTTAAATGCACACTCAATGTTTTTCCTCTGTTAAACCAGCTTTTCTTATGCTTTCACATGAGATCCAAACTTATTTTTCATTCTCCTTCTCACATTCACATAGTGTATTTAGGAATGGAGACATCCTCAGTCCTGCCATTCGTCTGATCATTTCCCGCCACATGCAGAAAAATCTAGAGCAGATCCTGAGCCTCATTTCTGAAAAAGCGATGCTTCGCACAGGAGCCGTGCGCAGGTATTCAGTCACACGTACTGCTTGTTTTCATAATTAAAACTTTCATCAATTATTTCACCTTTCACCTCTCAGGCTTTGTACTTTGGAGGGCTTCACAGTGACCTCCACAGAGGAGCTGGAGAGCGGGCAAAGTTATGTAGCTGTGGGAACAGAGAGGTTCAAGAAGCTTCCATATGTGGAGATACTGCTAAACAAAGCGACAGGCAACAGCGCGGACAGGTGATGTTGGTGGATAATTGGGATAGACATCAATGTAATTCTTATGCAAAAGATTGGTGTCTGTAATTTTTTGATGACTTTTATTCAACAAGAATGCATTCAAATGAAATTAATTTTATTAAAAGTGACAGTAAAGACATTTAAAATATTACAAAATATAAACAATTTGAAATATACATTTCTTTTGAACAATTTCCACAAAAATATTAAGCAGCATAACATTAATAATAAGAAGAAATGTTTCTTGAGCACCAAATCAGCATTTTAGAATGATTTCTGAAGGATCATGTGACACTAAAGACTAGAGAAATAGCTGCTAAAAATTAAGCATTGCCATTACATTTAAATTAAATTAAATTTTATAACATATTCAAATAGTTGTTTTGAATTGTAATAATATTTTGGAATATTCCTGTTTTACTCTGTAGCAAATAAATGCAGCCTTGGTGAGCATAAAATAAAACATTAAAAAACCTTACAGACCCCAAACTTTTGAACAGTAGTGTATAAATAAATAAAACCATGTTAAACAGGATCTGTCTGTCTTTAATGTAGACATTATGCAGGAGACAGAGGGTTACAGAGAAGAACTGAGGTACTATTTAAAATTAATATACAGTGGAGGTGAAATATATCTGAGCAAATGATTAATTTTGTAATCAAAAAACATTAAAAATCATTAAAAATAGTACATTTATTTGAGTTTCCAAAAATGTCTAATTTATTTTTTTAAAACCAAATTTTTATTTCCAAGTCTAATGTAGTCTCAGACATATGGAATCCACTTTATATTTATTTTTAATATGTCAGACCAATACATTTTCATAAGACAAATTTTCTGTTGAAGTTCCTTAATATTCTTTTATGACGATCCAACTCAGACTAGAAAGATGTTTCCCCAGGACAGCCACAGTGACTCCACCCTAATGAATTCACCTGAGGTACAAACCAAATACTTTATTGTCTACTGTACTATAACGGTTTGTTCTGTTATACAGTACTTCTTTTTAAATTCACAGTTTTCTATTTATGCTCTGAACTAGTTAGCAGCCATTGCTTTTCTATTGTTAATTAACCAAAAACAGTCTTCAGATCATTCAGAACATCACAGTCATCCTTGTGTAAATGCTGTCTGCTTTCAGAGAGAAGGAAGGCGTGTGAAGTCCACAGGAGATGAAGTGGAGCGAGAGAGCTCCCCTCAGATGGTTAAGAGGAGAGGAAGAAGAGGAGAAAGAGAGGAGAATTCTGTTTTCTATGCCAGACCAGTGAGAGTCCGCAGAAACCCTCCCACAATCAGACCCCCTCCTAAGGCAGAAATAGGTGAATGCCATATTTTATTTTATTTTTTTAATTATACATCATAAGCTCTATTTGGATGTACATTGTTTCTCAATTTTTCTTGTACACTCAAAGAAATGTGGATTTGGTCAGCAGTTTTTACCACACAACTTTGGTGTTTGTCAAAAAAAAGAGTAGGTAATTTGGCCGGGTATTTTTACATGGGTGGTAAGAGATAAACACCGACATTCTGGATTCAGACGGCAACAAAATCACAGACTACCCCCTGTAAATCCTAAAAATACCTTACCTCACCATGAGAAACTGTTAGCATACAAAAAGGGCTATACTGTGTCTAAAATGTAACTGTTTTATAATATTGTTTTATTGTGTTAGATGAGCACAGTGTGTTTAAGGCCTCTGGGAGCAAGATGAGAGACGAGGTTCGAGGTGCTGAGGAGGTTACAGAGGATGAAAACACAGCTGTAGAGCTTCCCATTGACCAGGTACACCTCTCCTTTTCGTTTGTCTCGTCTCATTGCATGTCATATTTTATTAAAATATTTTTAATTTTAGAGAGAAGCAGAAGTTGTGGAGGATGAGGAGCTTCTTGAAAGGGATCAGTTTGAAACAGCCAACATAAATCATGTGAGTGTGTACACATGAATTAAAAGTATTCATAACTTGATCATGAAATAACTCACTGTTTGTTGTTTTACAGAGGGATTCAGCTGAACTACACAGGCCATCGGCTGATCTCTCCAGTGAGAATGGAGAGAAAGAGTTCGAAGTGTCTGAGAGGGAGACATGGGACAACACGTCAGCTCCACAGAGAGAAACACAGCAAGGATACACGTCCAGCAAAGCGTCTCTGCATGATACAAACAAACATGATGCTGTAAGACACTATGCTTTCAACATTTTTATGTCTTATTGTGTATGTTTACATACTATACATACAATATAGGTTATAGTAGTGTTATATAGTATGCTATCAAATGTATATACTGTAAAAAGCCTTGATGATTTGATGATTTTTCTTCCTGTTAAAAATTAGGAGTCACCCACACGGCATTCCAGATCATCTTCATCAGCTTCACTACCAAGAGTCTCTGAAGATTCCCCACGAAGTGAAGTAACACAGCAGGAACCTGTCAGTTTGAGTTTTAAACTATATATTTAATGCATGAAATCATATATGCAAATGATGCTGAAACTATCAAAGTTGTGGTACCCTTTTAAAAACTACCAATATGTAATTTTAAAGTACAAAAATGTACCTTTAAGATATTAATATGCACCATTTAGGGGTAAATTAGGTACAAACATGTACCTTTTAGCTTTTGTGCTTTTTTTTCCTGAGTGAAGCAATTAGATATCTTTAGTATAATACATAATTTTTATAGTTCTATATTAGAACTGTTACAAATAATAGAAATTAGATGTGGCAGACTTACATATTTAGCTATTATTGTAAGTTGTGTGTAAATATTCAGCATCTAAACACGTTGTGTTGCTCTGTATGTGTGTATGTGTATCAGACCGGGGTTTCCCATGAGGAACAGACAGATGGGGATGCTGAGCGACCTCTCCAGGCTGAAGATGATGCAGGAGACAGAGACACACCTTCCCAATCCACACACATGCTCTGAACATGTGAAAAATAGCTTTTTAAAATAATGTACCCTGCAAAGTAACAGTGATCTTACAGCATGCAGAGATTCACTGAGAAATATTTTTATTTTTTTATTTCTTCATTTCTTCTGTTTAACAAAATAAGACCTCTGAATGTAAAAGACATTTAAAATAAAAGTATTTAAACACCGGGCACTTTCACATTATTAATACGAATCCATATAAATATCAGTTAATACAATATATACAAGTATTTTGTCCATACATATACTTAGAAGATACTCTTTCCACAGTTGCAGTTAAAGTGCAAAACATTTGCATCTCACCAACATGGTTCAAGTTATAACAGTACAGATATAAAGTCATCAGTTTACAGCACATACTGAAAATGGAGCAGCACAGATATTTTATCAGACGGATATGTGAGATGTGACCACATGGATGAAGCAGATCCATGGTCATCTTTCACCTCGTAGTCCAGTGGCATGTTTTAATGGTCACTTGTGTTGCGACCTCCTACGCCGTCTGTCTCAGAGACAGAACTCAGCACGCACACAGTCACTCCAGACATGATGAGTAACATACCCAGCACAGCTCCTACATGAGCAGACACAGAGAGTCAAAGACCTGTTTAACTACAGAGAAAGAGAAAAATGTTAGGAACACAGAAGCTACTTACTTTTTCCTCCAAACTCTTCTCCAAGCAGTTTACCCATTAGTAAGGTAAACAAAAATGTGAGGGAGTTCACCATGGGCACAGCCAGAGACAGATCTACAAAACAAACAGCATTTTAAAATTCAAACTAATGCATTACTAATGCTCCAAGACACTTCACATTGTCTTACTGCATTTTAATTAGGCAACCAATAGAGTGTTTTCACAACGTGTCATCTATTGGCGGCACTAAATGTAAACAATGGCACTGTACTGAACGAATCTTGCTGATTATTTCAGCTGAAAATGGTCAATTATTGTCATGTTTTGGGTTGTGCTAATAGGTTGGACCAGGTAAAACATTTGGAGTACTATAGACTGCCAAAAGTTATAACAAATCAATGAGTGCAAAAACTGTCTGAGGAACAAAAGGCGTTTGTGGTTGGCCAAACTGAACCGGGATTTCCAGAGCAAGAATCTTGACAACATTTATGTTTGTTTTTATCATTTCCAGTCAGGTAGGTGAAATATTAGGCTAATATCGTAATACTCCTTGTATGCATCTTTACCACCCATTATCTTTAGTTTACTTCCTATTGCTATTAACTTTAGCAGCTTCCACATGTTTTTCCCATGGTTTAGACAGCATAAATTAGCAGAACAACACATTCAGTAGTACTTTAGCCATGCAATCCATGCTGTTGTTTACATCTGAGTATCCCCAACATGGCTGCATATCCGGGTAACTGACCAAATCGATAAAATCAATTATTTTTGCATAAAGTCTTTTTGCAAAAAATGTTATCATTTAGCAGCCTAATTCAAAACAGTTTAGTGCTTCACACATTAGGACAGTATTACAGTATTCTCTGAATTATACTTAAATTTTGGCCAGTGTAACAGGTCATTCAGATATTCCATGTATACTTGAATACTGTGCACAGTATACAATAGTATACAATACTATATACTGTAAGAGAAAGCTTCAGCCTTATACACTACCGTTCAAAAGTTTGGGGTCAGTACATTTTTATTGTTTCTTTTTTTTTTTTTTTTTTTTTTTAAGAAATTAATACTTTTATTCACCAAGGATGTATTAAGTTAATAATTAAAAGTTTCTTAAAAGTTAATAATAAATAATTTACATTGTTATAAAATATTTATATTTTGATTAAACACTGTACTTTTTAAACTTGTTATTCATGAAAGAATCCTGAAAAAAAAAATCACAGGTTCCAAAAAATATTTGGCAGCACAACTGTTGATATTATCCAACATTGATCATTCTAATAATAAATTCGCATATTAGAATGATTTCTGAAGGATCATGTGACACTTAAGACTGGAGTAACAGCTGATAAAAATTCAGCTTTTCATCACAGGAGTAAATTCTATTTTAAAGTATGTTAAAATAAAAAACATTATTTTATATTGTAAAAACATTTTGCAATATTACTGTTTTTTTTTCTATATTTTTAATCAAATAAATACAGCCTTGATGAGCGTAAGAGACTTCTTTAAAGACTATTACAAGTCTTACTGACCCCAAACTTTTGAACGGTAGTGTATATATTATAGAAATAGTAGGTTGACACTATGCTACTAAGAACAGACATTCAATACCTAGAAACTTAAATCTTTTTCATGAATAAAAGAAAAATTCTCACCTGTAGAAGCAAGAGTGAAGTAGAACACTAATGATCCACTTTGGTTCAACAGGAATGGGACCAAATACTACATAAAATAATAATACATACATAAATAAAAATAATTACACCAAACATAAAGACTTGGTATATGCTCATCAAAGGATTATAAAAACACACCTTGATATTAAGAAACAGGAATTTGATCTCAGCCAGAAACTGGAGGAGTTTATTGTCCTTCTGAACCCCTTCAATGCCCTCGGTGCCTTTTTTTAGAAATGGGTTTGTCCCTCCCCACAAGATCGCAACCAACAACAGGCAAAACACTTCACCTGGTTACAGAAAACATTATTCGGACAGACATTTATGTTACATACATTAATCAGTGTATCAATTAAATTTTTTAAAACGGAATACGGAGCGTCTACAATAAACTATGCAGATCAGTTGATCACCTATTTAATTATAACTATTATTTTCTGTTTACTTGATACACAGTTCAGAAAAACCACCAAAATATATTATTTAAGATGTAACTTATTGATTTGCACAGACACGCAAGCAAAGCATCATCACTTGCAGTTTTATCAACTATGACTGTAATTTATTTTCAACACTGTGTGGAGGGGTGAACTTATTTATTTGTTTAGTTATGCACAGTTATAGACGACATTGTCAAAATCTTTGAAATAGAAAAATACATGGCAGTCTTACTTGTTGACACCATTTCGATTCTTCCGCATGTAAACTACCGCTTCCTTTGACGATCGGGTTCTTCTTCTGTTGATATGTAACGTAGACGGATTGGTTACAGCAACTCGTTGTAAGCGGCTCTTGTCAATCCATTGTAGCTTCAGATCTGCAGTTCAAGTATGAAACGCTAACATGTTTTAAAATAAAAGACGTTTGTTCCGTTGATGAGAACACAAAACATCCACATTAACAAGAACAATTTTAAAGTAAGTAAAAATTAAAGAAGTCTCCTCTGCTCACTAAGCCTGCATTTATTTGATCCAGAGTATAGCAAAAACAGCCACATTTTGATATATTTTTACTATTTAAAATAACGGTTTTCTTTGAATATATTTTAAAATGTAATTTATTCCAGTGATTTCAAAGCTGAATTTTCAGCATAATTACTCCAGTCACATGATTCTTCGGAAATCATTTTAATTTTCTGATTTACTGCTTGAAAGACAAAAAAAAAAAAATAAAATAAAAAAAATAAAAATAAATAAATTATATATATATATATGTTATAAACAGCTGAGTAGATTTTTTTTTCAGGTTTCTTTGATGAATAGAAAGGTCAGAAGAACAGCATTTATCTGAAATAGAAATCTTTTGTAACATTATAAATGTCTTTATCATCACTTCTTATCAATTTAAAGCATTAAAGTATTAAAGTATTAATTTCTATAACTTCTTTCCAAAATATAAATAAATAAATACTGACTCCAAGCTTTTGAATGGTATAGTGTATAATGTTACAAATGCTTTTTTCTATCAGATAAAAGCTGATCTTTGGATCTTAACTGTACTTAACTGTTTTAAATATTGATAATAATAATAAAAAATGTTTCTTGAACAGAAAATCAGCATATTAGAATGATTTCTGAAGGATCAATGGTAACTGAAGACTGGAGTAATGATGCTGAAAATGTAGCTTTTATGACAGGAATAAATTACATTTTAAAATACTGTTTTTGCTGTACTTTGAATCAAACAAATACAGGCTTGGTGAGCAGCAGAGACTTCTTTAAAAACATGAAAAATCTTACTGTGCAAAAACTTTTGACTGGTATAAATTAATCTGATTTAAAAACAGAACAGATAAAAACATCTGTACTCCCAGATCACTGTTTGTCTTACTGAATGTGTGATAAGATCATAGCTTAAGTAAATATTTTTCTCCAGAAAATCATAGCCTTTTCTGGGAAGTCCTTTCGCAAACAGATTCCACAGTGATTTAACATCTTTATTCAACAATTTACTTTAAAAACAGTCTGTCATCATTCATTCACAGAGATAAACAGAGAACAAAATTATGTTCAAGTTCACTTTATTTAGCAGCACCACATCACACTTACATATAAATAAATAAAGAAAAAATTAATAAATTAAAAATAAATAAAGAAATAAAATTCTGTTGGTTGTAATTGTTACACTGTTTTGCAGTGGCAAAGGTACAGTGTTTAACGATGAAAGCATACTGTGAAAAGTTTATAGCCATTTTGATACGTAACCCATAGACCATTTCAGACCCCAATATTGCTTATATTTTTTTATATCTGTGGCTCTCTTTGCACATTTCAGGAGTATTATATTGTGAACATGTTGAATTGGCTACGGCTGCTTCTGGCATTTATCAAATAAAGGTACTGTCCATCTGCTCCTTGCTGCTGCCTTCATGTAAACAACAATAATAATCCCAACTAAAAGGACGCATACAACTGACGATATGGCTGCAATGCTTCCACCTCCAGCATCTCCTGGAACTAAAACAGACACATCTGTTAGACTGTAAATATGAAAGATATAAACACAAACATCCAAAAGAGTGAAGGGTACATGCCAAAAACAATTCCTTTTCTTATATGCCATTCACACATTTTAAGACATTTGCAGTTCAGAGTAAAAGATGGTTTTTACCATAGCTGAAGATCACAGGTCTCTCAAGGCTCTGGTCCAGGAGGTGGTTCTTTAGTGTGAATGTAACATTAACCGCTGGCTTTTGGGCCTCATATCTGCTCCTTACTAAATAAAGTCCATCTTCTGTCTGGTCATGGAGCTCCAGGTGATGAATGAGTCTCTGGCCATGTTCATCCAGCCAGATGACCTCAGGTTTGGGAAAACCCTCTGTCTCAAACTGCACTACGACTGTGGTGGAGTTCACATGAATGCTCAACCTGGGCTCAGAATAAAAGGCTGAAGAATACATACATATTGAGGTTGGTTATTTTGAGAGATCTCAAAGCTCAATTTTGCTTTAATTTTGATTCGTTATAACACAGTTTGTTGCAAAATGACAAAATGAGTGTTCACAACATCAAATACCATGCATACCTCCATAGTCAAGTTTTATTTTGCCTTTTCCATTCCCATTAATGTTGTTCACTTTGCACAGGTACCAGCCCACATCCTTCAGTCCAACTCCATCTATCCTGAGAGAGGCATTTCCATTACCAAACTCTGGAATATACAATGATGTCCGGTTGTGGTATTCTGGACTTTGATGGTCTAGTTGGTTCTGTTCATAATAGAAGCTGTGCACGACTTGTGAATCCTCCTGGCGTTGCCACACTATAGCCAGGCTGGAGAGGTCAGGGTGAGGTGTAAAATGACAACCCAGTATAGCTGGATGACCCCTGACTGCAATCAAGTCATTATTTGGTATGCTTACCATAAAAGATGCTGAAAGGCAAAGACATCCAGATTTAAAGCTTAACATGAGCAATATTTGCATTTGCATTGCAATATTCATTTCATCAGCTATACATGTAATATTGTAAACACATAAGAGGTACACACTTTGATTACCTTACCTGCACTTTTGGCTAAAATCCAAAATAGGAGCTGAAACATTTTATTAAATCCGGTAAGGATTTTAAGACTTCCTTCTTCCTAGTTCTTCTACAAATACAGAAAAAAAGAGAACGTGTACTAGGCGCTTAGCACCCACAATCAAAATAACACCGAATAGATTTCCCAAACATTGCTACAAGTGCATTTAGTAACAAAACTGACTGGATCTTTTCCAGTTACTATAATAAATAAGACTGTACCATAAGAATATCACTTCCCCACTGCGCATATGACGTCGTAGTCACGTCTTTTCCATGTCACGGACCCAATATAGACATGATCTGCACGTCTATCCGGCGTCCAATGTTTAGTGGGTCCAGTATCTTAACTGGTTCTACTAGTAACGTCATGGTCATGTGTTCATGTCACAAGACAAAATCACCCTGGTAAAATGTAAACACTGACTACACAGTCATTTTATCACATCTAAAAATTTCATAAATGTAAATGTATCAGTGTTGCAATATGCATTAGTTACAAGACTGCAATTGCATTGTTTTTCCCCTCATCATGATTTCAAATAATGAATTAAATATAGATAAAATACTTTTATTAGAAATTAAACAGGATAGTCATTAATGCTCACAGCGTTTTTAGCATTCACAAATTTTACATATAGTTATGAAATCTAGATATAATAAAACTAATAAAATTGATTCGAGTAATATAGATAGATTTCCGTAGCATTTTTCTAAATAAATAGATTATGATCCACAAATAAATGTAAAAAGAAAAAAAAAACATATTCACAAATAGACAGAATAAGATCCACAAATAAATATTAGAGTTTCACAAACATTAATTGAATTGAGTTAAAACATTGAATTGAATATATAAAATGAGATTTGCAAATAAAAAACATTTTCACAAATATCTTTTTATGTCACAAACGCAACTTTTCGTGGCATTCATTTGTGAATCGCTTCCTGTACATTTGCAGATCGCTGCCCACAGTGGGTGGCACCCGGAATGATGAATGGCTTTCTGCGCATTTGTGGATCGCTGCGCTTATTTGTGGATTTTGAAACATTTCTAGCGTCAAGACCCTACCCACCGTCTACTCAAGCCAATCAAATATCTGACACACTTCATATCTGACCAATCGCTGATCAGTATCACATCTCAAACAAAGACATCAAAAAAGTTGTCTTAATGACATACCCATTTTGCATTGTGGCTAATAATTTTGTTTACTCATGGCTCTGAAACTCAAAGAAGTTTCTTTATGTTGCGTGTGGATCATCAGTGTTGGTAAGATGACACAAGCTTTTTTTGTGATAGGGGCTCCTGATTCTTTTTCCTTTTTTTATGACAAAAAAGCAGACAAAGGAAAGCAGTACAAAGGAAGGTAGTTTAGAAATTAAGCTAGTCGTAAACTGCAAATTGAATATTAAGTGCTGTTACTAAACTAAAAGAATTAGGGGTAATTCACTCTAAAACGCAAACGATGATTTACTTTGCAGTCGTGTCCTTCCAAACCTAGGCTATATGACTGACTTTTTTCGGTGAAACAAAAGATATTTACAAGAATGTTTCAACTTTTCTTGTCCTTATGACAGGCTTTATCTGTATGGACAAAAATATCTGTTTTTTTCCAAAGAAGAAAGTGATGCAGGATAGGATACATAGGATAATTCTGTTTAACATCTTTCTATGGCTTATGCAGAAGTGAGTATACAAGCATATAAATGACTGTTAATCTCAGGCACTGAATGTGCTTCATTTTATGTTAAAATAGTTTAATGTGAGTTTGAATCTCATTTTGTGTCAACTTTATAGCCATATTGAAAACGACAATGGATAATTTACCTCAGTTCATGGAAATTTTTTTAAGGAAATAAAACATTCAGACTGTAAACTTTTTCTGAACAAACAAATATAATTTATAAAAAAGATTGTATTAGTTAATTAGTATGTATTTTTTAATACTGTTAAAATATATTAATTAGATAATGTACTTATCCATTTCATTGAGAGTGCAGTGGTCTCTGCAGAGCAAAAGTGGGCGTTTAAGACTTTGTGGGTGTTTTCAAATTGCTGGGTGTTTCTAAAGGAAAATGCAACGAAAATGATTCCCCTTACTTGACCTAACTGTCACTGTGAAGTGAGCCAATCAGCTAACATAGTTGAAATGCCTATCTGTTTTGGGCAGTCGTGGTCTAATGGTTAGAGAGTCGGATTTGTAACCTGAAAGTTGCGGGTTCAAGTCTCAGGAGTGAATAACCGGCACACTCTTCCACCTGTAATACCACGACTAAGGTGAGACCCTTGAGCAAGGCACCAAATGGGTGCACGAGGATGGTTTAAATGCAGAGCACAAATTCTGAGCATGGGTCGCCATACATCACATCCTTTCATTTCCTTTTGGCCTCACCCACCGATCTGGTAACTTGCATTAATTTTCTGCAGAGACCGATACTTTTTATACCTATACCTTTATTTATAATGGAAAAAAGGATAATATGATGAAAGATGATGTGATGTGTTTGAATTAAAAAAACTGCTTCATGAACATCTATTTAACTGTTTGCTCACATTTTTCTAGCTTCTTTTAAGGTGAATGTTCCTGAAAGGTGGTTAGTGGCAATCCGTGGTCGTCCAGCTGTGCTGGGCTGTGAGTTCACACCTGATCCTGATCTGTCCAGTCTGGTGGTTACCTGGCAACGTCAGGAGGACTCACGAGTCGTCCACAGTTTCTATTATCAACAGGACAATTTGGACCGACAGAGTCCAGAATACCACAATCGGACCTCATTGTATATTTCAGAGCTTAGTAAAGGAAATGCTTCTCTGAGAATAAATCCATTTGGACCAAAGGATGCAGGCCGGTACCTGTGTCAAGTGAGCAATGCTAAAGGGACAGGAAGAGCACTGATAGAACTGGACTATGGGGGTATGTTATCGGCAGAATATTATTTTTAAAGCTTTTTATATTATTATAGCCTAAACAAGAACATAGTCGAACTTGAAGTGAAGGTAATTCAGCTGATCATATACAGGTGCATCTCAAAAAAGTAGAATATCGTGAAAAAGTTCATTTTTTGTTTGTAACTTATTTCAAAAGCAGATACTTTTTAGATTCATTACATGTAAAGTGAAACATTTCAAAAGTTTTTGTTTGTTTTAATTTGATGATTAGAGCGTACAGCTCATGAAAGTCGAAAATTCAGTATCTCAAAATATTAGAATATTTACATTTGAGTTTCATTAAATGTCCATCCCTACAATATAAATTCTGGGTATCTCTTGTTCTTTGAAACCACAATAATGGGGAAGACACAGTCGCAGAAGTCACAGAAGGTCATTACGGAAAGGGGTGGCTGTTTACAGAGTGCTGCATCAAAGAATATTAAATGCAAAGTTGACTGGAAGGAAGAAACTGGGTAGGAAAAGGTGCACAAGCAACAGAGATGACCGCAAGCTTGAGAATACTGTCAAGCAAAACCAATTCAAACACATGGGAGAGCTAGAATGAGGCCGGAGTTAGACTGGAGATGCACAGAATCCAAGCTGCTTTAAGTCCAGTGTGAAGTTTCTGAAGTGACTTTAAAGAACCTGAACTGATTTTCAAATCCGTTTTTTGATTGATTTTAGGAAATATTGTAATATTTTAAGATACTGGATTTTTGACTTTCATGAGCTCTAATCATCAAAATTAAAACAACAACAAAAAAAAGTTTCAGTTTTTGAAATAAGTTACACACAAAAAATGAACTTTTTCACAATATTCAATTTTTTTGAGATGCACCTATATCGCTCTATCTTCCATAGAAATATCTGTATCAGTGGATGGCTCACAAAATAATAAAGTATCCAACATAGCTTAATTCAGTACTGTGTAGAATGCCATGCTTTTGCATGTTATTTATTACTGTACTATTTACTCTCTCCCTGAATGTGTGTTTCAGCCCTTTATTCAGAGCCCAGGTTCAACATTCATGTGAACTCCACTACTGTGACAGTGCAGTTGGAGACAGAGGGTTTCCCCAAACCTGAGGTCATCTGGCTAGGGGAACACAACCAGAACCTCAGCTATCACTTGGAGCTCAACCATCAGACAGAAGATGGACTTTATTACATAAAAAGCAGATATGAGGCCCAGAAGCCAGTGGTTAATGTAACATTTAGACTAAAGAACCACCTACTGAAGCAGAACCTGCATAGACTGGTGTTCCTCCACTATGGTAAAGAGCTTGTTTTACTTTGAATTAACACAGATTCTACGTGTCTGTGTACATGATCAGAAGAATAATAGTCCATTGTATGTCAGTGGGAAAAATATGCTTCTCTCATCACGTCTCTGAAGAAATGAATGAAACAGTATGTTTTAACCAGTTTTGCTGGTTATTTCATCCTCATACCTCATTACCACTTAAACAAAGAAGCAAGCTTAAAAGCATACAATTACAGGAAGAAAAGATGATAAAGGAAGTGCTAACATTAAAAAAACAAACTTAGATCTTACAAAGACAACCACATTGGGAGGAAATTAACTGTCTTCTTTTTTTAACCCATTTCTTTTGTAACCCAACACAAAGGCAGTCATAAAAAAATGAAATAAAATTATTAATATTATTGATTAGCTCATAAGAGTTTAACACAAGCTTTTGCTCAACAAATAGCTAAAAAAAACATGTATGATTACTGCTACAGCTGACACAAGGAAGAAGATGCTGGGTTGTGTGTGGGACAAAAAAAAAGTATCAGCATCAGGTTACAGTAAATAATTTTGTTACACGCAAGCATTCAAGTCATACAAATCAGTTTGAAATCCTAGTTTGCGCAGTAACTGTCATTTAGGTTACATTGTGTCACTAACTTGAATGCAGAGAAAATCATATTAAAAAATGTTACTACATTTTCTGTGGCTACAGTTTAAAAGTCAAAAGTTTACGGACTTTGCAGAATCTGGAAAGTGTTAATTAGTTGAATAATAGTTAAACTTATTAAAATGACCTTGTGCAGAAGTTTACATTTGAATCATAGTTCTGTGTTGTTAATACAATACTGTTTTTTTTTTTTTTTTTTTTTTTTTTTTTACAAAATACTGTGATTTTTTTTTTTTTTTTTTTTTTCAAACAAGTCCCTTGTTTGTCCTGAAGAGTTAAACTGTCTGCTGTTCTTCAGAAAAATCCTTTAGGTCCCACAAATTCTTTGTTTTTCAGCTTTTTTGTGTATTTGAACCCTTTCCAACAATGACTGTATGATTTTGAGATCCATCTGTTCACACTGAGGACAACTCATAGTAACAAGTAGACAAGTCATATGCAACTATTACAGAAGGTTCAAACACTCGCTTATGCTTCAAGGGTTCAAATACACAAAAATGCGGAAATGCTGAAAAACCAAAAAAATTGTGGGACCTGAAGGACTTTTCTGAAGAACAGTGGACAGTTTAACTATTCAGGACAAACAAGGAACTTTCACGTTCACATTCAACTGTTTATAGCACCCTTGCAACTAAAGGGTGATTGTGTCTGTTCAAAACACAAGGTACTTGTCGCCTTTTTTCTTATTTTTTTTTTAATTTCCTGCATGTTTCTGCAGGATCTTTGATGTTCTTTGGTAGTTTTCAGGTAGGATTATCTCCTCATGTAATAACTTGTTTCTTATCTAAAGCTTTATTTCAGTTTGGTGTCAGGTTATCTAAACCCATCTTAACAGTAGGCTTGAGGCAGGATTGATGCAAGCTTTGATGTACAGCTTATATCTAACATGTGTTTTTTCAATTTCAGATGAGGATGGAGATGGAAGCACTACAATCATTGTTCTCTCAATACTGAGTGTCATTCTTTTTGCTGTTGTGGTGTTTTTACTATTTTACAGACAAATAAAGTCTTACCTATGAACCTCCAATCTTTTTCCTTCATCACTGAGTTCCTTACTGGAATTCCTTAGGGCTGATGCATATTGTTCCAGTGATCAAATTATTAAATTCCCTAATGTTTTTTTTTTCTAACATATGACTTTCTTTCTTCTAAAACACAAATAACCTTTGTCCAGTATTGTTCTGTATGTCATGAACTTTAACTGTATCAACAAAACATTTTTAAAAATATATTCCTTTATGTTCCACTGAAGAAAGTATGTCATGCATTTATCTTTAAGACTTGGGATATAAACAAAGATGATAATCAGGATAATAATGGAATTTGCTGTGTGTTGCATCAGTTTTTCCTTGAGCTACCTAGAAAGAGATAAAAGACAATGTCCGAGAGCTCTCTGACCCTCACAGACAACAATGCAACTGACACTTTCAAGGCCTTGAAAGGTAGTAAGGACGTCATTAAAATAGGACTATATTGTTGATGTTATTATGTATTGTTTCTGGAACTTGAATGTGGTAGGACCCTTGCTGTTTATGGAAGGTCAGAGAGCTCTCGGATTTCCTCAAAAATATCTTAATTTGTGTTCCGACGAATGTCTTACGGGTTTGGAAGGACATGAGGGTGAGTAATTAATGACAGAATTTTCATTTTTCTGTGAACTATGCCTTTAAGCCTTGTCTGTGAAACTGGGAGAATGTCCTTTTTATAGCTGCTAATCTACAATATAAAAATAAAACAGACTTGTGGGAATTTTGGCCTTTTTATAATTTTCATAAATCCTTAAATACACAAATATTATTTATGTGTATTATGTTCAGGCATAATACATGTGTACTAGCTTAAAACAGTTCAATACATCAAAGCTGTTTCCTATGCTGTTATCAGTGCAGTCTCTTTTTATTGCTAGTTGAGGACAAGTGCCTATAGAGAACAGAGAATTATGCGTTTACTGTGTCAACACTGACGGCGCCAGAAAAAATCCTTTAACGGTTGACAGTTGATACTGTAATTTCTAAGGTAATCTAGAAGGAGGTTGCTTATTTATCAAAGGGGCAACAACAGAGTTCATCGGCTGGTGTGTTTTTGGCTTGGATTAGTAATGCATGGGATGACATAACCAATGATTGTATAAGCCCTTTCTTGTCTGTTAAACAAAAGTTAAATGTATCTTGTACAAACTTAAAATTTCAGGGTACTACTTATGTCAAGGTATGTACAATGTTGATTCAACTGACTCAACTCATACAGTACAGAGTCATTTTTATTGCAGTAGTCAAAGAATTAAATATTTTATTGAAAATTTAAAGTGTGAGGACAAGTACCATTGTTGATTTTGAATAATATTATATGAATGTCATATGATGGATTTGGTACAAATAGTATAAAAAAACGCATAAAAGACAAATAAAATAAGCATTGAACAAAGAAATAACTTTCATTAATGTAAATTGTTAAAGGAGAAGTTCACTTAGAGAACAAAAATTTACAAATAATTTACTCACCCCCTTGTCATCCAATTTGGGGGAAACATTTCAGGATTTTTGTCCATATAGTGGACATCAATGGCGCCTGTGAGTTTGAACTTCCAAAATGCAGTTTAAATGCAGCTGCAAAGCGCTCTAAATAATCCCAGCCAAAACGACTGGTTATTTCCTAAAACAAATGTAAATTTATATACTTTTTAACCTCAAATGCTTGTCGTATCTAGCTCTGCGTGAACTCTGTGCATTCCGGGTTAATACAGTTTAGGGTATGTCGAAAAACTCCCATCACATTTTCTCCTTCAACTTTAAAATCGCCCTACATTGCTGCAGAAGTACCGACCCAGTGTTTATGAAGTGAACATGGAAAAAAGATCAAAAGCACTTTACAAAATAAGGTAAAACAGCAATGTAGGAACGATTTGGAAGTTGGAGGCGAAAATGAGATGGGAGTTTTTTGACGTACCCTACCTGTCATGAACTGGTGCCTCAAAAAACAACTTCTTTACGACTGAAGAAAGAAAGACAATAACAAGGATGACAAGGGGGTGAGTAAATTATCTGAAAGTCTTTGTTCTGGAAGTGAACTTTTCCTTTAGTGCGTGCTGTTCATACAACCATACCTGCAGAAACTGAGGTCCACTGAAGAATTTTACATGTGCTTTGCTTGTGATTCATCAATATGGACATGTGATCATGGGCGTACACGTGAAGTATAAACACAGCAATGCAACAAGTCGAAACATGCATGTTATGTGTTATAGCTTCACCACCAATCATTACCTGTCATGGTTCGCCGCCACACTGCTAGCCAAACCACTGAGAAGGAAACAAATGCAAATTTTTCTTGATTTGCAGTTTTGTTCTCATCTGAAACTAAAGAAGACACTTTAGTTTAATATGATGATATGATATGCTTTGGTTTAATATGTTATGCTTGTAAACAGTCATTAGGTGTCACTATCTTACTATAACGTACAATAAGGTCACCTTACAATCAGTTATTCACAGGACAAATAACAATCTCTGCAGGCTAATATGTTTGTAAGTAACCTAAATAATGCTTTACTATTAATATTGCTGAATGCGTTGATAACTTTTCATCGTAAGCTGCACTGGTGGGCTAGACAAAAACATCCTTTTAAAAAATCTGTTTAAAAAGTCATGTACTGTGTGCTGTGTACTCTAGTTAACCTGTAGAAATAAATGCCAATTAATTGTCTGGAACTCCTCTAATGGACAATGTTTGTAGATAGTACACAGGCTACAAAGACTTTGTAAATTCCCCTTTAGATTACAGGCTTTGGAGAAAATCCAAACATAGGCAATAGTATGACCAAAAATGGTGTGTTTCTGATATTCTGATATACACTCAGCTGTTTCTGAAGGCACACCAGGTCATACTCAAAATTCCATTCCATGGTCTATTATGTAGCAGCTGAACAGCATTTGGGAGTACTGTCATATCTGAGGAATGTAATATGAACGAGGACTGTAACACTGTTTTGTCTCAATGTCTATTAACTAAAATCCCATGCTTGTCTGTTACAAAATAAAGTACATTATTCGTAAACGGTGTGAAATTTAATTTGAAGTACAGAGGGCGCTGCTGTCACTAAAACGAAAATTCACTCCCAAATGAAAACGATGATTTGCTCTGCTGCCACGTGCGTGTCTTTTTTGTTTTTTGTTTTGTTCAGAACCGAAAGTAATGACAGGATTGAAAACACATGAGGGTAAACTTTATTTTCCCAGTGAACTATCCTGCTCGTATATGATCTCAAAACCAGATGAGCTTGTGAAAAACAAGTGCTATAAATGTTTTACTTTTTCATAAAAAAAAGAAAGAAATGCAGGTTTTTGCAAGAAAACATTCCAGGATTTTTCTGCATATAGTGGACTTAAATGGTGCCTAACGTGTTGAAGGTCCAAACTGCAGTTTCATTGCAGCTTTAAAGGGCTCTAAACGATCCCGGCCCACGAATGAGGGTCTTATCTAGTGAAAGGTCCATTAGTTAGACCTCACACATTATGCAGTCACACACACGTGTGTGGTGGAAGCACCGACCCTGTGTTTACAAAGCAAATGTGCAAAGAAAGTCAAACGCCCTTTACCAAAAAAGGTAAAACAAGGATGTTAGTCAATTTTGAAGCTGGGAAGAGAAAATGAGCTGCTACCTGCTACCTTCGCTCTACCCTACCTTTAACTGAAGTACACAGACAAAGAACTAACTGTGCATTACTTTTCCAACATGATTAAGTAATGCATGAAGATGCACATGTGCATCGCAGAGCTACTGCAAGTTGAGCATTTGTGGTTTAAAAAGTATATACATTCATATTTTTTTAAGAAAATGACCAAATGTTTCGCTAGATAAGACCCTTATTCCTCAGCTGGAATCGTGTAGAGCTCTTTGAAGCTGCAATGAAACTGCAATTTAAACCTTCAACCTGTTGAATGAAGTCAGTGAAGTCCACTTTATGGAGAAAAATCCTGAAATGTTTTCCTCCAAAATAAGTGTGATAGGAAATTTTCATGCTGGAAGTGAACTACTTCTTTAATGACCACAGTCAAGAATACCACAGCTTGCTAACGGAAAAGCCTCTCTAAGAATAAATCCTGTTGGACCGATGGATGCGGCCCAGTACATGTGAGCAATGCTCAAGTGGAAAAGCACTTACAGAGCTGGACTACAAGGGTATGCTGGACATAATTAAACTTCAAATGATGATTACGAATGTCTGTATTTGAATATCTGCAGGTTTGTATACCCTTACGAAAAAGAAGTTTATTGAAGTGTGCTATTAGTATACTTCTTTTAAAATAAAAAAAAGATAGTATACTTTCAGTCTACTTTTTATGTACTTCTCAGAAATGTGCTTTATATACTTATCAGAAATATACTTAAAATTACATTTAAGTATACTTGATTTATACTTAGAAAAAGTATTTGAGCTATACTTGTGCTCTTAGAATCTGTTTTCATTGTTATACATGAGAGATGCTATTACACATCTTCTGTACAAAATTTCCAAAACACAAGCGAAGAAACGAAAACAGATGCTTCCACACTGTAAAAAATGCAAATACATATTTTCCATTTTACAAAACATTTTGTCTCAAATACTAAAAAATGCTATTTTTTTAAAACTAAAAACCCTTGTCAGACCAATAAAATTACACTAATGTTGTCCCAACTAGTCAAACACAGTTGTCTGAGCAAAGAATTTCATATTGTTGAAATTTTAAGGCTTTGTAAGTTCCCAGCATGCATTGCAGCATGAATAAATGATCCAGTTACTGTTATAGGATTATTGTTTTGCTGTTTGCTGACTTCATTTAAACTTTTTTTTGTTGTTGTTTTGTCATTATTGTTAGTTATTTGTTGTACTGTGACATACAGATCTAATCTTTTTAATATTTGCTGATTGCCACCGTTCTTGAGGTTTGTGTATCTAGTTTTGAGGCCTAGATACTTTCAACCAATTATGTTAATTCCCTGGATATCTTAATCTTGTAAAATGCTTTACAAACAAAGACAACATTGTCTACATATTAGACTAAGTTATTCATAAAGTTGATTATGTTCAGATATTCATATAACAAAATATATACAAATTAATACCTAAATAGGGACATAGTATTATACTCCAAGTATGATATAAAGTTCACTTAAAGAAAACTTACGAGTATACTTAAAGTATAAAACTACTAATCTTGTAGTTTACTGAGACTTTACTTCAAAGTGTACTAAAAATGCATAAAAAAGTATTTAATTAGTAAACTATGAGTATACCTATTAGTTCACTTTTAGTATACTTGCAGTACAAACTGAAAACATAGATGTAAACTAGTTGTGTACTCAAAGTTTACTACTGTTATACTTAAAGTATACTTAAAAGTATACTTTTATATACTAGAAATTGGGCCAATTTAGTCCCAAGGAGTATAAAAGTAGTAAACTGAAAAGTATACTACTAGTATGCTGATATTTGTATACTTACTACATAAAGTATACTTAAAAAATATACTTGAACTTTACTTAAGTATACTTAATAAAATAAACTTGAAGTATACTTCTTTTTGGTAAGGGTAGTCAAATACCTATGAGTTATACAGTTTCCAACACAGCTTATTCAGTAATGAATTGTGGAAAAAATGACTCTTTTAGAGGTCTTTAAAAGGACTAAGTTATTTGACTCTGCATCTTTGCTTTGAAAACAAATTCAAAGAGTGAGTTGAGTAGACTCTCAGCTATGGTAAAGACCTTCTTTCACTCTGAACTAAGTTCATGGAAGGTATTTACTATAAAATGGGGTGAGTGATGAAGTTCACTTCCAGAACAAAAATTTACAGATAAGTCGTCAAGTCAAGTCAAGTCGAGCTTTACTGTCATTCTGCTACATGTGTGGACATATAGTGGAACGAGATGTCGTGTCTCGCAGGACCACGGTGCTACATACTAGTTAAACATAATATAAACATACAACAGTACACTGTCACACCCCTGGACTTTCTAGTTGGTTTCTCCCATCATCTCCCCTGCAGTTCTGTGTATTTTGGTTTCTCCCTCATTGTCAACACCTGTGTCTGTAATCAGTCTATGTGTATATATAGCGTGTGTTTCCCCTCTTGCTTTGTCGGACGTTGATGTTATTACCCTGTGTTCCTGTGTCTCCTGTGTTCCCTGTTGGATTTATTAAGTACCTTTCGTTTATTTACGTCGTTGTTCGTGTGCTTCGTCTGAGCGTGACATACACGAATAAGAAAAGCAGTTATAGACCTATACAACAGTTAACCATCTGACTATCCATATACTATAAATACTATAACTATAATAAATAATTGACTACACATACAAAACTGAGACTACAAAAACTTTACATAGGTACTGTAATAACGTTTTACAAAAGAGACATTTGTACATGAAAAAAAGAGATATTTTGTGCATTTAATTGTGCAGAAGAGAGGTTTTGAGGGAAGCAGTGCATAATGCAATGCAGAAATAAACATATATAATCCTATTGAGTCTTTGTAGCAGCCAGTGTTTATAGAAAGTACATAAGTGTGTTACTACAGGTGGTTTGTATAGCCCACTCACCTGTGTGTAGCAAACTCAGAATTGCACTTTGTTGAAAATTGTCAACAGTTTTAATGAGTTGAGGGGAGGAGGCTGAGGTTTTTATGGTTTCAGAGGGGGACAGGGAGATTGGAGTTTAGGGCTCTCAAAGCCTGGGGGAAAAAGGTGTTGAGAAATCTGACAGAGCGAGCTTTAATACTCTGGTACCTTCTTCCTGATGGCAGGAGCTGGAAGAGATTGTGGGAGGGATGGGTGGGGTCCTTCACGATGGTGGAGGCCTTGCTGGAGCATCGTGCAACGAAAATGTCCAAGATGGAGGGGAGGGGGGCACAGATAATCTTTGCAGCTGTGTTCACAGTCCGCTGTAGGGTCTTGCGGTCAGCAGCATTGCAGTTACCGTACCAGACAGTGATGCAGCTGGTCTGCACACTCTCAATGGTGCCACTGTAAAAAGTGGTGAGGATGGTTGGAGGGAGACTTGCCTGTTTTAGCTGGCGGAGAAAGTGCAGGTGCTGTTGGCCCTTCTTGTTGAGCGACGTGACGTTGGTGGTCCAGGTGAGATCCTCCGTAATGTGCACCCCCAGGAACTTAGTGCTGCTGACTCTCTCCACAGTTGAGCTGTCGATGGTCATTGGGGGGTGGTCAACAGAGTTGACCACCATTCTGAAGTCCATCACAACCTCTTTTGTCTTACCCACATTGAGGGACAGGTTGTTAGTGCCACACCATTCAGCCAGCTGGGCCACTTCCTCTCTGTAGCGTGTTTCATCGTTGTTGCTGATGAGGCCTACCACAGTGGTGTCATCAGCGAACTTGATGATGTGGTTGGAGCTGAACTTGGCAGTGCAGTCGTGGATCAGCAGTGTAAAGAGCAGTGGGCTGAAAACACAGCCCTGTGGGGCACCTGTGCTCAGTGTGGTAGTGCTCGAGGTGTTACGGCCGAAACAGACCGACTGAGGTCTTCCAGTTAAGAAGTTATTTGACTCTGCATCTTTGCTTTGAAAACAAATTCAAAGAGTGAGTTGAGTAGACTCTCAGCTATGGTAAAGACCTTCTTTCACTCTGAACTAAGTTCATGGAAGGTATTTACTATAAAATGGGGTGAGTGATGAAGTTCACTTCCAGAACAAAAATTTACAGATAAGTCGTCAAGTCAAGCCAAGCCAAGCAGCGGGCTGAGAACACAGCCCTGTGGGGCACCTGTGCTCAGTGTGGTAGTGCTCGAGGTGTTACAGCCGAAATAGACCGACTGAGGTCTTCCAGTTAAGAAGTCCAGGATCCAATTACAGAGGGAGGTGTTTAGGCCCAGCAGGTTTAGTTTGTGAATGAGCTGCTGAGGGATTATTGTGTTGAATGCTGAGCTGAAGTCAATGAACAGCATTCTAACATAAGAGTCTTTCTGTTCCAGGTAAGTAAGAGCTAGATGGAGAGTGCTGGAAATTGCATTGTCCATGGAGAGGTTTGGACGGTATGCAAACTGGAATGGGTCCAGCGTGTTTGGGAGACTGGACTTGATGTGACACATGACTAACCTCTCAAAGCACTTCATCATGATTGGGGTCAGTGCTATGGGACAACAGTTATTCAGACAGGACACGAGTGACTTCTTTGGAACTGGAATTATGGATGTGGATTTCAGACGTGGGGACGACTACCTGGCTTAGCGAGGTGTTGAAGATGTCTGTTAGGACATCCATCAGCTGTGCAGCACAGTCTCTTAGTACACGACCAGGTATGTTGTCAGGACCCGGAGCCTTTCGTGGGTTTATCCTGGATAGGGTCTTCCTTAGGTCGGCTGGAAAAAGACAGAGTACCTGGTCGTTTGGAGATGTGTGGAATTTCTGTGCAGGAGTGTCGTTCTGTATCTTAAATCGTGAGTAGAAGTGGTTGAGTGCATCTGGCAGGGATGTGTCATCATCACTGGCCTGTGGCAGGGGCTTGTAGTCAGTGATGGTCTGAATGGCTTGCCACAGGGATCGAGTGTCTTTACTGTCACTGAAGTTATTGTTGATTTTCTGATCATATTGATGTTTTGCCTTCTTGATGCCATGAGACGGATTGGCTCTTGCTGTTTTGAATGATAATTTACTCACCCCAATGTCATCCTAGATGTTCATGTCTTTCTTTCTTATCGTATAGAATTTGTGTTTTTTGAGGAAAATATTTTAGGATTTTTCTTCATATAGTGGACTTCTGTGGTGCCCGCAAGCTTGAACTTCCAAATTGCAGTTTAAATGCAGCTTTAAAGGGCTCTAAACAATCCCAGCCAATAAAGAAGGGCCTTATCTAGCAAAATGATTGGTTATTTTCTGAAAAAAAAAAAAAAAAAATAAATAACATTTATATACTTTTAAACCTCAAATGCACATCTTGTCTAGTTCTGCGTGAATTCTGTGTATTCCGGTTCATGGCGGTTAGGGTATGTCGAAAAACTCCATCTCATTCTCCTCCAACTTCAAAATCGTCTCACAGCGCTGTTTTACCTTTTTTTGGAAAGACTGTTTGACCCTCCTTCTGTGTTCACTTTGTAAACACTGGGTCGGTACTTCTGCAGTGATGTAAGATGATTTTGAAGTTGGAGGAGAAAATGAGAATACACAAAATTCACTCATAGCTAGACAAGACGAGTATCTGAAGTTAAATATAAATTGTCAATTTCTTTTAGAAAATAACTGATTGTTTCGCTAGATAAGACCGTTCTTCATTGGATGGGATCATTTAGAGTCCTTTAAAGCTGCATTTAAACTGCATTTTGGAAGTTCAAACTTGCGGGCACAATTGAAGCCCATTAAATGGAGAAAAATCCTAAATGTTTTCCTCAAAAAACATAATTTCTTTACGACTGAAGAAAGACAGACATGAACATCTTGGATGACAAGGGGGTGAGTAAATTATCTGTAAATTTTTGTTCTGGAAGTGAACTTCACCTTTAAAACTAAGCCATGACAACATTCATTGTCCAAATTAAATGCATGCTGTATACAGTAAGATATTCAAAGTCACTGTGAAGGTGACACTAAATATGTGCTACAGTGTTAAACGGATTAAACATGGTAAAATGAATTAAAAGAGCTAAAACAGCTGCAGGGATTACCAAATTACTCAGCCTTTGTAAATTCATTCCAATCCTGAAGAATTTGCTGCTGGCACTGTGCAGATGAGGTCATGTTTGTGGAGAAAAGAAATCATGCATGACATCACCTCAGAAGAAAAAAATGAAACAGTATTTTTGTATTTTTACTGGTTAATTTAGTCTCAAGCCACACTACCGCTTAAACAAACGCATATAATGTCAGCTAGGTTAACAAAGAAAATCAAATGTGATGATATGTGTTCACTGTCTTGTTTGAGTCTGTTTTTAAACCCAGTTACTTGTTTTTTAGCCAAGACCAAGTTTAAAAAAAGATGAAAACTGAAAACATTGATCAGGCCATAGTTGCTTCACACAAGCTTTATTTGAGTAATAAGCAAAAATGTGAAATTACTGCTACAGTACGTGTTGTATTAATGCATAATTAATGGATAAGCTAGCAGAAGGATAAATGGATGCTGGGTCGTAGAACATTTGTTCTACATGTTAAATGCATAAGGTTACTCTCAATAATGTTTGAAGCGAGCCATACAACAAGCGAGTTTTGAAAACCTAGTTTGTACAGATTTGCTATGTAACTGTCACTGACTTGACAGACTGCATTTAGAAAAAAAAGAAAGAAAGAAATTCAAACAAAAACATAAAACACATTTTTTACCCTCTTTTCATAAGCGTGGACCGAATAAACAAATCATATTGGTGAAATGTATCACCACCATTGTATGAACAGGATATTCAGGAGTTTCATGAAATGAAAGAACCTTTCAGTTAACATGCTCTTCAAGGGTGACTATACCTTTTTACCCAAGCTCAATAGGGCCTTTTTTATAGTGTTTTGAATTTCCTGCATGAGGGGCTTTGATGCTCTTCAGTAGGTTTCAGGTATTATTATATTCCTCAAATATCCTGTGCCTCAAGCTTGACCTCAATATACTAGTCTTAAATCAAACCTAGTTTAACAATAAATATGTAATCCTGATACAGGCTTCAGGTGCAGCTTACATCTAACAAATGTCTTTTCATTTTCAAAAAATATATACCGTAAAAGTCAGGGAACCAGTGTTGTTTTGGATCTCATTAACTTTCATTGTGTGGATAAAACATCATCTTTGTGTTATACAGAAGAAGGTACATCATACAGATGCAAAACTGCAGACAGAATTTTCAGTTTTCAACAACCAGGTTATAAAAGTGATGATAATCATATGCCCTCATGAAATTCTATTCCTGTTAGTTTTTCCTACAAATACTGTTTTCACTGAGCTGCCTGAAGGAGATGAAATGAAGATATGAATACACACACACACACACACACACACACATGTTTGTTTTTGTGAATTGTGGGGACTTTCCATAGACTTCTATAGATTTTGTACTGACCAAACGATATTGTCTATCCCCTAACCCAACCCTAACCCTAAACCTAGCCCTCACAGAAAACATGTTTGCATCGTTACACTTTCAGATAAACATCATTTACTATTTTTAATCATTTTTTAACATTGTGGGGACCGCATGCCGGTCCCCACAATGTCAAAAATTTCAGGTTTTACTATCATTGTGGGGACATTTGGTCCCCACTATGTAGCAAAAACAAGTACACACACACACACACACATATATACAGTAGTCAACATTTGAAGTGAATCAAAACCTTTCATCAAAGTTGTTTTAAAAGCAAAATACCCATTCTTGTCTTAGGACAACTTTGATGAACTTTTGTTAATCCACTTCAAATATTGACTACTGTATATACATTCTTACAAACCCCTAAGTAGACACAAACCTTATTTTTAGTCCATACTCCAGCTTGAAGGTTAAACTGTTAATTAATCAAAGCTGTCAACATAGCCACCCCCTCCCTATATTTATTACTAAACATGACGAGATAACAGAGAATTAGGGTGACGGTTATTTTTGTAAAGGCTTTTGGACAGTGTGCAATGCTTGGAATGTGAGTAATTATGTTTGACTTAGATTCGTAAGCTACGCATAGCTTAAAGTTCACCTGATTGTCTCCACAGTTCTATTACTGCTTAAGATATAAACTAAAACATATACAGATGTTTAGTGCATTACTTGTGCCATGGTGTATAATACAATAAGCGATTTTAACTTGTACGGTACGGAATCGTGTTTTACAGTAGTTAAAATAAGAAATATTTCAATTAAGTGTGATGTTAAACATCCATGGTGATACTGTTATATCTTTTTTTTAAAAAAAATCCATATCCAAAATATCTTTTTTAAAATTCATATAAAACATAACAACATGTTTTATAACTATTTTTTAAGAAAAATGCACAATGGTCAATTAATAAATAAGCAGTAAAAAGATTAAGAAATTACATTCTGCACACACCCATATGACTCCCACTTCTCACACTTGTTGAGATCTGTGTAAATTATTTAGAAAGTCATTCTTGCGTAAAATTACCGGATTTTGCAATTATTTTCATTTTACGCAAGAACAGTTTAATGAACATTTTCTCTCTTTGCATTCCATGAATAGTGCCAGTAATGGTTAGCACAAGTCAAAACATGCAGGCAGACCTTCTGGGAACAGCGGCTTCATTAACAATCATTAACTCTCATGGTTCATCACAGGGAAGGCGTTTGCTTTTTCTGTTTCTTAATTGCTAGCCAGAAGATGCCAGTAATCAGTAGAAAGCATATCACTGTGAGGAAAACAAGCGCAATAATCATGTGGTCCGTGGTGTCCTTATCTGAAACAGGAAAAAAAGACATTTGGTTTAACAGATCCAAATCTAACTCCAGTATTATAATCACAGCATATAAAAAAGCTACAGTGCTTGCACAAAATCATGCAAACTTACAACTACAAAAACGTCTTGAGCTTTCAAACCCTGGATATAGGATACATACTATATACTGGATATAGTATAAGTACAATCTCTCAGAGAACAACTAATGCAAGCCAGTATACTTTTGATTAAACTGAATACTGCTTAATTATTAACATCACTGGTCCTGTTGAAGCACTGGTTGGCTAGTCAGAATTTTTATCAGCTCAGACTGGCACATCCTGTGTGCTGTATAGATGTATGCTCATTGACATAAAAGTTGTTTCCACTAACGGACAATGTTTGCAGATAGTAATTGAGCTACAAAAGCTGCAATCATAATCTGCCAATAACTGAACTCAATTTAAGTTCTTTTATGTAGCGCTTTTCACAATACAGTTGCAAAGCAGCTTTACAGAAAATTAAAGTTTCCACATTATATTTAGCAGTACCTTTTCAGTGTTAGAAATGTACAGAAAAAATCATCCAGTTAGTTAATGGCATGTAATCACACAGACAGCAAACACTATTAAATCTATTATGCCCTGCCCCTTTTCCAGAACATGGCTGTGCAATTTCAGCTCGTATCTCCGATCTCTGCTAAAAAACATCTGTTTGGTTTTGATTACCATGTATATTGCACTGAAATCACGTTTTAAAGCTGTATCAGTTTAAATTTCTGATATACACCTCTCGGGGGCGGTGTCTGCTAATAGGGCACTGTCCGTCAACAATTGTGGGTGGGGCTGGTAAAGTGTGATGTCACACTTTACAGATTCTGTGATCTGTAAATTCTGAGACACTGCTCATGATATCAGGAGATTAAAAAAAGGAGCAGGCAGATTTTTATCATTATAGGGTGGTTGTGTACAAACACTGCCAGCACACATTTATCTTCAAACAACATGTAAAAGTGAATTTTGGTGACCTTTAACATTAATGATTATATGTTACGATCAAACCTGTGGCAAAATTCAGTAGTTTTGTATGTTGTTTCAGGGTTGGCATCATGTGAGATCCTCTGAGGGGTTGCATGATTTCAAGTAAGACACACTGCCTTTTCTTGAAAGATATTTATGAAAAAAACGTGACTGCTAATTATCTGTGTTTCTCAATCCTGTTCCTGGAGACACACCACAAATCTCTTTACCTAATCAAAACACTCTGATTTAATTCCTGACTCATCAGCTAGTTGAGACAACAATAAATTTAGTAAAAATAAAAACAATAAAATAATTTGAAAAACAGTAAACATAAGGCCATGTGACTGATAAATGACCCAAAACTTTATCAGATTTTCCTGAAAGTAGACAAAGATAACCCTATCAACCAAATGAGACAAAAATATTTTCTTTGTCATTTAATTACTGAGAAAAATTATCATGTGTTACATAACTGGGCGTTGCAAAAGTATGTTAATCTCTAGGATTAGCAGTTAGTTTGAAGGTGAAATTAGAGTTGATCTGTTCGGAGGTGTTTTCATTCAGTGGAAAGACTATCAGATGTCAGGGCATACAAAGAGTTGCTGTTGCTCATCAGGCAAGAAAACGTTACAAAACCATCTCTAAAGAGTTTGGATTCCACAAATCTACAGTCAGACAGAGAAATGGGGAAATTCAAGACCACTGTTATCCTCCCAAGGGGAGTGGTTGACCAACAAAAATTACTCTAAAAGCAAGACATGTAATAGTCTGTGAGGTTGCAAAGGACACCAGGGTAACTTCTGAGCAATTAAGGGCCTTTCTCAAATTGGCTAATGTTAATATTCATGCGTCCACCATCAGGAGAACACTAAACAACCATGGTGTGCATGGCAGAGTTGCAAGAAGAAAACCAGTGCTCTCCAAAAAAGAACATTGCTGCCAGTCTGTAGTTTACTTAAGATCATATAGACAAGCCAGAGGGCTGTTGGTTTTGTTTACAGATGAGATCAAAACAGAACTTTCTGGTTTAAATGAGGAGCGTTATGTTTGGGAAAAGGTAAACACTGCATTCCAGCCTCAGAATGTCATCCCATCAATGAAACATGGTGATGTTGGTGGTATCATGGTTTGGCCTTGTTTTGCTGGATCTGGTCCTGAATGGCTTGCCATCATTGATGCAACAATGAATTCTGAATTATACCAGCAAATTCTAAAGTAAAATGTCAGGACATCTGTCTGAAAACTGACTCTCAAAAGAAAGAGGGTCACGCGGTAATACAACGACCCTAAACACTTTTACCAAAGAATGGTTAAAGAAGAACAAAGTTAATGTTTTTGAATGGTCAAGTCAAAGTCTGGACCTTAATCCAATTAAAATATTGTGGAAGGACCTGAAGCACGCAGTTCATAGGAGGAAACCCACCAACATCACAGAATTGGAGTGGTTCTGTACTGAGGAATGGCATCAAATTTTTACAAGCCACTGGGCAGGACTGATCAGCAGTTACAACAAACATTTAGCTGGAGTTAGTGCTGCAAAAGTGGGTCACACCAGTGAAAGCAAAGATTCACATATTTTTTGCAACGCACAGTTACGTAACACTGGATCATTTTTCTCAATAAATAAGTGACAAAGAAAATATTTTTTTGTCTCATTTGGTCGTTTGGATTCTCTTGTCTACTTTCAGGACTTGTGTGAATATCCGATGATGTTTTGGGTTATATTTGTGCAGAAATATAGAGAATTCTAAAGGGTTCACAAACTCAACACAGGGTTAATGCAGCACTCTATGTAAGTGTCAGGCATTCACCACAGCCACCCTCATCTGACACACACCCGGAAGCTCCACCCACGCGTTCACAATCACCCGAATTCTAATCCTATTCACCTGTTGCTCGTTGAGCCACGCCCTATAAAACAGGACTCTCTGCCATTGTCACATTGTCTGGTCTACCGTTCACATGCCTTGTTGCTCTCTCTGTCGATGCTGTGGCGTGGCTCAACTACTGGACTTTGGGACTACTACATCTGCCAAAACCACTCAGTTAAGAGCCTCATTACTTGTTCAATGCTGTTGTCTTTTTTAAAGACATTGTTTAATAAATGGTTGAATAGTATTGCTACTCATCTCTCGTCTCTTCCATCCCCTTGTGTGTGCGTGAGTGTGACAGAAAGGTTATGACCTCTCTGTTTTTTTTTGTTTTTTTTTTTTTGTTTGCTTCTAAAAAGCAGCAGACTTCATATTACGAACATTGCAGTGTCTGTTGGTGTGCCCCCAAGAAGCTGGTTGGGCTTGGGCAACATGAAATTATATGTTAAAAATAAGTTATTCTCTAGTAGTACTCTGCCATTTAACCCTGTAAGTATAGAGTGCAACTGGGACACCCTCTTTTTAGCAAATAAGCATTTATTTAAGAGTTATAAGCAAGAGCAATGAACCAAACCAACTACGTGGTGCTTCACAATAGAGGTCGACCGATACTGGATTTTACAGATACCAATAACTAGGTCGGACCACACTGGCCAATACCGATTAATCGACCAATAGTTTTTAAAGTGAATACTGAACGGAAAATAAATAGTGCTCTACTATTTAAAAAAGAAAAGTAGCCTACCGAGTCATACATGAATAAAAATATTTCTATTAATTATATACTCATCATTATAGTTAGTTCTTTGTTCTTTAATGTTAACAAAAGCAACAAAATATTTAAAATATATCAGTAAATGCTGAAATTAACACTCTAACAAGGAACAGTACTTCTATTCTACAGCTGTTATCAATCTTAATGTTACAAATGGACTCATATTGTAAAGTGTTACCTTTACATCAACAATCAAGCTAAAGATGGCCATCTTTAAATATCTACACAAAGCCACAGTATTGAAATTGCATACATATGGATATTGTGTACTTTCACAACTTTAACTGCTTCTATTCTAGAACATTTGTGGTTATCTAATCAAAATAAAAAATATGTTAGTCACACAATTACTACAGTATAGTATTGTCAATGTTTTAAATCTTAAGTATAGGCCATAAGTATAGGCTGATTAAACTATAACCTACAAGCGATTAGATCAAATGGGAATGATTGCTCAAGTCTATAGCCCACAGGCTAACCTTAAACCTAACCATTAAATATTATTGGTTGATAGGAGTGCTGATACTGGAACATCTCATACTTGGGTAAATGACAGCAAGTCTGATTTTAATATAGACAAACCATCTAAAAACACAGAGTCATTATTAGTTCCACAGCTTTAATTTGCTGTTAATTGCCTTTTGGTTTTGAAATGGGTGTAGCCAAAATGATTAACAGTTTCAGCACTGCAGAGTAAAGACAAAACTGCTACACCTCAAACTTGTGTTATCAACACCCAAGCCTCTTTATATCCTAAACCGCTTAAAAGAATTTAGTTTGCTTTTGCATTCTTCTATTACAAAAGCATACAAATATGTGTCACCACCTCTATCACTTGCATCAGCATTTCATACTTGAAAAATTAAGTCTGTATCAACTGAATCATTGTGTTACTCTTTCCAGTGTTGTTTGTGGTTAGGCAAGTAAAAAATACAGCCGACAGACAAAGGAGTTCTTTGTTATAGAGCAGGAAAATTATGCCTTAAAATTATAAAATAATGAAAGGCATGCCTTTAACCGCCAGTTTCTCACACACAGGTACATACCGTAGCTGAGGAACACCGGTCTGTGCAGGTTCTGATTTAGGAGGTGGTTCTTTAGAGTAAATGTGACATTAACCACTGGTTTCTGAGCCTCAAAGATGCTCTTTATGAAATAAAGCCCATCTTCTGTCTGGCCATAGATCTCCATGTGACAGCTGAGGTTCTGGTTGTGTTCCCCCAGCCAGGTCACCTCAGGTTTGGGAAAACCTTCTGTCTCAAACTGCACTTTCAATGCAGAAGAGTTTACAAGGATGCTTATCCTGGGCTCAGAGTAATAAGCTGAGAAAGACAAACACAATTAGCTGCACTGTGTTGAAATGAATCTCTATCAATCTCTAGCTGATTGAATATTTTACAGCAAAGTATAACTTGAACACAATGTTCATTGGAAATCAAAATTGTAACATTTTTATATTTCATCATATTTCATAGGTTATTTTTGGTGACTGAAAATGAATCTCAAAGCTTCTACAACATATTTCTTCAGTGTTCATCATATCCCTACCTCCATAGGTCACTTGCATCAAGGCTCTTCCTGTTCCCTTTGTGTTACTCACTATGCACAGGTACCAGCCTGCATCTTTTGGGCTAACGGCTGCAATTATTAGAGAGGCATTTCCTTTACCAAGCTCTGAACTATACAATGAGGTCCGGTTCTGGTATTTTGAACTCTGTCGGTCTAATTGGTCCTGTTTATAATAGAAACTGTGGACAACCCGTGAGTCCTCCTGTCTTTGCCAGGTAACAACCAAGTTAGACAGGTCTGTATCAGGTGTGAACTCACAGCCCAGTATTGCTGGACGACCTCGGATTGCCAGGAGATGTTTATTAGGGGTAATCACTTCAAATGATGCTGAAAAGAGAGGGTGAGAACATTTTAGAGTTGCTTGAAAAAAACACTCTGGGTATATTTTTAAAGGATCATATCATAAGAAATCAAGTTTCCTTCATATTTTGATGCATTATGAAAACTTAAACATTGGACAGCAGTAGATAGCAATGGTACAGCAAAAAATGTCCATAGTCTCAAGCCCTTCACTAGCAATTATCCTGTGCAGTGACATTAAAGCAATATAAAAAAAAGCTCTATATAAAGCTTGTAACTGCCCACAGTAGGACTATATTAAAACTAGATAAAAGACTCTTAATAGAGCATATTAAGCTATAAGTACACTTGTTGCTAGAAATTCTGTCTATATTTGACATTCTAAAATCAATGGTTGTGGAGTTTTTAATTACATGACTCAAGTAATACCTTCCTTCTGTTTACTCTATAATATTTCAGGGCAGGGATTGAAAAAAGCCAACCCCAGTGGAGAACATCCGTCTTCATTATAATTCAGCTCTGCCAAGGTATACTTGCTCAGGGAAGACATTTAATCAAGTGAACATCTTGAGATTCAGTTCAGTTAAGTTCACGTTTATGTCTCAAGACTTACAGTTTTAAGAATTTCCCTTAGTTAAATGAAGGTCACATCAAAACTGTCTAAGAAACACCATCCTTTCATCGTGTCAGACTCAGACATTCAATCTTTAACTAAAATGCGAATTATTACGTAAACAAGAAATATTTCATTATTCAATAAAGTAACGAAGTGGCTTTTTTGTATTAAAATAAAATACACAGTTGTGGTGCCTTTTCCATCATAATAAGCCATTGTAGCCTACTTGATATTCAAGGTATGCAGACAAGTGTAACACCAAGGCACTGTTGGATATTATAACGCCTTCCTAATTTATTTTTAAGAAATGCAATTCTTACCCACAAGAACATCCACGACCACGATGCACAAAAGTAGCCAACGCATTTTCGCAGGGAGTTTAGGAACATGGTTTAAATAACGAAGCCGTTCAGTGCAGCGTTGATGGTCATATGTCAGTCAGAAATAAAACTTCTTAACTGTCTTAATCAATCTTTTTCAATCTTTAACGATCTGTAATAGAGCCATGGTCAGGAGCTAAAGCACACGTATATCGGTGTGCTCCGCAAATAGACAAAGACTTCTTGTGCGGACAACCTTAAGAACGTACCTAAAAGTTAAGATGCGTTACCCCACCTGGTGACTGAAAAGGGCAGTGCTGAGTAGATCTTTTCGAAGAGCAGTGCATGGTTTGTAGTCACTATTTACAACGGCAAGCTTAAAACATCAATTTTTATAATGATTTAATCTTAAGATGTTGTTTACATAAAGTTTCATGTTAACAGTTTCATCATAACTTTAGAAGAACTATATACAATGCCGTTCAAAGTCAGTAAGACTTGTAATGTTTTTAAAATAAGTCTCTTATGTTTATGAAGGCTGTATTTATTTGATAAAAAACTGAAAAATAACAGTAATATTGTGAAATGTTATTACAATATAAAATAATAGTTTCTATTTTAATATATTTTAAAATATAATTTATTCCTGTGATGCAAAGCTGAATTTTCCTCAGCCATTACTCCAGTCTTAGGTGTCACATGATCCTTCAGAAATCATTATAAAATGCTGCCAACAGTTGCGCTGCCAAATATTTTTTTGGATCCTGTGATACTTTTTAAGGATTCTTTGATGAATAAAAAGTTAAATTCAAAAATGTATTCAAAAATAGAAATCTTTTCTAACAACAGTGCAATCACTTTTTATCAATTTAACACATCCTTTCTAAATAATATTATTAATTTATTTTAAAAAAGAAAGAATAAAAACACCCAGGTTAAGTCTTGAAAAACTGAGTTTAGGGTACAATCAAGGGGGATTAAAGTTGCCAAACTTTAAAATGTACTGGTGGGTGGCACACTCCAGATATCTGGCCCAGGTATTCAGGAGTGAGTTCATCCCCTCATGGCTTAAAATAGAATTATGTGAACTAAAAGAGAATGACCCCACAGATATTTTATATAAATGGGATGAGAAATTGATAAAAAAAAATCAGAAACCCAATGATTACTCATACAGTCTGTTTGTGGACAAGGTTGCAACAGTCATTGGGACAGAAAGGGACTCTCTCCCCTAAGACACCATTATGGATCAACAGATTGCTCCCAAAATGCTTTCAGGATAAGTATTTTAAAATATGGGCTGACAAAGGAATATCCCGTCTGGAACATATCGAAGATGATATACTAATGTCTTTTGAACAGCTTAAATCCAAATACAATTTAGACAATAAGGAGTTTTTAGCTACTTGCAATTGCGAAACTTTCTAAGAGTTAAAACCCAACTGAAACTACCTAGTTTAACACAACTGGAGCACTTTGTCTACTCGAGTCGACCGTTACATAAAATAATAATTCTTTTATGATAAATAAACCATTACCTGAATTAGACAAATCAAAAGTGAGATGGGAACATGATTCAGACATTAGCATTGAAGGAGAAACGTGGGGTGAACTGTGTAAGGATGGTGTTACATCATACTTGAATTCTAGATATAGAATGATTCAATTTAACTTCCTTCATCAACTGTATATGACACCATCAAAACTTCATAAGTTTAATAAAAAATTTTCACCTCTTTGCTTTAGATGTGGTGTGGAGGAAGGAACTTTTTTACACTCCACATAACACAATTAGCTGCACTGTGTTGAAATGAATCTCTATTAATCTCTAGCTGATTGAATGTTTTACAGCAAAGTATAACTTGAACACAATGTTCACTGCAAATCAAAATAACATTTTCATAACATTTTCATCATATTTCATAGGTTATCTTTGGTGACTGAAAATGAAGCTCAAAGCTTCTACAACATATTTCTTCAGTGTTCATCATATCCCTACCTCCACAGGTCACTTGCATCAAGGCTCTTCCCGTTCCCTTTGTGTTACTCACTATACACAGGTACCAACCTGCATCTTTTGGGCTAACGGCTGCAATTATTAGAGATGCATTTCCTTTACCAAGCTCTGAACTATACAATGAGGTCCGTTTCTGGTAATTTGAACTCTGTCGGTCTAATTGGTCATGTAGATAATAGAAACTGTGGACAACCCGTGAGTCCTCCTGTCTTTGCCAGGTAACAACCAAGTTAGACAGGTCAGTATCAGGTGTGAACTCACAGCCCAGTATTGCTGGACGACCTCGGATTGCCAGGAGATGTTTATTAGGGGTAATCACTTCAAATGATGCTGAAAAGAGAGGGTGAGAACATTTTGATGCATTATGAAAACTTAAACACTGGACAGCAGTAGATAGCAATGGTACAGCAAAAAATGTCCATAGTCTCAAGCCCTTCACTAGCAATTATCCTGTGCAGTGACATTAAAGCAAATTTAAAAAAGAAGCTCTATATAAAGCTTGTAACTGCCCACAGTACACTGTAAAAAATAATTTCACCATTTAGTTGTTTCAATTAATTTTTTTAAGTTAACACAACTTGCAGCTACTGAATTTGCTCATTCAACTTAACATCTTAAATTTTACTGTCTCAACTAATTCATAAGTTGACAAAACGTTTTTATTTGCCCCCTCAACTTAAAAAAATGTGTTGAATCAATTTAATGAGGAAATCACGTTCTTAGCGTCACATATCGCGATATCTCGTGAAGACCGTTGCAGAAAGATGATGTCTGTTAGCCATCATGGTGAGCTTCTCCACGGAGTTGGAAAACGTTCTCAATCAACAAATTTGGTAAGTAAATATTTGTATTTATTCGTTTAATATATGTACATTTATGTATGTTGTCTAAGAAGAGTACAAGTATGGTTTAAAGCGTCGTATTTTCTAGTTGGTTATATGTAGTTTCGCGGTACTCTAAGCCTCAAAATACACACGGTTCCACAGTATTTTCGGTATAAATATTATATTCTCTGCTGCGGTACAGAGCTGAACTTATATGGAAAATAAATATACAGTTTGCTATGTATTATATGAGGCCAGTGCTGCATTAGAGAGAGAACCGTTCAAACAGAGCGCGAGACGGAGAGGAACGAACAACTGTGGATTTAGAACGGCGGGAATTTTAAAAAATTAACTTATGAGCGATTAAAATTAAGGGGGAGAAAAACAATATTACTACTCGAAGTGTCATTTTTAATGCATGTTATAAGAGAAACAAATGAGCAGCTCCCTCAGAGTTCGTTTGAAGCGCGTATATTTGATATTTCTGACACAAACCGGCAACTCTCTCAGTTAACGTCCCTCACCGGAACCCACAGCAAAGCTGCGTTAATATACGGTCAGTCTTGTAAATATTTGTATTTATTGGTTTACTATATATGTACAATTACGTATGTTGTCTAAGAAGAGTACAAGTATGGTTTAACGCGTCGTATTTTCTCGTTAGTAATATGTGTTATTTTCGCGGCACTCTGAAAATACACAGGGTTCCACAGTATTTTCGATATAAATGTTATACCAAGTATACTCCCATGCGGTACTGAACTGGATTTATGTGGAGAATGATAAATATACAGTTTGGTATGTATTATTAGAGAGAGACTGTTCATGCAGAGCGCGAGATGAAGAGGGACGAACAAATGTATGGATTTAGAACGGAGAATTTAAAAAAAAAAAAGAACTTATGAACGATTAAGATTAAAAACAATATTACTACTCGAACTGTCATTTTTATGCATGTTATAAAAGAAACGAATGAGCAACTCCCTCAGAGTTCGTTTGAAGCACGTATATTTGATATTGCTGACACAAACCGGTACAAACTCTTCTCTCGGTTATTGAAGTGCCTCACCGGACACATAATAGGTTTTTAAATAACAATAAAGGCGTATATCTTGTATAAACAGCCCTGCCATAAGGATTGTCACAAATGTGTAAAATTAGCTTTTTTTGGTTGTTCTAATTTCCTGTGTTATGTAGTTTAAAAGCCTTTTCTGTATTGTAAAATGGGGTTTTGGTAATTGATACGTAAACTTGCAATGACATTTGGCTTTCTCTGTCAAGATTTATCTATTTTTATTTTTAGCGTTGTTTTAACATGTTTCTGTATTTTTCATGTTTGTGATATTCTGGAATGACTGAAGATCAGCATAGAATTCAACGATCCTGTGGTTGGACCTCAGCAAGTCCTTTTGCAGTTGTATCCATCACATTGGACAGCTTGGACAAAGTTGTAAGTAAATGTATTTATTTAGTGCACATATTTACTGGAGTTTGTGAATTAATATTATAAGGCATAGTTTAAGGCTTCCCTTTCTTTTTATTAAAGCACACAGGTTCTCGAGGTATTCATCCAGGACATGACTTTTGGCATTATAGTTGTGGGTGACCAAATTGAGCACCATCAATCTACAGTGACATGTTCCTGGTAATAGAAAAAGAATTCTTATTAGCGTATCAGCGGCTGTAACACGTATGTTTTCGATATGGTACACAGTACTTACTGTATGTCATGATACATGGTACATTCACAATACTAAAAAAGCCAAAAAGTGTTAAAGGGATAGTTCCAGCCCCAGCAACAAAACTGTACCTTTTTTTGAGAGTGTTGGAGTTTAGACTGGAGTGAGCAGGGCACATGCATGCCATTATGTAGATAGTTGCAATGCACTTGGCAAAGGGAGCAGCGTAATTTCCTCATTACCTTCAGCTGGTGTCCATTACCTTCCCGTGACAATGCAGCATGGTGTCCGTCAGCAGATGTCGCTGTTTTAAAGGCATAAATGTCTTTTTATTGTTGTTAGCATTACTGTTGCAAAAAAAACATACAGTTTATATTTTAAAAAGTCTAATATTAGTTTTTAGGGCCCGATCACTGCAGTGCGAGGACCCTATTGGAATTGTTCCATTTATTATTATATATTATATATTTAAAACATAAAATATATTTTTATTTGCAACAGTAATGCTAACAACAATAAAATGACATTTTTCTATGCCATTAAAACAGCGACATCTGTTGACAGACACATCACTCCCTTTGCCAAGTGCATTCCAAACTTCTACATAATGGAACGCAGTTGCCCTGCTCACTCCAAAGTCTAAACTCCAACCTCTGCCCTCTGAAGGAGTAGGGCATATGGATGACCACTTCCATTTAGAATTTCCCCCGTGAATCGTTCGGTTCTAATACACATACCGTAACACCCCTAGTTGCTATTGTAATTTTTAATGTCATTTTATATTAGATTTAAAAAATGTAATTTAGTTTTTTTCAGTCCTCGATGCACATTCACGAGAGTAGCATGACAGGCATGTGCATTCCTCTGCTCGTAAACAAGGCGCATCGCATGCATGTTCTACATCAGCACCACATACGTGTCTTGATACTCTTGTGAATGTGTGGGCAAGACTGATAATATAAGTAAATATTTATTTACTAAAAGTATTTTGTATGTAAAATGTAACATTATACTGACAATACTTTGAATATAGTCTTTGTAAAACTGTGAAGCAAAATATGTCAGAATGTGCCAATAAAAAAATTGAACGACTGGTATTTTCAGCATCGACTAGCAGCAGTAGAATTTCGGCAACTAGTTTTATAAATCCCTAATGGCTACAATTTTAGATAAACAATGATAGAACTAAGAGTTCACACCATTTAAATGAACCAAACTCTAACATCAACCGAACCTGGTGCACACCAAAAGTGCTAGTGTTGAAACACCCTTATATTCTGGAAATTAAAGTACTTGTTGCAGTTGGTCTGATACTCCCAGCCATGCTTATGTAACTTACGCCTTTTTTTTACTTTGCCTCTTAATTGCTGTTTGTTGAGGTTGTTTTTGTTATTATTATTTTTAAATATTTTTAACAGAATGTATTACTATAGTTAAAGTAATGTACAGTAGTATTCTATGTTGATTCAATTAATATATTTGCATGTAAATAATTAATTATTTTTTTGTTGTTTTTTTTACAGGCATCTCATGATATTGAAGAATTAGTGAAGGGCATAGAAATGGACATCTTGATTGTGACTGAGGAGGCGCAATGGGAAATGCTTCCAAAAGAAACCATTGTCGTTGCCATCATTTTGGAAGAGCGTCTTGACCTCACCGATATCTGTGACGTTCTGAAAGCATTTGTGCCTTGGATAGGTCTTCTTTACATCGTTAACACTGATTACCCAAAACACATGAAGCACACTTCCGATGTTCTCCAAAAACTTTTCATGAACTTTGGTGGGCGCAGCTGTTCTTAGTGTGTTTACAGGCTACGCAACATGCTACTCTGCAAGAAATTTAGAATCCCTAATCTGTTCTTTTGATTAAATGTGAATCAGTGAAAGGAATGTAAATATGTACTGCAATTGTTACACAGAAATGAAATGTCAATGTTTATGTTTTTAAAGTTAGGGTGTTTTAATACTAAACACAGTAATACTAAGTAGGAGGTTGTCTATTTTGAATTCAAATAAAATAGCCTTCTGCATGTTTTTCAGTGTCCATGAGGCTATTTTCTGCAGTACTGTTAGAAAATAGAAACTTGAGTTGCGTGGGCAAATTACATAGTTCAGCCAGCTGTCAGTCAGTTAAATGAACTTAACATTACAAATAGGATTAACTATTCTAGAAAAAGTAACCTGGCTGCCTTAAAAATATAAGTTGATTCAACAAAATGCTTAGTTGAGCCGATTTTTATTCAGTTTGCACAACTTATAATTATGAATTTAAACTTGAGTTGTGTGGGCAAATTGCATAGTTCCACCAGTTGAATGAACTTAACATTACAGGTAAAATGAACTATTCTTGAAAAAGTAACCTGGCTGCCTTAAAAATATAAGTTGATTCAACAAAATGCTTAGTTGAGCCGATTTTTATTCAGTTTGCACAACTTAGAAAATTAAACTTGAGTTGTGTGGGCAAATTACATAGTTCAACCAGTTGAATGAACTTAACATTACAAGTAAGATGAACTATTCTTGAAAAAGTAACCTGGCTGCCTTAAAAATATAAGTTGATTCAACAAGATGCTTTGTTTAGCCAATTTTTATTCAGTCTGCACAACTTATAATTATAAATTCATTCAACAAAATGGTTAGTTTAAACAACTAAACGTTTGTTGGTCTCACTAAGTTTATGTTGTTTCAACTTGGATTTAGGTTAGCACAACTTTCTTGTCATGTTGGTCTCACTAATTTTATGTTGTTTCAACTTACATTTAGGTTAGCACAACTTTCTCATCTTGCTGGGCTAACTAAAACCTAAAAGTTGACTCAGCTTCACCTTTGTTATCCCAACTATTAATTCTAGGTTTAAGGAACTCCAACATATGTTTAAACAACATAAGTTTTTTAGCTTATTTAACACAACATTTTAAGGCAGCCAGGTTACAAATTATTTTAAGTTGAATCAACTTATTTGTTTAGGACTATATTAAAACTAGATAAAAGACTCATAGAGCATATTAAGCTATAAGTACACTTGTTGCTAGAAATTCTGTCTATATTTGACATTCTAAAATCAATGGTTGTGGAATTTTTAATTACATGACTCAAGTAATACCTTCCTTCTGTTTACTCTATAATATTTCAGGGCAGGGATTGAAAAAAGCCAAATCAAGTGGAGCACATCCATCTTCATTATAATTCAGCTCTGCCAAGGTATACTTGCTCAGGCAAGACATTTAATCAAGTGAACATCTTGAGATTCAGTTCAGTTAAGTTCACGTTTATGTCTCAAGACTTACAGTTTTAAGAATTTCCCTTAGTTAAATGAAGGTCACATCAAAACTGTCTAAGAAACACCATTCTTTCGTAAACAAGGAATATTTCATTATTCAATAAAGTAACGAAGTGGCTTTTTTGTATTAAAATAAAATACACAGTTGTGGTGCCATTTCCACCACAATAAGCCATTGTAGCCTACTTGATATTCAAGGTATGCAGACAAGTATAACACCAAGGTACTGTTGGATATTATAACGCCTTCCTAATTTATTTTTAAGAAATGCAATTCTTACCCACAAGAACATCCACGACCACGATGCACAAAAGTAGCCAACGCATTTTCGCAGGGAGTTTAGGAACATGGTTTAAATAACGAAGCCATTCAGTGCAGCGTTGATGGTCACATGTCAGTCAGAAATAAAACGTCTTAATCTTTTTCAATCTTTAACGATCTGTAATAGAGCCATGGTCAGGAGCTAAAGCACACGTATATCGGTGTGCTCCGCAAATAGACAAAGACTATTTGAGCGGACAACCTTAAGAACGTACCTAAAAGTTAAGATGCGTTACCCCACCTGGTGACTGAAAAGGGCAGTGCTGAGTAGATCTTTTCGAAGAGCAGTGCATGGTTTGTAGTCACTATTTACAATGGCAAGCTTACAACAGCAATTTTGATAATAATTTAATCTTAAGCTGTTGTTTACATAAAGTTTCATGTTAACAGTTTCATCATAACTTTAGAAGAACTATATACAATGCCGTTCAAAAGTCAGTAAGACTTGTAATGTTTTTAAAATAAGTCTCTTATGTTTAAGAAGGCTGTATTTATTTGATACAAAAACTGAAAAATAACAGTAATATTGTGAAATGTTATTACAATATAAAATAATGGTTTCTATTTTAATATATTCTAAAATATAATTTATTCCTCTGATGCAAAACTTAATTTTCTTCAGCCATTACTCCAGTCTTAGGTGTCACATGATCCTTCAGAAATCATTATAAAATGCTGATTTATTACTAAAATTTTCTATGTTGGCAACAGTTGGCCAAATATTTTTTTGGATCCTGTGATACTTTTTTAAGGATTCTTTAATGAATAAAAAGTTACATTCAAAAATGTATTCAAAAATAGAAATCTTTTCTAACAACAGTGCGATCACTTTTTATCAATTTAACACATCCTTTCTAAATAATATTATTAATTTATTTAAAAAAAGAAAGAATAAAAACACCCAAATTAAGTCTTAGGGTACAATCAAGGGGGATTAAAGTTGCCAAACTTTAAAATGTACTGGTGGGTGGCACACTCCAGATATCTGGCCCAGGTATTCAGGAGTGAGTTCATCCCCTCATGGCTTAAAATAGAATTATGTGAACTAAAAGAGAATGACCCCACAGATATTTTATATAAATGGGATGAGAAATTGATAAAAAAAATCAGAAACCCAATGATTACTCATACAGTCTGTTTGTGGACAAGGTTGCAACAGACATTGGGACAGAAAAGGACTCTCTCCCCTAAGACACCATTATGGATCAACAGATTGCTCCCAAAATGCTTTCAGGATAAGTATTTTAAAATATGGGCTGACAAAGGAATATCTCGTCTGGAACAGTGTTTCGAAGATGATGTACTAATGTCTTTTGAACAGCTTAAATCCAAATACAATTTAGACAATAAGGAGTTTTTAGGTACTTGCAATTGTGAGACTTTCTAAGAGTTAAAACCCAACTGAAACTACCTAGTTTAACACAACTGGAGCACTTTGTCTACTCGAGTCGACCGTTACATAAAATAATAATTCTCTTATGATAAATAAACCATTACCTGAATTAGACAAATCAAAAGTGAGATGGGAACATGATTCAGACATTAGCATTGAAGGAGAAACGTGGGGTGAACTGTGTAAGGATGGTGTTACATCATACTTGAATTCTAGATATAGAATGATTCAATTTAACTTCCTTCATCAACTGTATATGACACCACCAAAACTTCATAAGTTTAATAAAAAAATTCACCTCTTTGCTTTAGATGTGGTGTGGAGGAAGGAACTTTTTTACACTCTTTTACACATGGACCTGCCCTCTAGTTCAGGAATTTTGGCAAAAAGTATGTAACTTTATTTCCGATATCCATGGAGTCAGTTTTCCAATAGAGGGGTACAGTGGGTACGGAAAGTATTCAGACCCCCTTAAATTTTTCACTCTTTGTTATATTGCAGCCATTTGCTAAAATCATTTAAGTTCATTTTTTTCCTCATTAATGTACACACAGCACCCCATATTGACAGAAAAACACAGAATTGTTGACATTTTTGCAGATTTATTAAAAAAGAAAAACTGAAATATCACATGGTCCTAAGTATTCAGACCCTTTGCTCAGTATTTAGTAGAAGCACCCTTTTGATCTAATACAGCCATGAGTCTTTTTGGGAAAGATGCAACAAGTTTTTCACACCTGGATTTGGGGATCCACTGCCATTCCTCCTTGCAGATCCTCTCCAGTTCTGTCAGGTTGGATGGTAAACGTTGGTGGACAGCCATTTTTAGGTCTCTCCAGAGATGCTCAATTGGGTTTAAGTCAGGGCTCTGGCTGGGCCATTCAAAAACAGTCACGGAGTTGTTGTGAAGCCACTCCTTCGTTATTTTAGCTGTGTGCTTAGGGTCATTGTCTTGTTGGAAGGTAAAGTTCCAGCTCCAGTGGCATCCGCGCAGATTGAGAGCCCTGAACCCGCCTTCACACCCGACATCCCAGCGGAGTACATGGCGTTCCAGGATGTGTTTAGCAAGCAAGCAGCCACCCATCTGCCACCTCATTGGCCATGGGACTGCGCTATTGACTTACTGCCTGGAGCTCAACTACCCAAGGGAAGGGTTTATCCTCTGTCCATCCCGGAGCGCCAGGTGATGAAGGATTACATTGCAAAGGCCCTAAATCAAGGATTCATCCGACCATCTACCTCACCGGCCGCTTCGAGCTTCTTCGTGGGTAAGAAGGATGGAGGTCTCCGCCCATGCAATGACTACCGGCAACTCAACTCACAGATCATTCAACAACCCTATCCGCTTCCCTTGGTTCCTGCAGCCCTCGAAGAGCTTTGCGGAGCCCAGGTGTTCACGAAGCTGGACCTGCGGAGTGCGTACAACCTTGTTCGTATTCGTGAGGGAGACGAATGGAAGACCGCCTTTGTAACACCTACGGGGCACTATGAATACCAGGTCATGCCGTACGGCTTATCCATCAGTCCTTCTGTCTTCCAAACATTTATGAACGAGGTGTTCTGGGAGTTCCTCCATCGATTCGTTGTGGTCTACACTGATGACATCTTGATCTACTCCCGGAACTTGGCCGAACATCGCCAGCACGTCCAGCAGGTCCTCCTCAAACTCCGCCAGCATCATCTGTATCTCAAAGTGGAGAAAAAAACAACTTCTACCGTCGATTCATCAAGGGATACAGCTCCATCACAGCTCCACTGACCTCCCTCCTGCGGGGTAAACCCAAACACCTCACCTGGAACCCCGCTGCCCACTAAGCATTCCAACATCTCAAGCACCTCTTCAGCACTGCACCCTTATTGCACCATCCTGATCCAGAACTCCCGTTCATGAAGTTGACGCCTCCACCACTGGAGTGGGTGCAGTGCTTTCTCAAGCGGTCGGTGAGCCTGCTATCCTCCATCCCTGTGCTTTCTATTCATGGAAGCTGTCTCCGGTGGAGCAAACCTACGATGTGGGAAACCGAGAACTGCTTGCCATCAAACTGGCCCTGGAGGAGTGGCGCCACTGGTTAGAGGGGGCAATTCATCCATTTACCATCATCACGGACCATAAGAACCTTCAATATCTTCGAGATGCTAAACGATTCAATCCCAGACAAGCACGCTGGGCACTTTTCTTCACACGCTTCAGTTTCAAGATCATTTACCAACCTGGTTCCAAAAACATCCCCGCAGACGCCCTCTCTCGTCAATCATCGTCAGACCAGCCAACCGACCCCGAACCCATCCTCCCTCCTAACCTCATTGTCAGTCCCATAATCTGGAATCTAGATCAAGACATTCAGCAAGCCACTCTCCAGGAGCCTGCTCCGTCACTGTTAATCTTTCCTCTGGATATCACCCACAGACTAATGGCCAGACAGAGAGAAAAATCCAGGAGCTCGGACGTTACCTCCGGGCATACTGTAGTGAAGACCAACACAGCTGAAGCAGGTTCCTCCCGTGGGCTGAGTACGCACAAAACTCCCTCCGCCAAGATGCCACCGGCTTAACACCTTTCCAGTGCGTACTCGGTTACAAGCCTCCACTGTTCCCCTGGACGGAGGAACCCTCAAATGTTCCAGCTGTCGACCACTGGTTTCGAGAGAGTGGGACTCAGCTCATCACCATCTCCAGCAAGCAGTACGCCGGGACAAGCACTTCGCAGACGCCAGATGTAGGAGCAGCCCCCATTACCAACCTGGTGACCTAGTCTGGTTGTCCACCCCCGACCTTCGTCTACGGCTACCATGCCGCAAGCTGAGTCCCCGCTATATTGGTCCATTTAAGATCCTGAGGCAGATCAACAATGTCACTTTCCAGCTTCAGTTCCCTCCCAGGTACCGTATTCATCCCACATTCCACGTTTCTCTCCTAAAACCCTTCTATCCCTCTGCCACAGAAACCCCGGGAGCTGAAGCAGAACCTCCTCCTCCAGAAGTCCTGGACCAACCCTCCATCTATACGATCCACCAGATCTTGTACTCACGGCGTCGGGGAGGCCACCTGGAATACCTGATCGACTGGGAGGGGTATGGACCAGAGGAGCGATCCTGGGTTCCCCGAGATGATGTTCTGGATCCCACTCTACTAGCTGACTTTCATCGCAACCACCCGGATCGTCCTGCCCCTCATCGTCGTGGCCGTCCTCGGCGTCGTCTTAGGGCGTCAGGAGCCGCCCCTGGAGGGGGGGGGTAGTGTCAGGCATTCACCACAGCCACCTTCACCTGCCACGTCACCCAGAGCACCGCCCACCCGCTCATCCTCACCAGAATTCTAATCACCTGCACCTGACTTCAATCAGCCACACCCTTTAAATAGGACATTCAGTCATTCCTCTCTTGTCGGGTTTACCGTTCGCACCTTGTGAAGTTTGCTCCTGACCAAATGTATTTCATCTATGTTGGACTCTCCCGTGCTTTCCGGATCCCACGTGGCTCATTGACTGGACTATCATCTTTATCGCACAAGGACTGTCAGCTAAGCTATCCATTACCATTTGTCTCAAACTCTGTGTGTCTTCTCGTTTGTGAAATAAACGCTGGTTTGGATTGTCACTCACCTCTCATCTCCTCCTGTGTGTGTGTGTGTGTGTATGTGTGACAGTTTGTTAGTTATCTTAATCAATTACAGTGTACAAAAAAATGGCAGCAGCTGCATTTGTATGAAACAATAGAGCAAGTCCACGATACCAGGATGACAGAATTAAGAAATTGTCCACATAATATTGAATTAAGCTTTAATATTTTATTAGCTAACCAAACTCAAAGCTTCAGCCAAGAAAAATTATCAAGCATATAGCACTGACTTAAGTTGCCCCAAATGAGTCTGAGCTGTGTAATAATTTAATTTAAAGCACAGCCACCACAGTTTCAGACTTTTTTTTTTTTTTACTTGTGTTTTGGGGCTTTTTATGCCCTTTATTGTGATAGGACAGTAGAGAGATGACAGGAAAGAGCATGGAGGAGAGAGGGGAGCGGGATCAGCAAAGGACCTTGAGACGGGAATTGAACTCGGGTCACCGTGCTACATGTCATAACAAGATCATAACATAAATAACATAAAAACAAGAAACAGTTTAATAGCTATGATACTGGGTTTGAAATCAAATGTTTGCATAGTTATGACAGAAAACACTAGCATCTAACAATGCCTTGGAAAAAACACAATCTTAAAAAATAATGTTTATGCATAAACTCAAATAGGAAATAAAACAGTTATCGAATAAGCATGTGTCCTATTCTGTGTCCTAAACTCCTGAAACATTGGTGTCTCATTTTAGAGCAGTCAATGCAATTTATGAAAGAAGTCAATTAAATCTGTAAGTGGGGGTGGGTGTGTGAAAAAATTCAGATGTAATCACTGGCATTTTTCAAAAGTAACTGTAATTTAATTACACATTTTTTCTCAGTAACTGTAACTAATTACAATTACATTTATTTTGTAAATAAATTACGTAATTCTGTTACATGTAATTACTTACTCCCCAACAATGGTAACAAGTTATGTAAGATTTGTGTTTTGTAATTCTTGTTTATGTTATAGTTCAAAAGCAAAAATAAAATTTAAAAAAAAAAAGAAGAAAGAATAAAAATTTACTGACCCCAGACTATTGAATGGTAGTGTATATCGTTAGAAAAGATTTCTATTTTAAATAAATGCTGTTCTCTTTATATTCATTAAAGAATCCTGAAAAAAAGTATCACAGGTTCCAAAAAATATTAAGCAGCACAACTGTTTTCAACACTGATATTAAATCAGCATTTTAGAATGATTTCTGAAGGATCGTGTGACACTGAAGATTGGAGTAATAATGCTGAAAAATCAGCTTTAATCTCAGGAATAAATTTGATTTTAATGTATATTTAAAAATATTATTATAAATTATATATATATATATATATATATATATATATATATATATATATATATATATATATATATATATATATATATATACACACACACACACACACACACACACACACACACACACACATATATATATATATATATATATATATGTATATATGTGTGTGTGTGTGTGTGTTATTTTATATAATATTAATAATATTTGTAATGTGTAATAATATTTCACACCCTATTTCTGTATTTGTTATAAAATAAATGCAGCCCTGATGAGCATAAGAAACTTATTTTAAAAACATTAAAAATCTTACTGATCCCAAACTTAAACGGCAGTGCATATTAGTGTTTTACTATGCACATGATGGATAGTCTTGCGGAATTCTATTGAGCACAAAGTTGCAAGTTACGTTTACATGTTACGTCAGTGATCAGTGCGTTTCCGACCATGTTATTACACAGGGAAATCAAGCAATAGGTCACTACTCTATCGCAATCTTTGGGTCGAATACTTATGTATTTACTTATTTTTGAGAAATATTTTGATCAAAAAGAACGCCGGCGTTTATAATATGGTGTTATTGTCTCTTAAGGTATATTATAACGGTAACAAGTAGTTATTTCCCCCCCTCCGCACTCACATTGGTATGAGCCGTATAGCACGCTGACTGGAAACATGTGTTTTTGCCGGCTTGTCATGTAGACAAATATATCACAGCTTTTGGTTAATAATAAAGTTATACAGTCTGTAAAACGACTGAGAAGCAAGAATACACAGGTTGTTACCTCGACAGACAGAAACTGAAAGGCCTTTACGGGCTCTCTGGACCAGACAGGTGAAGCCTGCGCTTGGTTATCTTCCAACGGTTTGAGGTACTTTTTCTTTTTAATCTCAATAATTAACCAGTCGACATCTGCACAGATCGTTACGGTTATTCAGTAGGTTTTGGGAGATTCCAGATTTGCTTGTCAAGCACAAGATTGCCACGTTGCAAACTGGAATCAACGGTGCTGATTGCATGACAGTGATTAGAAGAGCGTAACGTTAACTTCCTGTGACTATCAAGGATCGTGCTCCTTTTGAAGATCTAGTCTGTTTTATATGGTACAGGGCGTTCAAACCGATAACGATTAGTGTCATTTTGCAACGTGGGCTTGTTAGAGGTGCAGTTCGGTTCGTAAGCGATTGGCGGCGCTGCTGTGCCGCTTTTAACTTGAGAAATCTGTGTTTTTCTTAGACCAGTGATGACAAATGTATCACCTGGGAGCCCTGAATGACCCCAAGATAGGGTGATCCCTTACTTCAAAATATGAGACTAAATAGGGTTCAGATCTAGATTTTGATCTGGTCAAAACAAGCCGCTTCTTGGTTGTCTTTGCGGTGTGGGCAAGAGCATTTTATTGTTGAACAATAACATCTGATTGTTCCTCTTTAGATAACAACTTTTATTTGAGAAGCAAGCCATTTTGCAACAGAGGGTTTGTACTTTAGTCATGGTTTGGTCATTTACCTGGAGGTGTGGCCATACTGATGATAGTCAGATGTAAACAACAGCATGGATTGCTTGGTTAATGGACTGAATACATTGTTCTGCCAATTTATGCTTTCTAAACCACGGAAAAAATGTGCGGAAGCTGCTAAATCATATAGGGCAAGACTTAGTAAGCAGGAAAGGGTGCAATATTTTGACTAACAAAAGTTAATAGGTGGTAAAGATATGTACAAGCAGTATTATTAAAGATATTAGCCTAATATTTCATCTACCTGAGCAGAAATGACAAGCAAAAACATGAATGTTGTCAAGATTATTGCCCTGGAAACCCTGGTTCAGTTTGGCCAACAACAAACACCTTTGGGTCATTCCAGCTGGAATCATCAAATGGTCCCCACCTGACCCCCTCAGATTTGTCTGAAAAAAATTTATGTGATGGGTAATATGCCCAATAGATCATATACAAAATTTCAGATCTCTACTGTGCATACTTTTTTTTTTTTTTTACAAAAAATCTGTAAAAAAAAGTTTGTTTTTCACCCCGTTTTGGCATCACTGTCTGAGTGACCATGTTCAGACTAAAATATCTCCAGAACTATTTGTGCCAGGTCCATGAAATTTTCTGGGCTAAGAGTCTTAGTCCAGAACTGCATGAATTACAACTCACAGCATTGTTACTGAATTTACACCTGAATGCTGGCCCTCTACTTTTCTTTGAAACTATTACTTTAAGGGTTTTCAGATGTCCATAGAAACCTCAATTTTCAATGTATAAGCATCAAACTTGGTAAATGGTCTGATATGTACCATGTCTTTCACATCCTTTGACATCAGACAATAGAGTCTTATGGATGTTGAGATATTAAGGTCCAAAAATTGAAAAAACTCATTTACACCAATGTTCAGAGCAATATTTCCCATGAATGACACCAGGTGTGAACATGAAACTTTTTTTTTTTTGAAAGAGCATGTTCTTATTGATAAAATATAAAAAAATTGGGATGGGGTTTTGCCTCATTTTTCTGTAATAATTTTTAAAAAAATCATTGTTGTGTGACATTCACAACTACTGTAGTACCAGCTATTTTTAACTCATATGCCTAAATTAATGCTATAATGCAGCATTCCATTGTGCTCGGGACTCGGGGAAATCCGACCTCCACCTCGGGAAAGTGCAAAGGAACGGCCACTTAAGTTGGGGTTCCGAAACACACACTCGGCCAGTTCAGTGCAGACCGAGTCGGTTGGAATTATCCAATGCAATATTTTATAGGGTGCAATATTTTGACTAACAAAAGTTAATAGGTGGTAAAGATATGTACAAGCAGTATTATTAAAGATATTAGCCTAATATTTCATCTACCTGAGCAGAAATGACAAGCAAAAACATGAATGTTGTCAAGATTATTGCCCTGGAAACCCTGGTTCAGTTTGGCCAACAACAAACACCTTTGGGTCATTCCAGTTGGAATCATCAAATGGTCCCCACCTGACCCCCTCAGATTTGTCTGAAAAAAATCTATGTGATGGGTAATATGCCCAATAGATCATAGTTGTAGAGTTGTAATTCATGCAGTTCTGGACTAGGACTCTTAGCCCAGAAAATTTCATGGACCTGGCACAACTAGTTCTGGAGATATTTCAGTCTGAACATGATCACTCAGACTGTGATGCCAAAACGGGGTAAAAAAACAAACTTTTTTACAGATTTTTTGTGAAAAAAGTACGCACAGTAGAGATCTGAAATTTTGTATATAATCTATTGGGCATATTACCCATCAAATGGATTTGTTTCAGACAAATCTGAGGAGGTCAGGTGGGGAACTTTTCCAAAATTTGATGATTCCAGCTGGAATGACCCCTTTTGTTCCTCAGACAGTTTTTTGCACTCTTCTCCTTGTTTTGTTAACTTTTAACAGCCTCCAAATGTTTCGGTCTGACCGATTAGTACAGCCCAGAACATGACAATAATTGACCATTTTCACCAGCAATAATCAGCTAAATTTGCGGGTTCCGTTTGGTTCAGTGGCATTGTTTACGTTTAGTGCCACTAATATGGTCGATTGATGGCGTGTCATCAAAACACACTATATTCTTGTACACTCCAAAGCATTAATTGACTTTTCACAGTGAAGCAGCTCACCAGTACGAGCAGCTGAAAAGGCTCCATCATCTTTCTTCATGCTTCATTGTGATAAAAATGCATTCATTTTTGTATGTCTTGCCAGATCTTCAAAGACACTGTTCTGGTGAATCACTGTGCAACTCCTTTTCTATCACAATTCATTACTCTACACAAATCTGCTGTACCACTCTGAACCAAGCTTTCCATATTCTGCCAAAAACTTAATTATGTCTTTGATGTTTTTCTGAGACAGGATTGGCTTTTTAAGGAGTGTATTTGCTTAAATCTTGCTAATTTCCTTGCCTGTAATTTGTGGTTAAGACCATTAAAAGCTTAGTGTTTAACCGTTTTAGGCTTGGCCCTTTTTTGCCCTGGAGTGTATGTGGAGAATATTTGTGTTAAATTGGTAACATGTCTTATATTGTACACCCTAATAAAGTGAGATCTTCAAACCTTTAAAATAATGGTAACACTTTACAATAAGGTATGATTTCTTAACATTAGTTAATACCAGTTAATTTGTACTAACGATGAGCAATATATTTTTACAGAATTTAAGAATACAGTTCCTCATTGTTTGTTTACATTGCATTAACCAATGTTTAAAGATACATTTTGATTTTGAAATCTATAAGTTCATGTTAACTAATGTGTTTAACTAATGTTAAGACATGAAACCTGTTTTTTTTCGTTTAAAACTAGAGCTGTCAATAGAATAAAATAACTGTTTTTAAAGGAGTAGTTCACCCAAAAATGAAAATTTACTCACCCTCAGGCCATCTAAGATGTAGATGGGTGTGGAGAAATTCTGAACAGATTTGGAGAAATTTAGCATTGCAATAATCCACACGACTCAAGTCCATCAGATAAAGTCTTGTGAAGCAAGAAGTTGCATGTTTGTAATAAACAAATTCATCATTAAAAAAGATAGTTCACCCAAAAATGAAAATTCTGTCATTAATTGCTCATTGTAATGTTGTTCCAAATCCGTGAGACCTTTGTTCATCTTCAGAACACAAACTAAGATATTTTTGATGAAATCTGAGAGCTTTCTGACCCTGCATAGATGGCAATGCAACTGAAATGGTCCCAGCCCGAGAAACATAATAAGGACATTGTTAAAATAGTCCATGTGACATCAGCGGTTCAACCTTAATTTTATGAAGCTGCGAGAATACGTTGTTGTGCAAAGAAAACAAAAATAACAGCTTTATTTAACAATTCTTCTCCTCCAAATCGCATATTCTGCCGTTATCGAGAATATCGCAACGCATGCGCATATGTTCCTCTGCACATAAACAACAAGGCACTGCGTATGCATGTTCTATGTCAGCAGTACTATGCACATGCGTTGTTTATGTCTAGAGGTACTGTCCTTACTATGTTTCAGTTGCATTGCTGTCTATGCAGGGTCAGAAAGCTCTTGGATTTCTTAAAAATATCTTAATTTGTGTTCTGAAGACGAATGAAGGTCTTAGGGGTTTGGAACGACATGAGGTGTGTAATTAATGACAGAATTTTTATTTTAGGGTGAACTACACCTTTAAGATTATTTTTAACTTAAAATCACTGCTTCTGGCTAAACTATGAATCCTCTATCCATAATATAGCTTTCTTAGTTTGCCACTGATGCCATTACACTGTAGCTGTACCTAGGATTCACTCTGTGTTATCTCATGTGTTTTTACATGCATGTAGAGATCATCCCCAGTGTTGTGTGTGCTGATTGGTCGGGACCATGAGGAAGTGTAAGAACTGTGGGGGGACGGACATTGATGTGGACCAGGCACGGGGTGATGCCGTGTGCATGGGATGCGGTTCTGTGCTGGAGGACAACATCATCGTTTCCGAGGTAACCTTCGTGGAAAACAGTGGAGGAGGATCGTCCGCCGTCGGCCAGTTTGTTGCTGGTGACTGTGAGTGTTGGTTCATCTACTCCAAACAAGGACAATTTTGCACTGAATATGTGTCATTTGTTTTAATATATAAATAAAGGAATACTTAATGTGAGCTTATGAGAAACCGAATATGTACATGGAATGAAGGCCATGGTTTCCTCTCCTATTATTATTTGACTGTCTATCTGTTTGTCTCAGTCTCTCTCACTTAAGGAATTACATGAAAAGGTGTTTGCAGAGATATTGTCTGAAATGTTCAAACAGAGACATCCATTAGATAGGGTTGATAACTCTGACTGTATATGGTCTCCTAAATTATTTGTAATATTCTTTCAGTCAGCTATCAGTCTGTTTTTAATTACCTAGAGTGCTAATCCAAATAGGGGTACATGGTTTAAAATCAAATTGATGTAACTGATTATATGAAAAATATACAGATATTTCCTCTCAAAACCAGAAATGAAAATTCTGTCATTAATTACTCACCCTCATGTTGTCCAGAATCTGTAAGACCTTTGTTTATCTTCACAACACAAATTAAGATATTTTTGATGAAATACAAAAGCTTTCAGGCCCTACGTTGTTGAATTAAGTCATTATTTTTGTTTTCGTGTTCTTGTAGCTTCATAAAATAAAGGTTGAATAAGTTTTTTGGCCTTTGAACATTGTAATTACATTATTGTCTATGTAGGGTCAGCTCTTAGATATAATAAAAAATAACTTTATTTGTATTCTGAAGATGAGCAAAGGTCTTAGGGGTTTGGAACGACATGAGGGTGAGTAATTAATGACAGGATTTTTTATTTTTGGGTAAACTATCCCTTTAAGAGTTTTTGTTTTGAACTGCAGTACCGTCTTCAAACAGCAGATGGCTGTCAAGTTATTATTATTATTTTTTAATAATGTCCTACAGTGAAGACTTTAGTGGAAGCTGGTTTTTAACAGCTCATCTACTTTTGGCTAGTATTAGATTTTTAAATATGGGTGTTGTTGTTACCTTTCTTTTAAGATAAGTCATTAGATGTATTATGCAAGCTGAAGATTACTAGGCAAGGCAAGTTTGTTTGTACAGTAGGAATACTAATGGTTCACAGAGGCATAATAAAACAAAAAATGTATATGAATTTTAGACCATTTAATAGCATACATATATTAAAAACATTGAGAAAGTTACTGAAAAGATGTATTATGACAAATTAAAAAAGAAACAAAGTATAATGCTTGGTTATAAGATGTGCGTGGGCCTGTTTTTATAGTATTGTTGTTATTATTACTGATATAATTTATTTTTTGCCGTATTGTAGCATCTGGAAATGTGCCATCATTGGGAGGAAACTTCCACACTGGGGTTGGGAGGGAGTCAAGAGCTGCCACTCTGCAGAATGGTGAGTGTTTATATACATTATATGCTTTCCATGAAGAATTCATATGCACTTTATCCACCCTTCATTTACCTCTTGACAGAAAGACACAAAAATTAAGCACAAAAGTTTTGAATTGTTCATTAAAACTACATTTATTTGATTAGACATAAATAGTAACCATTTAAAATAACTGTTTATCATATGTATACATTTTATTTATTTATATGATGACAAAGCTGAATTTTCAGCAGCCTTTACTCCAATCGTCTTTGGGAAATGAGCCCTCAGAAATCATTTTAATATGCTGATTTGATGCTCAAAAATAATTTCTTCTCCTTATTATTAATGCTAAAACAACTGCTTTTTATGCAAAACGTGATACATTTTTTAGCATTCTTTAATTAATAGAAAGTTCAACAGTACAGTGTTTATTTAAAATATTTGTAACATTATAAATTACTCTCTTTTGTGCATTTTAATTTGTGAAATGAAAAATTCCTAATGGTTTTTATGAAATTAAAAATTTGTGGTTTTAACTTTTTAGATTTTATGCCTAAGGTATCTTATCTCTATACCCTTTATGACTTTCACTTCATTCTCACAGTTTGTAATCTAAATATTTGAACTGCTTTGTCTTGATTCCTTCACACAGAGCTGTAAATGTTTATAGTTTTAATCTTTTCTAACATACAAATTTCATGTTCTTTGCATTAAGTATGTGTCATTGTAAAGTTTTGTAATTTGTAGTTTCTAAATTTGCCAAAGCATTTTGAAACTGATTTCCTGTAAATATGAGTCACTGACAATTTAACAACTTGTACAGTATTGTTTGTTTTATATATGTCCGTGTAATGTTCCATTCCATCAAACAACATGATTGAGCAAGATGGTTAAGTATATGCGTCCTGTGTTTCAAAGAAAGGGGGATTCTTTGGAATCTGTGGGCTTGTGTAATGTGGTTTCAAGTTAAGCGTGTGAGGTTCATTTCAGCCAGATGGTAATAGTTGTTTTTGAAAGAGGCTTATTAAGCCTGAGAAGTCAGAAGGTGTGGTGCGTTTATGTGCTTTTGTGTAGTAACCGATGAATCAGATTGTTCAGACAACCGTATGGTCTGTGTGTGAGCTGGGAGGGAGATGCAGAGGCCACTTTTATTTGTGTGTGTGTGTGGGAATGTACACATGTGATTAATGGCCTCATGTCTGCATCGAGATTTATACTATCTGTGTGTGGTGAGAGAACAAAAGATGTTCTGTGAGATCTTGCGTCTGTATAAACAGATCTGCTTTCAACTTGAAGATGCTCTCCTCCCACTCCAAAAGACTCATATCTGTTCTTAAACAGCACGTCCACAGCAGGTGCTCATACAGAACGTAACTAAACCTTTACTTTGTAGTAACTTTGTAAAAACACACATTTTGATTGTGGTTAAACTGTTTTTGGCATTAACTTTAAAAATAGTAGAAGCACTTTAAAGGAGAAGTCCACTTCCAAAACAAAGATTCACGTATAATGTACTCAGCCCTTGTCATCCAAGATGTTCATGTCTTTCTTTCTTCAGTCGTAAAGAAATAGTTTTTTGAGGAAAACATTTCAGCATTTTTCTCCTTTTAATGGACTGATATGGTGCCCCGATTTTGATCTTCCAAAATGCAGTTTAAATGCGGCTTCAAACGATCCCAGATGTGGTTGTAAACGATCCCAGCCGAGGAAGAAGGGTCGTATCTAGCAAAACAATCTGTTATTTTCTTTAAAAAAATACTTTTTAATCTCAAACGCTCATCTTGCCTTTCTCTCCATGAACTCTGTGTATTCTGTCGAAAAACTCCAATCGTATTTTCTCCATCAACTTAAAGGGGTCATCGGATGCTCACTTTTACATGTTGTTTTAACATTAATGTTTGTTGGCAGTATATGTACAAATCTACCCTATAATGATAAAAATCCATGCATTGGTTTTTAATTAATCTGTAAACATAATATTCCCTTTTTCAAATCGAGCCATTCTCAGATGCCTGTCGTTGTGGCGTCACACCAACAGAGGCCGCTCCCACGATAGTTGATTGACATGAGCGTTTTACCTTAGATCAGCTGTAACAGTCCGACCTCCATTGTTTTGATGCCGGAGCAGGGATGTAAGTTAGACAAGAGTATCTCCGATTGAGCGATTGAGGTGTTGTGTTGCTGGATGTAATAATGAACATAGTGGTCGTCATTTACTCCCGACATCTGAGCCGCTGAAGATGCAGTGGATTACATTTGTTTGTGAAGGGAATGCGCCTCCTGATCTACATATATCCGTCTATGTTCACGCGAATCATTCATGATCCAGCTTCACTTACAGCAGAAGTGAGTATAAGTTTTTTTTTATGAATCTTTGCGATCGCCTTTCCTAATAATGTGCTAGTTAGCAAGTTTAGTGGCTAAACGCAGCTAAACGTAGCTAAATGCAGCTAAAGCAAACAGACTCGTCTCTCCACAGAGAGAAGAGAGGGGCGGGGCGAGCAGAGCTTATTTGCATTTAAAGCAGCCTCGACCAGAATGAGATGATTTTTGCAGAGCTGATTTTGGCAAGGTAAAAATGGTGTTGTTTTACACAACCATTGAGAATTTTTAACCAAAGTATATTATAGACTTTTCGTTAAGACCCTAAAGAATCATATCAACTTGTGGAAAATGGCCATCCGATGACCCCTATAAAAAATTATTTCAAAATTATCCTACATCGCTGCAGAAGTTCCGACCCAGTTTTTGCAACGTGAACATGCAAAGAAGATCAAACACCCTTAACAGATAAGGTAAAACAACGATATAGGTTGTTTTCGAAGATGAGGGAGAACATGAGATGGGAGTTTTTCGACATACCCTAACTGTCATGAACTGGAACAAAAACAGTCCAGGTTTGCCAAAGCATTTTGAAACTGATTTCCTGTGAATATGAGTCACTGACAATTTAACAACTTGTACAGTATTGTTTGTTTTATATATGTCCGTGTAATGTTCCATTCCATCAAACAGCAAAAACAAAAACAGTCCAAGCAGAGTAAGACAAGATAAGCGTTTGGCATTAAAAAGTATATAAGTTGTATTCCTTTTTATTAAAATAACCGATTGTTATACTACATAAGACCCTTCTTTCTCGGCTGGGATCGTTTACAACCGCATTTGGGATCGTTTGAAGCCACATTTAAACTGCATTTTGGAAGTTCAAAATCGGGGCACCATATCCGTCCATTATATGGAGAAAAATGCTGAAATGTTTTCCTCAAAAAACATAATTTCTTTACAACTAAAGAAAGAAAGACATGAACATTGTGGATGACAAGGGGGTGAGTAAATTATCTGTAAATTGTTGTTCTGGAAGTGGACTTCTCCTTTAAAAGCATTATTTTAGTTGACTGCAACAAGGAAAAATACACACTTCAGTATACTTACAGTAGATTTCACCTAGAAATCTAGAAATCTCTTTAGTAACACTTACCATACTTTCCAGTTTTATTCATATCCATATTCTGGTTCTGTTCATATATCGTTTGACTGATCTAATCAATTATTTCCTAAAGCATGGTGAAAATGTATTTTCCGCCCTATAGTTTTTGTTTCTGCTGTTACACTTGAATGTATGTAAAAACATGGAAGAAAAGATCTGTTACTATTTTTGTTTCTATTTTTGCCTAGGAAAAAATGCTAAACCAAGAATAATCTGTGAATAATCTGATTTAAAAATCACTCCAAAGTGCTTCAGTTGTTTTTGTTTGTTCGGTTTGTTTAGATTTAAACACAACATAGAGTTCTACTGGTAACCCAAAGATTGTTGGTTCAAACCCAAAAGGGGCAAACCAGGGGCTTTACCGTGTGTTTCCGCTGTTAAATTTCACTCAAAAATTAAAATTCTGTCATTAATTACTCACCCTTATGTCGTTCCAAACACCGTAAGACCGTTGTTCATCTTCAGAACACAAATTAAGGTACTTTTGATTAAATCAGAGAGCTTTCTTACCCTGCATAGACAGCAAAAAGTATTGTAGCTTCATAAAATTACAGTTGAACCACTGATGTCTGTCACATGGACTATTTTAATGATGTCCTTACTACCTTTCTGGGCCTTGAATGTGGTAGTCACATTGCTGGGTCATGAAAGATAGATTAATTGTTGTTCTGAAGATGAATTAAGTTCTTGCGGTTTTGGAACGACATTAGCGTGAGTAATTAATGCCAGAATTTTCATTTTTGGGTGAACTATCCCTTTCACTTCTAAGGGATTAATGAACTGTAAATGTGCTGTTAAAAGGCCTGACTGTTTTGTTTTGATTGTGTTTTGTTCAGCTAAGCGACAAATTAATCATCTCGGTCATCAGCTTCAAATGAATCAGCACTGTCTGGACACTGCCTTCAACTTTTACAAGATGGCCCTCTGCAAGCATCTGACCAGAGGACGCAAATCATCCCACGTCATCGCTGCCTGTCTCTACCTCGTCTGCCGAACAGAGGGAACACCTCGTATCCTTTTAGCTATGAGGTGACGGAAACATTCAGAGAAAGTGTCTGTTATTCAGGGTGTGAATGGTTTAGGATGGGTATTTTTACATAGTTGTGATGCTAACTTGAGAAGATACTGATTGATTGATTTTTTTTTTTTTTTTTTTTTTTAATGTTTTTTTTTTTAAAGAAGTCTCTTCTGCTCACCAAGCCTTTACTATTTAAAATAACACTTTTCTATTTGATTTTATTTTAAAGTGTAATTTATTCCTATGATTTCACAGGTGAATTATTAGCATAATTACTCCAGTCACATGATGGAGAAATAATTCTAATATTCTGATCTTTGGGTCTTTCTATTCATCGAAGAATCCTAAAAACAATGTACTCAACTGTTTGAAATATTGATAATAATAATAATTATGTTTCTTAAACAACAAATCAGCATATTAGAATGATTTCTGAAGGATCATGTGACAGTGAAGACTGGAGTAATGATGCTTAAAATTAAGCTTTGTTCACAGAAATGAATTACATTTTAAAATGCATTCAAATAGAAAGCAGTTATTTTAAATAGTAAATGTATTTTGGATCAAATAAATGCAGACTTGGTGAGCAGAAGAGACTTCTTTAAAAAACATAAAAAAAATCCTACTGTCCAAAACTTTTGACAGATATATATATATATATGTATATATGAGGAGAGATTGCAAAATAGAATGAGGAGTAAAAGTGACTCAGATTGCATTTCATGGAAAGAAGACGGAGCGGTAAGGAAGAGGAGAGATTGAGCAAGAGGGGTCCTCTGTGGGAGCTGATAGTCAATGGTGTTAGTCAGTCGTCTTGATTTGGTCTCCTCACATATGTCTGTCTGCATTCCCTACCGCACACAAACACTCACAGCGTTTAATGCTTAGTCATATAGCCTTGGTTCTCCTGTGTGTGAACACTCATGATTTTTGTAATAATCATCCTACACTCTCACACTGACTCACTGAGTCAGAGTCTAACACAGGTTGTTATCTTTACTGTGTATGTGTATAAAATCATCGACTTCCTGTTTAGCCTACGTTGCAGCGAGACCTCATCTGGTGTCTGAGACGGGGTCTCGCTTGTATTAGAGTTGGCCTTTTCAGGGTGTTTATGTGCGTTCAAATTGAGGCAGGAAATAAGGCAGGGAGTGTCTCTCAGGAGACTGCATTAGGCCTGCATTACACAGAAAAAACTTCTCTGGAACACCCTGCTTTAGTTTATTATAGTTTGAGTGTTTTTTTAATAATCTTGTAGGGGGTTGGAGGCGAGGCCTGGCGGTAAGTGCACATCCTCAGGCGTTTTACCTCATGCGGTGCAAGTTCAAATCCGGATCATGACATTTCCTGATCCATTTCTATGTCTTCTACAAGACATTTCCAGTTATTAAAACGAGCAAATGGATCTAAATAAATTAGTGCTCTCAAACGATTGATCGCATCCAAAATAAAAGTTTTTGTTTACATAATATTTGTGTGTACTGTGTGTATTTATTATGTGTTTATATAAATATACACACGCATGCAAGGGCATTTTTAAGAAAAATTTTATATATTGAAGATATTTATATGTCATATCAATTAGATGAATATAAATATATACATGTAAATGCATGCAAATATTTTCAAAATATATACTGTATGTGTGTGTATTTATATATACATAAATATAGCTGCAAGCAGTGATAACGGGGGATCAAGCACTTTAAGACATTTAAGCACATTACATATTATTGGAATTACATATTATTTATCAAAAGGCATTACATATTATTTATCAAGCCTATAAATACCTAAATCAGTGATTAAAAAAAAAAAAGCTTTTTTGGCAAATCCAGGTCATTTACTATAGAAATTTGATTTTTTTTTTTTTTATGACTGTAGTAGCACCAGCTGTGGTCAGATATCCCTAAAACTTTGCATGTTTGTTTAGAATCACCTGTTGCTTGTGTTTACTAGGTTTTGTGAAGTTTTGAGTTTTCATTTAGGCTTTATAGGTATTTGGGGAGTTCAGATGCAAAAGCCTTTAAATCCATCTGACGTTTTTCTTTAAAATAAGCATTTTTATCAGGCTTCTATGTATAAGTTTCTACCTAAGTACCAGTACCTCTGATTGGGCTGAGGCTGGGATTTAGCGAGTTTAAAGTAAAAGTATTTGGACGTATACTATGTTCGAGAGCATTCACTCAGTATCAGTATCTTATTTTTGACCAAGGTGGCTTTTAGAGGGTTTTGCATCTGAACTCTTCATTTGTACAGGCCCTTTTTTACAAACAACCTTGTTATAGCTTGCCAAAGGGTAAATTTCAACTCTTTTTTTTTTTTCTTTTTTTTAATTATTGGCCTAGAGAGTCCAGAGAATTGCACTGCAGTGTTTTTTTCAGATTGACTAAAAAACCTAGGAATAGTTCTCAAAAGTATTTTTATTTTTTTTTTTACATTTTTTTTTTTACATTTTTTTTTTTTTTTTTTTTTTTTACCGTCTAACAAACACTTGATTGACAGCAGTGGTTCTAGAGGCAAAGTTATTCGGAACGAGGTGGTCTATCGTATAATACGAGTATCGTACATATGTGTGAAAAACCAGGCAATATACATTTGTTTACGTCCTTGAAATGCGATATTGCCCCCCTGTTTTTTTCAGTTCGATTGGCCTCCGTTAACCTGCTCAAGGTGCTCAGAGTTCATCGGCCTATGGCAGTCATGATTTTTGAGATATGCAAATGTCTTAATAGCCACTTGTGGCAACTTTGGATCAAGACAGTGCGTACCGATTTTCATGTCGATAGGACAAACTGTGGTGTAGTTATGGCCGTTGTTAGTTTTTTTTCCTCTTATAGCACCACCAGGTGGCCAAGCTCTGCGACTTTTTGTTTTTTTTTTTTTTTTTGTCAGGTGACCACAGATTCAGCTCTTACATACACGTTGTGAGTTTGGCAAAGATATCTCATTCCGTTCAAAATTTATGGCCGTTTTAGTAAAGGCAGCCCTGCCCGCTTTGAACATTTTGGTGTTCCTTTTGTGATGGAGAGTCGAAAGTTCAACTTTTTTTTGGTAATTATTGATATTTACTTCCCAAAGAACCTTTATGCTCTGGTTTGGTTCAGATCGAGCGAAAAACCTAGGACTAGTTTGCAAAAGTAGGTTTTTCAAAAAAATACTAAATTTCACTTGATGATGGACAAATCTGAGGCGTGTGTTTTGCATGAGCCAAGGATTCCAATGACATGAGCCACTTGAGCCTGTGAGAAACGGTTAAGGAATTATGAGCAATTTCATAATTTATAAAAATAAAGTGGGTATGAATGTGTCGTCTTTCTAATGGTAACCAACTCAAAACGTTCTCTCCACCAGCATGAGGTGCAATCGATAACTGACACATTTATGGATGAATGGATGGATGTTTAATTGGACCAGTTTATTGATATAGAAATGCTGCTTGTGAAAACGCTCAAGTACGAGGTGATTTTATTCAGCTTTCATCTGCTTTCTACAGTCTAAAAATGTTACTCACATATGTGTGCATTTGGATTTTCATGGACGATGCTGCTCGCTTTCACTTGTCCAAAAAAATGCATAAATAGAGGGAACAGAAGCTAACAGCGTGTATCTTTCCGTCTCTCTGAGATTACGTAATGTACGTGTTCAGTCAGACGTCTGGTAGGGTTACATAAGAACTCATGAGAGAGCTTTCACTTTCTGCACAGGAGGATGAAGGCTGTGTGTGTGTGTGTGAGTGGGAGAGAGAGAGAGAGAGAGAGAGAGCGCGCAAAGCATTGTTGGTCTCAATCTCCACTGGAAAGGGTAAATTTAGCCAAACAACTAGAATTATTTTCCAAATGTCAGCCTCCAATGGTTTTTTGCTTTCAGGATAGTTCTAAAACACCACTCCGGCTGAGTTTGTGGACTACTGTAGCTGTATTCCCATTTTATATTTGACTGTTTTTTTTAATACTTTGACACTTGAACACTGTAAATTCTTTAAAATATCGTCTGTAAAGTGATTAGAGAAGACATTAATGGCCTTTAGCTAATTTTTCCATATGTGAGATGTCTCCCTGGAAAGGTTAAATCCTAAAAAATGAGCATGAGTTTAACCAGGTCATCCATAATCCCGCAATTTAGAATTATCTCTTATTGTTGCCAGGGTGACTGAAAATCCCACAATGACGTTTTTTTAATGGGATGTTTTAATACACTTTGTCTTGATTGGACAGGTGTATTGGTCTCCATGGACACAGAGTACTCGGTTGCTGGGAGACAAGGAATTCCAGGGTTCACGGGTTGGTGGTTCCGTGGAGCTTTGCTCAAAGAGGGAAAATGTCAAGCAAAGGGACCAAATCTGACCAAAATCCCTTTCTTCTTCTTGCCTGTCTATCTCTTCTTCAAGTGTCTCTGTACATGCTTGCGTTATTATGGTCATTATTGCACAGTACCTAGAGTATTAGACTAAAGAGTAAAGGTCATGGGTTTGATGCCAAGAAAATACTATGGATAGCTATGGATAAAATTAATTCCTGTACCGTTTCTTTAATGCACTTTCTCAGACATGCTGCTGGACTTGAGTGACCTCCTGCAAGTAAGTCCAGCATATCTATCTATCATATATATATATATATATATATTTGACCCTGGACCACAAAACGGGAATATTTGTAACAGTATACATTGTATTGGTCAAAATGATACATTTTTCTTTTATGCCAAAAATCATTAGGATATTAAGTAAAGCTCATGTTCCTTGAAGATATTTTGTAAATGTCCTACTGTAAATATATCAAAAGTAAATTTTTTAGTAGTAATATGCATTGCTAAGAACTTTATTTTGACAACTTTAAAGGCAGTTTTCTCCAGATTTTCGATTAGTTGTTTTTCGGCCAAATATATAATTTTAAATATATATTTATATAAACAAAATATATCTAATTTTTCTTTAAACCTAGTAATACATTTTGGAAATTTGTAATTTTTAAAATAAAAGGTTATGCACTGTTTTAGGTCAAATAAAAGCAAATTTGTGACATCATTCATGTGAAAGGGAGCCAAACGAAATGCTAAAACATTCTAAAGTTCATGTACATTTTTAATTACAGCTTTTCACTCAGACTTATGCTAGTATAATTTACAACGAATATGCATTAAATAGTAACGTGATGCAAAATAAATGCACTTTCACTACCATCCCAGACGTTTGAACCCAGTTAGTGTTCGAAAGCCATTTTCGTCCAGCTGGTGTGTCCGTTTTATATTTTTACCCTCCCAGCTGTCCTATTAAACCCCCTCCCTGTCCCACACGCTAACACGCAGATCCTGTCCACTGCGGTATTTGAGTCATTAGGGGATTTTGCCAGTGAAAGGACCCATAAATTCCTTTGCTCTCCCCCAGACAGAGGAGCTCTTTTGAGGCATAAGGCTGTCGCCGCCCCTCTCAGGTCAGGAGTGTGTGAGGGCCATCCTACTTTTCAGTGCTCACGACCTTTGACATCAACCAAAAAAGATTCCTCTTTACTGCCACAGGGCCCAGATGGAAGAAACAGGGTGTTTGTGCTTATGCATGTGCGTCATTTTTCATGGATATCTTATTTTTTTAATAATATTAAGGTGGTCCTTTATGATAAGCGCTGAGTTATATGATGTTTTATGAAATATTTTTGTTATTGTAGTTCATCCTCTAAGGATAAGACACAGATATAGAGTTTGTGAGAAAGTGAAGACTCTGTGGTGATGCTGGTACAGATCCAAACCCCAGAGCTATGAACTCTGCAACCTTCAGCATCTGTTAAAATACAGCGTTATCTTCCTTTATCTTATATCTCCCCCTCTTTCTGTATTTGTAGTCATTTTTTTCCTTAACCACAAATTTGTGTCCATTTCTCACTCTTTCTTTCTTTCATTCCCTAGGTGAATGTGTATGTTTTGGGAAAGACCTTCCTTGTTTTAGCCAGAGAGCTGTGTATCAACGCACCAGCTATTGGTAAGCATCACATAAGTGACATTGTAGTTTCCCATGATGCTTTGCTGTTCATCCACATTGACTGGTACTGTGTAGTGCTGCTGTTAATGCCCAGAGGGTGCCGTGCAACTGTAAATTAAGCTTTTCTTGCAATGTAAATGTTTAACCTGAACTGAACACTTGACTGTGTTTTAAGTAGTCAGTCAGTCATTGAAGTTTAGATGAGAAAATGACACTTCTCAGTTTTAAGGTTTTGAAAGGTCAAACTTTACCCAGAGTGAAACCGTAAAGACAAGTCTTATAACTGTGCATTAGACAAAAGAGAACAAAATACTGTTTGATGAATAAAAACAAATATTTTATGATTTTGCAGGCTCTTGAAACCCTTTTTAGGTCACTCAGCATCAAGCTGTCAACAAATAACCATTAAATAACAAGACAGAGGAAAAGCTGCCTAGTTTCAAGTGCAAACTGCCCATGATTCACTATACACAGGCAGAATATTGAATAATTAGAAATAAAATGTGCTTAAATTAAAGTACATGTTATAAGAAATAAATAAGTTCGGGCAGCATTCCATTATATGCGAGACGTAAAAACGAATGAGAGGGGATCGTCTCCTCTTCTAGTAGTGTCTTGCAGCTATATTGTGAGTAAAGGCATTTATTCGAGAGGGGAAACCCCCCCTGCTGTCTCTTCATTAAGGGATCAGTCCAAGTTTTCATGCATAAAATATCAGCTCTGGAATCTGTCCCCCCCTGCACCCCTGTCCCATTAGTACTGTCAGAGGAACACTGAAACTGAAAGGTGACTTTCCCACACTGCACTTCTGTCATTCCTTCCTGTCCAAAATAACTTAGCTCGCTCCCGTCAAGAACGGCGCTAACCGTGTAGAACGCATCTTGCTCCACTTGTACTGGGTGCTCGAACCACACGGGGAACGTTGAGCTAGAACCGTCTGACACAAATTTGGTCAAGTTTTGTGCCAGAAGCACTCCCTGTCTTTTCAGTTCAATTCTGACGCTATATTCCGCCTTCCCTCCGCTGGAACCATACAGGCCGAGTCCGGCGATAAACACGCGCTTGTCCACAGCGAACTGGATGCTGTCGCAGCGTCCACGGTAGCGCCACTGGTTGCTTCGGTATGCAGAAGATTGGAACCGGTGACAGCGTTGCGGCGTCAGCCCCTTTCTGGGCGCAACCGGGAATCCCAGTGCAGGTTTCGTAGCAGCCGTGTACCAGAGAAAGATGCTGTGTGTTTCCTCAAGGGTTAAAATGTTCGACTGCGCAGCTCCGTCTGCATATTCCTGCAGTGTCATAGAAGGCAGACGCACAAGGTGCAATGCCTTCCCCAGCATGGAGCGCTGGTTCTGTGGCGTTGGGGTCAGGCCTTGTCTCCGACACTCTGCGTCGGCCCATCCCAGAACGGCTTGGAAGACCACTGCCTCTTTCACATTTAGGGTTTCCCTCTGTAAGATGTGTTCCAGTGTGGGCAGGTCGATCTCGGTGAAGCCTTCTGAGCGCAGTGCAAGCTCCGCCTGGGCGTCGATCACTTCCCAACACCTCTGAGTGAGCTCCGGCTCCTCAAACAGCCGACTTTGAGATAGCAGCACGCATGCGTTTCGCGCCTCCAGGCTCGTCTCGAGGAAACCCACACATGCGCGAGCCAGAGCAGACACCAGGTATTTCTTGGCAGCGTAAAGCGTGGCCAGTACTGTGTCGGCCGCCAGCTCTATCTCATCACTGTACATGTATCTGATAAAGAAGAGGGAGATAGAGAGGTTAGGGTCAATTTTAAAGGGATAGTTCACCCAAAAATGAAAATTCTGTCATTAATTCCTCACAGTCATGCCGTTCCAAACCCGTAAGACTTTCGTTCATTTTTGGAGCACAAATTAGAGAAGTCCACTTCCAGTACAACAATTTACAGATAATGTCCTCACCCCCTTGTCATCCAAGATGTTCATGTCTTTCTTTCTTCAGTTGTAAAGAAATTGTTTTTTGAGGAAAACATTTCAGGATTTTTCTCCATATAATGGACTGATATGGTGCCCCGATTTTGAACTTCCAAAATGCAGTTGAAATGCGGCTTCAAGCGATCCCAAATGCGGTTGTAAATGATTCCAGCCAAGGAAGAAGGGTCTTATCTAGCGAAACGATCGGTTATTTTCATAAAAATAATACAATTTATATACTTTTCAATGTCAAACGCTTGTCTTGTTTTGCTATTCCCGACCTCTGTTTTTGTTCCGGTTCATGACAGTTAGGGTATGTCGAAAAACTTCCATCTTATGTTCTCCCTCAACTTCAAAATATCGCTGTTTTACCTTTTTTGTTAAGGGTGTTTGATCATCTTTGTATGTTCACTTTGCAGAGACTGGGTTGGTACTTCTGCAGCGATGTAGGATGATTTTGAAATGATTTTGAATTTGAGGAAGAAAATACGATGGGAGTTTTTCGACACACCCTAACTGTCTTGAGCCAGAATACACAGAGTTCAGACAGAGCAAGACAAGATGGGCATTTGAGATTAAAAAGTATTTAAAATAGTATTTTTTTTTTTTTTGGAAGTTCAAAATCGGGGCACCATATCAGTCCAGTATATGGAGAAAAATGCTGAAATGTTTTCCTCAAAAAACAATTCTTTACGACTGAAGAAAGAAAGACACAAACATCTTGGATGATAAGGGGGTGAGTACATTATATGTAAATTGTTGTTCTGGAAGTGGACTTCTCCTTTAAGATATTTGTGATGAAATCCTTAAATAGTCCATGTGACATCACTGGCATCACTGTTTATGAAATTAACAATATTTTAGAGAAAAGCGAGCACCTGCATCGTGATACTCTCCAAAATGGCGCTAGGGTGACAGAGAAGAATTGTTGAATAAAATCTTTATATTTGTTAAATTATGGTTGAACCACTGATGTCACATGGACTATTTTGTCGATGTTCTTGGTATCTTTCTGGACCTTTGACCATGGTAGGACTCTTGCTGTCTATGCAGGGTCAGAAAGCTCTCGGATTTCATCAAAAATACCTTAATTTGTGTTCCAAAGATGAACGAAGGTCTTACAGACTTGGAACAGCATGAGAGTGAGAAATTAATGACAGAATTTTAATTTTTGCCTGAACTAACTCTTTAAGTTTAAAGCATAAAACGCTGATCTGTTTAACATGCTCTTTTTTTATTGCATCACTACTGCTTTAAATAGTGACTTCCCCGGGAAAAAGTACATCATTCGCATTCGCAATCCAATAAACGATCTCTAATAGCTCTGAAATAAGAGGGCGACTCCTAAACCAAGACATCACTGTCGGGGCCTCTGTGAACCCATCTGTGCTGCCTGGCATGAAAGCCCAGTCGCCCTGTTATTAATGCCCGGATGTGATTAGTGAGTGAGTCTTACTTGAGCAGGATGAGAAAAGCAGCGGGTTCCACATCTGGAATATGGATATCAGAATCCCCTTCCGCGAGATCCCCGTAAAACATGGCACAGAAAACAGAGCTCCCCACTGCCAGCACATACTGAGAGAGGGGGGAAGAGACAAACCATCAGTGTTTTATCTAATTCCTGGATTTCTTCCTTTTTTTGACACCTATTTCTGTTCAGCTGATGGTTCAGTTTTGGTGACAAAAAAAAAAGAGAGGTGTGTGGGCTCACCTTATGTGCTGGGACCCTTTCTGATTCACCGGGTGTACCAACAATGAAATGAACATCTGCCATGTGTTCATTATTGAACATTAGTGCATTTCTGCAAGTAAACATAAATAAATTTAGTCAAATTTTAAATTATATTATTTAATAAATGTTTAGATATGATAATTATATATAAGATAAAATTACATATTAAATATATTAAACATCTAAATAGACGCTTTATGAATCTCTCTGTGGAATCTCTCATTAATCTTGATTTAATGTCTTGCCTTTCGCGTAATGTCGGGTGCGCGGAGTTCCAGCTGGGAATTTCCACGTTGTTGTTGTTGATGTTTTGCTCTGTGGTCGGTGTGGTGGCGATGGACGCGGTGGTCTGCGCAACCGGCTCCACGCTCCTCTTTTTCTCTGGCAGGCTCAGCATCACAGTCCCGTTCTTCTGCACTGTGGCGTGATCGTTCACCGGGCACAGTTCCGCTGCCATCCTTTTCTTAAGGGAAAGAGTTAAGATGTTATAGCACAGAGACAGCCTGCCGGGGTGCTTGTTTGTCCGCTTCAACTTCTTTAACGTTTCGGGGAGCAGAAGTAAAAAAGTAACACATTTCATGATCCGGCCATGATGGGACAGCTTGCATTCCGGCGCAGTGGGCATCAGAACAAAAAAGTTTGCCAAAATGCGCTTAGAAAAAATAAGTGTCAGCTACAACCGTGGTCCGTGGTATTCCTAAATAATATTGCGTGGTGTCCGTGGAAACAAAAACAGCTTCGCTGTCATTAAACGGTCACGTAAATATTCATATTTCAGAGAAAAATTCATAGATATGCCATCCTCTTTTTTCCCTCACAGCCTCTTATACCGAAAACTCCGATCCAAATCGGGTTGAAATCACTCAGAAACCTTCCAACAAATAGAGTATGTAGTCTTATAACAGCCAAGCAGGTCTTTCCTCTGCTGTGGCCACACGGAATGATGAAGTTTGAGTTTATTTTGAGCTCTCTCTCTTTCGTCTGACGTCAGAAGTGGAGGGTTGTCTCTCCAAGAGCTCTCTATCCCTCCTATAATTCTGTGTTGCCATGTCTGGCTGTTATAAGCAACAGCATTATGTGTTGTTTTGGGGATTATTCACAGTATGTATATGTGAATATATGGATATACACACACAATATATATACATTTTTCTTATATATTGAATATATTTATCGTACATATCCATTGCCACGAACCAGAGTGTTTGTTTTTGTACGCGGGATCTGGCAACCCTGCGAAAATAGAATCTCTCTGTGGACTATATGCAGTGATGGGGATTTTAAATTTTTCATATATACAACTACATGTTTATAAGTTTATACTATAAACGTCTCCTGTAATGTTCCGAATCAAATAAAAGATCTTTGCTGGATGATTTCTGCGCGTTAAATACTAAGTTCGTCCGTACACGTCGTTTGTCTTCGTTCCTCAGTATGTTTCTCCTTAAACACTCACGATGTAACTTAATTCAAACACTAAATGCATAGCCATTATTTGTATGCTATATCACGCAAAGGTTTCTCTTTAAAGCAATTAGTGCAATATTTCGCGTACACCAGGCATCACCATCGATACATTTCAACCCGCACGCTGCAGATTGTTACAAACCAGCCTGCGTTCAGTAAATGTAACGTTTACGTCACACTGTAACTCTTAAGAGAAAACATCGTGCGTGTTCTTACCTTAAATTCTGTATTTTATACGTGCGTTTGTTGTCATCACACGGCTAAGACGGTGCGCTCGATTCAAAGCGATGTCAAAAGTTTTATTGCTCCGGTTCACGGTTGGTCGTGATGGAGTCTGAAACCGGACGAGGGCTGGACTTGTGAAAATACTGTAGTGCGCACGACTGCTCTCCGTTTTCCCAGTCAAGTCCTAGCGCAGCGTGATGCTTCTCTCTCCCCCGATCTCTTCTTTTTCCCACACACAGCACAGACGGATCTAAGCGGCTTATAGTGAACATATGTAGCGGGGATTAGATCAGTGTTTCCTAACCTTTTTTGTTTTATGTACCCCCACAGTCCCATCATTAGGGCTCCAGGACCCCTTCATCAACATTAAACCAAAATGCATTCATTATGTTGTGCTAAATATACTGGATGCATATTTAACATTATGGCCATTAATACGATTATTCACTTAACTACAGTGTTTTTCTTTGTTCAGTTCATATTTTGCTGTATTTATGCAACACGTGTATATTTTATAACTCAGTTGCTTACATGGCATTAAAAACTGTACTGCTGCTTCTACAGTTATTCAGTTTCAAACATTTAATATTGTTGGTAAAAAATATATATTTGGACAAATAGACTCTTTTAAAAAGATTCCTTCTTGGCATGTATGGTTTCATAAGACAAAATGTTCTTCAAACTAAAATAAAAAGGGTTGAATCACTGAAAGGTTCTTTTCCAAAAAAACCTTTTGAGATTTTTATTTTTTATTTTTTTTCCCAGTAGTGTAGCACCCCCTCAAACTGAAGCAGTTTATTAAATTGAGCTGCTTTTGCAAATCAAACATTGTTGCACATGTACACTGCCCTTTGAAAGTTTGGGATCAGTAAAAATTTTTAATGTTTTTTTTTTTTTTTTTTTTTTTTTTTACATAAGTGTCTTATGTCCATCAAGGCTGCATTTATGTAATCAAAAATACAAAAATATTGCAGTTTAAAGTGCTGTTTTTCTATTTTAATATACTTCAAAATTTAATTCATTAGTGTAATGAAAAGCTGAATTTTTAGCATCATTACTCCAGTCTTTAGTGTCACATGATCCTTCAGAAATCATTCTAATAGGCTTGATTTATTTTCAATGTTGGAAACAGTTTTGATGCTTCATATTTTTTTGTAACCTGCGATACTTTTTACAGCATTTATTCAAAATGGAAATCTTTTCTAAAAAAGATACATCCTTACTGTCACTTTGTTTCAATTTAACACATCCTTGCTGAATAAGAGTATTCATTTAATTCTTTTAAAAAAAGAAAGAAAAAAAGACAAGTGTACATTGTTACAAAAGATTGCTGTTTGCTTTTCTTTTTAACTTTTATTCATCAAAGAATCCTGAAAAAAATATCACAGGTTCCAAAAAAATAAAGTGTTTTCAGCACTAATAATAAATCAGTATATTAGAATAATTTCTGAAGGATCATATGACAGTGAAGATGGAAAATTCAGCCTTGTATCACAGAAATAAATTATATTTTTAAGCATATAAAAAAAGAAAACCATTATGTAAAATTCCAATAATATTTCACAATATTACAGTTTTTTTTTCTGTATTTTTGATCAAATAAATGCAGCCTTGATGCGCAGAAGAGACTTCTTTAAAAAACATTTCAGATCTTACTGATCCCAAACTTTTTAACAGCAGTGTATAAACACAAAAAAGTACACATGAAATTCATTCTTTTCACATTGGTTTTGAGCCAGTTTAAATCAGATATATATCTAATATCTGGACTTCTGAGCTACATCTAAAAATGTATATCCAATTCCCATTGGCATAATATCAGTCTAAGAAAATGTGTCATCTTTTGTTTTCTTAAAAAAGAAAAAAAACTGCATTTAAATTGATATTGGTTTGATTGACTTGCTGATGAGTTTGATGAGAACAATCTTGGAACAATCAAAAAAGAAAAAAAAAGAAAAAAAAAAAAAAAAAACGCTGGATTTTTATGGAGAAGTATGAGAGTTGAGAAAAATCTCTCTCTCTCCAGGGTCTAATTACAATGAAAATCAAAGACTATTTTTTTATATTTAAAAAAAAACCAAAAAAAACCCTTTACAGCCTTAATAATTTTGATGTCATCATTTCTGTTTTATCGTATTAAACAACTCAAAATCACCCCCGTGGAGCCTGATTAAGTACCCACTGGGCTTCACATATCCCTGATTGGGAATCATTGGATTAAATGGAAGATTTGCTGATGCCTTGTTGAGCAGAAAGACTTTTGAGTTTCTCACACAGTGCCATCATCTTTTGAAAATATTATTGGTAAACTGTCAGAAAACTGAGTTTGCTCTCTTACCTGTAATGTTTAGTGTGAGAGTCAAGCAGTTTGCTAAACCTTAATAATGGAGGTTCTCTGTATGTAGTATTTAATGAGAATTGTAAGCATAATGTTAATATTAGTTGCATTATTATGACTAATTACATTTTTAACTGAAAACTCATCAGCTGAAGTATTAGCACTTTAAACTTGTAGGCGAGGGTGTGATATTGTGTCCATTTAAAAAAAAAAAAAAAAAAAAAAAAAAACGCCTTCCACAAACCCTCACACTCATTAGCAGCTTTAAACTTTAGACTTGACACTGATCGGCTGAACAGTTATTGAACTGAAAATGCAACAGTGTGTTTGAGAAGGTCTAAATATACTCCGTCTAGCTTTGTAATTCCAAGAGTTTCGTTTCATACAGATCCGTGTCTTTATATCCCGCGCTTTGCACAAATGCTGGAATTTGGAGAGAAGAGCCATGAGGTTTCGATGACGGCACTGCGTCTCCTGCAGAGGATGAAGAGAGACTGGATGCACACGGGACGAAGACCTTCAGGCCTCTGCGGAGCAGGTAACCATGGCAACCCTCCCCTAACGGTGCGACCTCTTTAATGATGTGAGCTAGTGAAGGGTTGCTTTGTTACATGCGCAAAAGCACATACACCATCGCTGAAGCATCCACAGTTGGAGCGCACGCTATAGAAACCCCTTCCAGAACTTAGTTTTGTGTCAGGAAACATTTTAAGATACAGTTTGTCATAATGTGTAATTAGATCAGCTCATGCATTTGAAGCTGTTCCTGAATCGCCAATCAGTCTTGATGAAAGAGAATGGTTCCTGAAAGTGTTAGTTTTCTCACACTGCCTTTCTTGGCACTGTGAACTGCCCCAGAGATCCAATGCAGCTAATTTCTAATGCATTTTCATCAATATCGGTTTTACTTTCTCACAGTCTTGTGTAAACTTGACACAGTCTGTTAAGACTGAGTTCCAGTAATTAAGTTTTTAGAATAACTGACTCCTCCTGACTCTCAGTTTGAGTTTCTCTGCTCCCCCCCCCCCACCACTGCATAACCTGAATAATTAATCTCCCATTAATCTTTTAGAAGCAGCGCTGAGAAAAGAGGAAGCATGAGCCTAAAAGAGTTTGTTTCACAGCGAGAGATCAGAGACTTGAGAAAGAAAGGCAGGCCGATGGAGAGAATGAAAGAATGTGAGAAAAAAGCCAGAATGAAGACAAACTGAGAGGCTGAGAGAGCCGCTGAGTGTGATGAAGGCCTAAAGCTTGTTGAATAGTCCTCATGTAGTAGCTGGAACACAGATTGGTTTGATATCCTGCAGGGTTAACAGCAGAGGAAGAAACAGCTGTTTTTTTTTTATTACACCACATGAACCTGAGCACAGAATTGCGCTCGGTTAGCTATAGCTGAAACCCGTGGACATGTATGGGGAGAACGGGGTAAAATGTGCCACTCCTTTAATGTTACAAGATCATGTATTTAGATTTTTACTTCATTGAAGGGTCTATATAGATCTAAAAAATATTCACTATTGATTAAACGTTTAAGGTCGGTAAGATTTAAAAACATTTTTTTTGAAAGAAGGCTTCACCAAAGATGCATTTACTGGATCCAAAATACACTTAAAAGAGTGATATCATCAGTTTTAACATCTTTTAAAATGTAATTTATTCCTGTGATGAAAAAGCTGAATTTTCAGCAAGACATCTTCAGTACCACATGATCCTTGAGTTTATGAATTAGATTTTTTTTTTTTGTCCGTATTTGTATTTGAAATGTAAATGGTGTTTCACTTTAACACTTTTTGGAGAGATTAAAGGATTAGTTCATTTCCAGAATAAAAAATTCCTGATAATTTCCTCACCCCCATGTTATCCATGGTGTTCATGTCTTTCTTTCTTCAGTCAAAAAGAGGAAAGACATTCCAGGATTTTTCTTCATATAGTGAACGTCTGTACTTCCCAATGGGTTAAAGGACCAATTTGCATTTTCAATGCAACTTCAAAGAGCTCTACACGATCCCAGCCAAGAAAGGGTCTTGTATAGTAAAAAGTTTGGTCATTTTCTTAAAAAATAAAAATATTTCCAAAGGTAGAGTAGGGCAAAAAAAATCTCATTTCTCCTCCAACTTCAAAGTTGTTCTAGATCGTTTTTTTTTTACCTTAAGTAGTACACTTTGCAAACATTGGGTCGGTACTTGCACCTACATCATGCATGCGTGATTGCATAATGTGTGAGGTCGAGCTAATATTTGAATGTGTATTTTTCTTAGAAAATTACAGATTTAGCTAGATAAGACACTTATTCCTTGGCTGGGATTGTTTAGAGCTCTTTGAAGCTGCACTGAAACTGCAATTTGCACCTTTAACCTTTTGGCCACCTTTGAAGTCCACTATATGGAAAAAAAAATCCTTGAATATTTTTCTCAAATATGTAAAGACAGAAAGACATGAACATCTTGGATAACATGGGGATGAGAAAGTTATCAGGAAATTTTTACTCTGGAAGTGATCCTTACCTAATATTTATAGGGCAACCTAAATTAAAAGTGCCACACCTTACCCTGTTATCTATTAAAATTATGTGTCAGATTAAGCTGTTGTCTGCAGCTGTTAAAATAGTTTTGGAAAATGACAGTGAACCATAATGCCATGTTTCTAATTAGTTACTCTTTGAGGAATCATTTAAAACTCTTAAAAATCTTCAGTATCTTTTACATGCTTGCATGCTTTGTGGTGTTGGACATTCTTCAGTTTGTCAGGTAGTTCAGAAGCGCATCTGGCTCTTCATGTTTCTTTAATGAATCAGAGTGAAACAGGCATCAGGGGTTCTGCGGTATTGCAGGTGCATTTAATGTCTGTTTGTTCTGCCTGAGGTGAGTCAGTAGGGGGGCAGGTACAGCAGACGCACTTTTCTGGAGCCCTATAAATGTTTCATATTTGACTATGCGCCACTCTCCGTTTCTTCTCTCTCATCCTGTCTTTTTCTCCTGCCATTGGCTGAAAGTGTGAACGTTGTACCTACAGTTTGTGTATTTGTGTTCCCTGTAGCGCTCTTGGTTGCTGCCCGTATGCACGAGTTCCGCCGCACAATTAAGGAGGTTATTAGTGTGGTGAAAGTCTGTGAAGCCACACTGAGAAAAAGGTGTGTTTTCTCTTAAAATAGTCGTTTGTAGCAATATCATTAATATTACATAATTGGTGTAATTTTTGTGTTTTGGTGTTGCATATTTGGTGTTTTTTGTATATTGTGTTTCAAAGGCTTTGAATTTAGGGTCCATTTTGCTGTTCAGTTGTATGTCTTGACCCCCGGTTTGTTTGATTGACAGACTGAATGAATTTGAGGACACGCCCACCAGTGAGCTGACAATTGAAGAGTTTATGCGGGTGGATCTGGAGCAGGAGTGTGACCCTCCCTCTTACACGGCTGGACTCAGGAAGCAAAAGCTAAAACAGGTTACATAGCAAATTTGAACATTAAATCAGCCATTCTTGCAAATATGGACCACAAAACTATGGGATTATTTTTGTGCCAATAAGAATGAACGTAACTTTATAAAACTGAACGTAACTTTCCAAGAAACGATCAAAAATATGCCACTGCAAAAGAAGAAAAACACAATGAAAATGAAAAAATGAACTCAGTCGCACAAATTTAACATGCTCTTCAAATATGCTTCATTCTTTGTTAATGATTTTCAAAGAATCGTTTTCGCGAATCATGGATTCTGAATGCGTTGCCACAGCTTTCGCTTACTCTTCGCAAATTTTCGTTTGCTGTTTTGGCACAAACCTCTCGTGGGGGCGGGCTTAACAGCGATCTACTCTGATTGGCTAATGAGCTTTTGATGGACAGTTGCTCTCTGACCTGGAAGCACGGACGGTGACGTCAGTGGCGCACATATTGGAAAGTTGTTGCGGTGTGCAATACGTCGTGCTTTGTTTATATTAAGTATTAATGTTATTAGTATTTCACCTACGGTCGTCTCTTAGTTTCTAAAGATGAGCTCCCAGGAGAGACACGGAGTGGCATCATCTTCCACCTCAGCTTGTCCCTCAGGGCAGCTTGAAGTTCGTGTTGCTAAAGTAACGTTAATCAATAACATCGATAAAAGTTTTATTCATGTACAGTGTGCAACAGTTCTGATAGTTTCTATAAACAAAGCACGACGTATTGCGCCACTGACGTCACCGTCCGTGCTTCCAGGTCAGAGAGCAACTGTCCATCAAAAGCTCATTAGCCAATCAGAGTAGATCGCTGTTAAGCCCGCCCCCACGAGAGGTTTGTGCCAAAACAGCAAACGAAAATTTGCGAAGAGTAAGCGAAAGCTGTGGCAACGCATTCAGAATCCATGATTCGCGAAAACGATTCTTTGAAAATCATTAACAAAGAATGAAGCATATTTGAAGAGCATGTTAAATTCGTGCGACTGAGTTCATTTTTTCATTTTCATTGTGTTTTTCTTCTTTTGCAGTGGCATATTTTTGATCGTTTCTTGGAAAGTTACGTTCAGTTTTATAAAGTTACGTTCATTCTTATTGGCACAAAAATAATCCCATACAAAACCAGCCAGTTTGTTAGGATAGGATAATATTTGGCTTAGATAGCCAAATGTGGAATCTGAGGGTGTGAAAAAAAAATCTAAATATTGGGAAAATTTCCTTTAAAGTTGTCCAAATAAAGTTCTTTGAAATGCATATTACTAATCAAAAATTAAGTTTTGATATATTTACAGCAGGTAAATGTACAAAATATCTTCATGGAACATGATCTTTATTTTAATATCCTAATGGTTTTTGGCATAAAAGAAAAATCGGTAATTTTGACTCTCACAATGTATTTTTGGCTATTGCTACAAGTATACCTGTGCTACTTACGACTTTATATTTTACTTTATATTGTATGCACATTATGCATCCATCCTTTTTACTCTTTCCAAATCCTTCCACAGATTGAACAAGAGCTTGCAAAGAAAGTTGATGATATTGAAGGTACCTAGAAACATTTATGCTTTAATTTATATCATGGGTGTTTGAATAAACCTAACATGTTGTGTCGTTGACGTGTTCCTCTGTGTGTACACACGTGTATGTCCTCTGCAGGTGAAATCTGTGGATATCAGGATGAGATTGAAGTCGAGCTGGAGAGCTGTAGGCCCAGAGCCAAAGGGATTTATGCATCCTATTCCAAAGATGGTACAGTGCTCACACACATACAGTGGCATTCCAAAGTTTGTGGTCCATTAAGACTTTTTTAATGTTTTTGAAAGTCTTTTTTTGCTCACCAAAGCTGCTTTATGTGATCAAAAATGCAGTAAAACCATAAAGCTAGAAAAAAATATAATAAAGCTGAATTTCTGCAGTCATTACTCCAGTCTTCAGTTTCACAGGATTAGGTGATTGCACAACAGGCACGCAATCCTTCATTTAGAATATTACAGCTTTATCAGTATTACAATATGGATAAGAACAAGTATGCATGCATGTATAAATTCTTCATGTATGAAGTGCTTCAAAATAATTGGTGAGTGGCACCCAAAATGTTTGTGTTTAAAACAAATAATTATCTTGCTGTCAGAATTGCTCTTTGCTTGGTGAAAACAGCTGCTCTCACAATGCTTTCTTCCGGAAATTGAGTGTTACTTCCCTTGTGCAGAAATTCTGTTTGTGTTGCTGTCCAATTAGCTCCTTGTTCAGCAGCACCCACAATCAGAGATACAGTGCTTCCCCATGCGTGTTGTCTCTCTCTCTCTAATGTAGTGATTACAGGAGGGAACTAATTAAGACCGCAAGCGTGGGAGTGTTGGTGTGCGTGTCTGAGTGTCTCTTTTCATGCATGTGTGTTCACTTTACGGTAGTTTGTGTTCATGCATGTGTGTTACTGCGGTCAATGTGTGTGTTTATATAATTACTTTTTCCCCATGTCAGCTGGATCATAGCGAAGTTCAAAATCAAAGGGCGAATACATCCAGCTTCATGTTTTAATTAGCAAAGTAATTTAATTACAAAAATAAATTACATACAGCAATTTCTTTCTTCATTATACCTATGTTTGTTGTTCCTGCAATGATTCATTTCTCATGTGTTAATATTTTCACACTTGCTTTTTTTCAGATGATGTGATTTCCTTGGCATCATCTGGTATCCTTGCTGGTGATGAGGAAGGAGAGGATGATGAGCTGAGGGCAGCGGCATCTCACCTGTGCAATTCTGTATATGAAGAGGATGGAGGTGAAAATGAACAGGAGCGAGATGGAGAGGAAGTCTCTCCAACCAAACGACCCTCGTTAGCTTTATTGCTTGGAGCGCTGCCCACTGCGGCCAGTTTGGGCCTGCCCGAGTCCATCACTAAAATGAGAGAAGAAAAGGAGAATGGTAGGAGCATGATTTTATTTCCAAACTGTATAAACACTTATTTTTGCTGTGATAACATTGACAAGATACAAACAGAAGATAAGGAGTGGCACTGGAATGATGTGAAACATTAACGTTAATCAACTTTCTTTCTTTTCACATTTGCTCTTCACACATTTTTGGTGTTTTGTAATGAGTTTAAGAACTGGAGTGGAACTGGAGTGAGTCCTTTTTAAACACATGCATGAATGCACTTTCATTTAATCCACTTTTATTTTATGATCATTGTTCAACCACACATTTGTGCTGTTACAACATGTGTACAGAAAGAATGGCACTAGATTGACTCCTTTTATAATCACTTACATTAATTTACTTTCATTCCACATTCACTGTTAAGTCACTCATTTGTGCTGTTATTACATGAAAAGTTGAAAAGTGGAACTGGAGTGGCTCTTTTCTAAACACTCGCATCAATCCACTTTCATTTAATCCACTTCCATTATGCATTCATAGTTCAGCTGTGCATTTAAGATACTATGATGTGTAAATTAGTGTGTAAATGGAGTGATTCCTGTTCTAAACTCACATTAATCCACTTTAATTCCAAATTCAACCTTCATTCCCACATTGTTATGCCATAAATATATTATATGGAGTAGAACTGGAGTGACTCCTTTTCTAGACATTCACAATAATCCATTTTTAATTCACTTTCATTCTAGATTCACCCTTTATTCACATATTGTGCTGTTATGCCATAAATAAAGGAAGAGGAGTGGAACTGGAGTGACTTCTAAACGTTCACATGAATCCATTTTCTTTATAGATTACCCTTCAATCACACAATTTTGCTATTATGACATAAGTAGAGGAAGAGATGTAAAACTGGAACGCCTTTCTAAAAAAATCACATGAATCTGTTTGTTTTAGATCCACTCTTTATTAACACAATTGTGCTGTCATTAGATAAATATATGATGTAGCATGTAACTGGAGTGACTCCTTTTCTAGACATTCACATTAATCCATTTTTAATCCACTTTCATTCTAGATTTGTCCTTCATTCACACATTTATGCTGTTATGCCATAAATATATGACGTGGAGTAGAACTGGAGTGACTCCTTTTCTAGGCATTCACATTAATATACTTTTAATTCACTTTCATTCTAAATTTACCCTTCATTCACACATTTGTGCTGTTATACGGTAAATATATGACACGGAGTAGAACTGGAGTGATTCCTTTTATAGGCATTCACATTAATATATTTTTAATTCATTTTCATTCTAGATTTACCCTTCATTCACACATTTGTGCTGTTATACTGTAAATATATGACGTGGAGTAGAACTGTGACTCCTTTTCTAGGCATTCACATTAATACATTTTTAATTCACTTTCATTCTAGATTTACCCTTTTTCACACATTTGGCATTCACATTAATACATTTTTAATTCACTTTCATTCTAGATTTACCTTTCATTCAAACATTTGTGCTGTTATGCCATAAATAGAGAAGAAAGAGTGCAACTGGAATGTCTTCTTTTCTAAAGCATTCATATTAATCTGTTTTCATTCTAGATTCATTCTTCATTCACAAATTTGTGCTGTTATGGCATAAATAGAAGAGGAGTAGTGGAACTTGAGTGACTTATTTTCTAAAAATTTAGTCTATACCACATGTACACTGTAACAAATGTTACCCTGGATAACAGAGCTCAAGAGTGACTTATTTATCTGAAATGATTGCGTTATCTTTTGTGGTTGTTGCATTTACACTATGTGAAAGCATTTGAGAGCAAGAGCAAGACTTTGTTGATCACAGGCAGAAGAGCTGCAGCTGGTAAACTCCAGGGGATAGAGTGCTGGCAGGTTGTCAGATTGTGTGATTGGCTGTGCGAGCAGGTTGTCATGTTTTCGATTGGTTGTGGTGATTGTGGATGATTTGTATGGGGCGGAGGAATAGGAAGCCCCCCTCCACGCTTTGAAGCACTAATTGAACACAGCACCTTGTCATTAGCACACTGTCTTTCATCCACCCACTACGGGTTGCTGTGTGTGAGTTTGATTGCACGTGAGACACGCTAGAACAGTGCGTGTGTATATTTTGGTTTGGTTTTTGAGTGGGGCTCAGGAAAAATCATGACTCAGAGAAGAGGTATTTTTAGTGCTTTTGTTTTTCCCAGTGTCTATGTAAACTCAAGTGGATGCCTTGTAGATCTGCAGCAATATGTCATTTATTTCCCTCATTTTGCTTATTTCATTTCAGTGATTTGATATGGGCACTGACAATGTGGCTGTCTGTGTGTGTGTGCACTTCTGTCTTGGTTCTGTCTGCTTCAGCTGTTTATTTTTAGGTAGACTCATTGTTCCATTCCAGACAATAAGATGCTTGTTAGAGTGTTCTAGTTCTTTTATGTGAGAATGAGAGTGAGCAGGATTTTCTTATTTAAAAATGCAAAAATGTTTGTGTGATGTGCAAGTATTTGTTGCATCAGAGAGAAAGAGAGAACTTTATCATCATTATTAGCACCATTAGTCTTGTTCTTCATAATTTACCTTAAAGGGGTCATCGGATGCTAAGTCACTTTTTCATTTTGTGGCATCACACCGACAGAAGCCGCTCCCACGATAGTTGATTGACATAAGCATCTTACCTCAGATCAGCTGTCTCAGTCTGACCTCCATTGTTTCGATGATGGAGCAGGGATGCAAGTTAGACAAGAATATCTCAGATTGAGTGATTGAGGTGTTGTGTTGCTGGATGTAATAATGAACATAGTGGCCATCATTTACTCCCGACATCTGAGCCGCTGAAGATGCAGTGGATTGCGTTTGTTTGTGAAGGGAATGCAGCTCCCGATCTACATATATCCATCTATGTTCGCGCGAATCATTCATGATCCAGCTTCACTTACAGCAGAAGAGAGTATAAGGTTTTTTTTTTATGAATCTTTGCGATCACCTTTCCTAATAATGTGCTAGGTAGCAAGTTTAGTGGGTAAACACAGCTAAATGCGGCTAAAGTAAACCGGCTCGTCACTCCACAGAGAGAAGAGAGGGGCGGGGTGAGCAGAGCTCATTTGCATTTAAAGGAACAATCCCCTCAGAATGGGATGATTTTTGCAGAGCTCATTTTGACAGGGTAAAAAGGGTGTTGTTTTGCACAACCATTGAGAATTTTTAACCAAAGTATATTATAGACTTTTCATTAAGACCCTAAAGAATCATATCAACTTGTGGAAAATGGGCATCCGATGACCCCTTTAAAGAGATTAATGAAAATTCTCATCATTTACTAACTCTCATGTTGTTCCAAACCTGTTTGATTTTCTTTCTTTTTCACAACGCAAAATAAAGGTATATTTTGTGTTGATAACCAAATCCTTTTGGTGATCATCGGTTTCTGTTGTGCAAAACAAAAAACACTGAGACATTTTTCAAAATATCTTTTTGTGTTCTACACAAGATACAGGTTTGTACAGACATGAGGTGAATAAATGATCACAGAATTTTCATTTTTTTGGTGAACCATCACAGTAATTCATATTACATACATATCTTTAATTTATTCCATTTTATTTAAATTTCTTACTGTCTACATTACTCCACACGGTTAATTTATTTCCTCAGAAGCTGTGTTTTAAATGTTTTACTGTACTCCTTTTACACTTTTACACCAGATACGACACGCATGTCTGCAAGATGTGATTGTGATGGCAATATAAACATACAGTTTAACATATATAGTCATGCCAATAAAGGATACTCAATTGAAATTGTGTGAGAGAAAGTTATAAACTGGTGTTTGAAGGTCTCTGTCCTCTGCTCATCCTGTTTTTCTTTTTTGTACCTTTTCTTTTTGAATTCTTCTGTTTTTCTAAGGTCAGATCTCTTCTGTGGGGATGTCAGAAGGGTTTCCCCTTTGTGTGTGTGTGTGTGTGTAGAGAAGGAGAAATCCGGTGCTGCTGTGTAATGCAGTGTAATTCTCTGAGGGGGGCGGAGGACCTGTGATCTTAACAATGCCGCAGTGAGTGCGAGTCTCCAGATGGTCACTCACCGTCCTCTCTGGCCCCCTTGCTGACCACACAGTAGGATATGCCAGAATCCCTTGTTTTACTGTGCTTCCTTTTTCCTTTTGACCAGTCAATCCGTTAAGTTTATTTCCATCTCATTTCTGTTCACTGTTTGCCTGTAACATAAAAAAAGTGGATGGATCCTGCCCTCCTCTTCTCATCTGTCAGAATCTCCCTGCACCTTCCGAGCAGGAGGAGAGAAGAGTTGTTCATTTACACTAGGAAAGAGGGGTAAGTGGGAGGAGATAGATGGAGAGAGGAGGAGGGAGAGGTGCCTTTCAAAGGAGAATGAAAGACAGAGTAAGTGTGTGAGTGACATTTATTCTTCTTGCTTGCTTTGAACACATCCTCAGGACAGCTGTTAGAGGTTTGTAAAGGACAGATGGGCCAAAAGTGACGGTAATTTACATTCATAAGGCCTTTGTACGCACACAGATGTGCCTTTGTTAGTCTTTGTAATGATGTTCATAAACACAATGTTTAGAATCACTTTACATGGTTTTGAGGTGTACCTTTCAAAAGTTATATATACTTTTTGTTTTTTTATACGTTTGACAGTAAAGACACTTATAATATTATACTCTTATAATATTACAAAAGATTTTCTGTTTTAAAGGGGTCATGACATTGATCTTTTGGCACATAAGAGGTCTTTGTACCATTACAACATCCTGCAAGTTTCATAGCTTAAAACGTCCTCGTCATTATAAACAAAGCATTTATTTAATCAAGCTCCAAAAATGGCTTGTTTGGATCTGAGGTGCAAGGTGACGTAACTTGAGCACAAACATTTGCATAAATACTGCCTCCAGCAAGGCACTGATGAATAGTCATCATCTCACCATAGGCCCCGCCCACTAGCATTCAGTAGCTTAACAGCTGATTAATTGAATATGCTAATTTAAAGTGTCACGTTGTGTCAAAAGCAAATAGAAATTACAATCACTATCTACACTGGATACAGCATACAGATGTGCATTCGCCTTCTGACAGTCCATGCACTTGAGTCTGTTGTCAATAGGACAAATGAAGTAAAAAAGCGTTTGCTTTGATGCGTTTGGTTTAAACAGCTCATTTGCGTCTTTGTACAGATATCAGAAGGATCCCAGCATAAGGAACAATTGGATAGTTTATTTTTAATGGCATCCCAGATTGTGCCGGGGGATTGTTCAGACTTTGGTGCCTGGTTTTGTAAACGAGGCATAGTGTCAGGGAGAGTTCACAAAGAAACATTTGTTGAAAGATGAAGTGGTACTAGAGCTGATTGCAGCTGCATCACAAACTGTAAGTAAATGGTTTCATAATGCTTTGTCTGGAAATTACCGTTTTTTAATCATGTTGTCAAAACACTCACATGCAATAGCAAGGGGGCGTTGATACTGTTTCCTATGCAGTGATGTTAGCCAATCATAACAGTGGCTGATTACTGAGAAGCCTTGAAGCACACGCCCCTTAAAACAAGTCTTTTCAGACGGAGGGTCAGAATGAGGGTTGAAATAATTATTTTTCCACATATTTATGTTTTTTTTTTTTTGCAAGAAACATAAGTAAACCTAAAAGAAAATCCATGCCAAAAATCCATTCCATGACCCCATTAGATAATTTTTTTTTATTAAATTCTATTTTAAAGTTCCTATTTATCAAAGATTCAAAAATGATCTATTATGTAAAAGGTTTCCACAAAAATGTTAAGCAGCATAACTGTTAATTAAAAATGTTTCTTAAATGGTATTCATATAGCCATATAAATAAAAAATATAATTCTCTCATCAAAAGCACATTAAAATCTGTGCAATATTGTAACTTAATTTGACTTCTCCAGTAAAATCTACATGAATATATCATATTAAATATATCACAAAGCCATAGTCTCTTTAAACTGAAGTACAATTTTAAAAACTATTTTTTAAAGCTGAGACTGTTGTCATAGCAACATTGTGTTAAGTTTTCAACATGACACATTTATAATTTACAGTGTTTACATTCCCTTTTTCCTGCTGTTTGATTTGTCCTCTTATCATTTTAATCCTTGTTGCTCATTTGTTGCATTGTTTTCTCCTAATGAAGTGCACTGTGAAGCACTGACAGTGATGTGATATGATGTCATCCGACAGGGACACTGCTATCTGTGTGAAATATGACATCATAAACGTGTGACTGACTGACTGACAGTCATGTGGAGAGGGAAAAAAAACCCCCAAATGACTGTGGGAGGCCCGTTCCATGTGATAGACACGTTCACTGTTCCGTTAACATGCACTGACAGAAAAATCTGTGTGCGGACCCCCGTGAGGCTGTTTTCCTGTCTAGATTTAACACCTGACGGGCAACCGAACATGTGCGAGAATGAGAAATCTCATGAATAAAGTCTGTTCAAATCTTTTTCTCTCTTCTCTCTGCTGTTAGATTTACATTTAAATTTTATTGTATGAAAATGTGTCTAACCCTCCCCCATTTTTGCTCTGTGGATGTACAGTAGAGTGTGAAAAAGCACATGCATATATTTTCTCTTGACATTTTCTCTCTCTTTCCAGCCTCTAGGCGATATAGACAGTTGTAGCAGGTGTGTGAGTGGGCGAGGGGTTTCCCTGGGGAAGTCACAGGGGTAAGAAGGGGTCAGTTTTTAATGGGCCTGTCTGCCCTCTTCGCCTCCAAAAGAAACCCCCCTCTTCCTTTCTCATTCCATATCTCTGCATCTCCATTGTGCGTCTTTTTCTTTCCCTGGGTTTCAGTGCTTGTTCTTCTGACCCGCCAGTCAGTTTGAGTGACGTTATCAGATGATTACATTTGGTGAGCTTCAGCTTGTGTTGAAGAGTGAGAATTGTCCAGGGAGAAAAAGAAAGGAGGTGTCCGTCTGGTGGTATCTTGAAATATCAGTACGTCTTTAGTCAGACACCTTGCTTGACGCTGAACAGGTGTTGGTGTCAGTGAAACCTCTGGAGATGAGGGGGGCCTTTGAACTCTTCCTGAACGCACGCGGAAACGCTAATGTCAAGGTGGACAACATCATTCAGAAATTTAGCCTCAGGACAGAAATGGTTTTAGATCTGAAGAACAGGGGAATAGATGAAGAGGGAGAATGATTAGTGTTAGGTGGAGTCTGTCATTTGTTATTTCTCTTCTCTGTAATTTTGTCGAACTTGGCTCCTTTTTTTCTTCTTCTCAGGGGGTTTTTGCCTCTGATTTTCAGGTGAGGTTATAAAAAACCTGAAAAACCTTTAAAAACAGCTTTAAAAAGCATCAATTCTCTGTCAAGTTTGTCAATATATTGTTTTTTTTTATCAGGTCTTTTCATTGAATCTATTGATCTGGTTCACTAAAACAGTCTAACGATTACAAATAGGATTGATCCAGTTCTAGAGGTAATGCTGAATACTGTCAGACTCTTTTTCTCCTCCTTTTGCCAAAGCAGTCTGAATGAAATTCACAACTTAAATATTTAGCGTGTAGCGCTGAAACACTATTGTAATTGTTAGAATGGCCAAGGATCAGCAATCTCCACGTAAAACTGATTGGGAAGACCAAACCGTAAGTCGTAGAGACTTGAAACTTTAAGGTATGGTAGTACTCACACTGTCTACAGCGTCACCAAGGCTCAGCCCAATCGGCCTGACGGGCGCGCTACAGCGATCAAAAGTACGAAGTCGCTCATAACTCCTAAACAGTTAATTGAAGGCTCAAGTGTCTTTACTTTTAGGCTATTTGGTTTTTTTGAAAAACCTTACTTTTGCAAACTAATCCTAGGTTTTTCGCCTGATTGGAACCAAACCAATGCAGGACTCTCGGGAGAGTGAATATCAATAATTATCAAAAAAAAGTTAAACTTTTGACTCTCTGTCGCAAAGGGACGCCAAAACAGATAAAGGGGTAGGGCTGTCCTTTACTAAAATTGCTATAACTTTTGAACTGAATGAGATTTCTTCACCGAACTGAGTCTGAGGTCACATGAAAAAAGCCGCAGAGCTTGGCCACTTGGTGGTGTTGTAAGAGGAAAAAACATAAAAACGGCCATAACTACGCAACTGTTTGTCCTACTAACATGAAAATCGGTAGGCACGGTCTTGGTCCATTTGCGTATCTCGAAAACATGGCCACCATAGGCCAACAAACTTTGAAGAACTGTTAGACAAGCAAGAAGTTGATCAGAACGAAACTTGGTGGGCCTCTTTGGCTCACGGCTCTAAATGTCTGTGAGAAATTTGAAAGACATCGCCCACTGGGAGGTGATATTTAATTTTTTTTAACGTTGGTATATTGCACGTTTTTTCACACATATGCACAATATTCGTGTCATACGATAGACCTCCTCTTTCTGAACGACTTTGCCTCTAAAACTACTGCTGTCAGTGAAACAGTTTGTTAAATTATTGAGAAAATGTTAAAGATGCAAACTAGTCTTAGGTTTTTCACTCTTCAAACTGGAAAAAACACTGCAGTGCAATTCTCTGGTCTCTCTAGGTCATTAATTTTTAAAAATGTTGAAATTTACCCTTTGAAAAACAATAACAGGGTTGTTCAGAAAAGGGGCCTGTCCAAATATGTGCAGAAGCCTATAAAGCCTAAACAAAAACTCAAAACTTGGTAAGCACATTCTAAAAAACTCAAAACTTGGTGAGCACATTCTAAACAAGCATGCAAAGTTTTAGGGAGATTGGACCACAGTTGGCGTTTTAACAGTCATAGAAGTTAAAAAAATTTATGGCCAAAATGCTTTTAAATCATTGATTTAGGTGGTTACAGGCTTGCTAAATAATATGTAAGCTTTTTTTCATATGTTCTTAAATGTCTTAAATTGCTTGAACCCCGGCAATCGCTGCTTGCAGCTTTATTTTATTTTATTATGCAGTGAGAAAAGCTTTAATAACAGTGCGGAAAAGCACCATAAAAGCAACCAATGTAACTATATTTTAAGTCTTCTGTAGTCACATGATAACTTTGTGCAAAGAACACACTGAAATTAGTTGATATTCATTAAAAATGTTAACCCCACTCTCTGAATTAGTGATGTCCAGTGCGTCAATATATTTATTTCAGATCTTTCCATTGAATCAATTGATCTGATTCACAAAAACAATCTGAATGATTCATTCACAAATTAGATTGATCCAGTTCTAGAATTAATGTTGAATACGGTCATAAATCGAAATGGACAATTTTATGTTTTTATGGAATTTTGCAGTGTTTATCCATAAATGTTAGTGTATCATTATTTTTAGCTTTTGTAAAATTCATGTGCCCTCAAAATTAACAAACAGCAATCCACCAACCCATTCAGTTTCAGATGGACAAAATCAAGTCCTACCCTGGTTTTTTTCGTTTCTCATTCGGGAAGCCATTTCACTCAATGTGCGTTACAATAAGAATGTCTTGCTCAACGTTGCCGAATTGAGATTCAGCATCATACTACTGTTAATATTATCATGTTACGTGAAGACTTGAAATATAGTGCATGTGTTGCATAGACAAAATATAAGGTGCTTTTGGATTCTTTTTGAAGTTTGAATCCTTCAGTCCCCATTTATTATAGTTGCAAGCAAAAAAAAAAACCACAGAACTGTTTTGGATTAACATTAGGGTGAGTAAATGATGACAGAATTTTCATTTTTGGGTGGACTATCCCTTTAAGTGGGAGCACTCATTACCAAGTCGATACTGAACGAAAGTAACACTACCAGATTTGCTACAGGTATATTTAACAGTATAAGTCCCTAAGTGCTGTCTGACTGACAAGCAGCTGCTGTCAAACACTCATGCATATGCATATGTCTTCAGGTAGTGCGGCGGCGCATGTGAATGTTTTAAATTCTATTTTTAGTCAAATTGCCTTTGCTGGCAAGATACACGCCATTGGTTATGTCCTAAGTAAATGAAAACAGACGGTATGAAAAACAACATTTGAACATGAACACAAAGTTAGGCCTAATGGGTAAGACATAGACTGCACTGCTGGTTTTATTACATTTTGGCTTCTCTTCTTCTCTTTATTCATCTACTCTTTTCTTGAATCCAGCTGCACCTGGTAGTCTCTCTCTGTTGTGGTTTTATATCGCCTGTTGTAACTAATCTCTGCTATACACGCTCTCACCACATCACACACATGTGACTCATGGCATTTGATGTGTGGTGGAGAACCCTGTGTGTTTTGTCTGTGCATGTTCAGAAGGTCAGGTTTCGTGACTTAGGGGATCTGCTGGCATTGAGGGCCCCATGTTTTTCCCCCCTAACCCCATTACAACACATGAGAGAGGGATGCTCTATAAAGCAAACTTCTGAACCATTGCCAAAATCTCCAGGCAGCAAGAAAAGAGTAAAGTTGGGGGAAGGGAGGAACTGGACCTGGAAAGGAGGAAAAAACGGAAGGCAGAGGGAGAATAACCCTGGAAGTTGCTACTGTAGAGCCACTGTTATAATGATCCCAGCAGCCCCAGTGGACTTTCCAATAAGATTTGCTACAGGGCAGAAACCACAGAGTAACACACACATGCATTTGAGTTTATTTTGCCACGTGATTTTGCTGAGGGACATTTTATGTGAAGGTTTTAAGGTTGGACTGCAGTGGGTTTTTCTGTATATATCCACTAACCTAAATGAAAACCGTTTTCTGATGAATGGCAGCATAAATGTAAATGCTGAATCTTTCATTACGCATAATCAGCATGTGTTTCTCCTTAGGAAAGTGAAACATTGAATACGCTTTAATTATCCAGAGAAAACACAAGAAGAGACTCTTTCTTTGCCAAAGCAGTCTAAAAGAGATTTACATTTTTTATTTTATTTAATGTATTTTTTTTATTATTTTGAACACTTATTTTAAGTGCTTTCTGGTAATAATTTGTGGAAAAAAACTAAACAATTATATTATGATCATATGATAATTAAACAAGAAAGCATCTGTGCACAGATTTATTTAGACTTGTGTTACGTCTACACCTAAAATTTAAGTATTTAGGAACAGTCTTTTCTTCCTCAGATGTGGAGGCAGAAAACGGTGAGCTAGACCTGAGCGGTATCGACGAGGATGAAATCGATCGGGTGAGTTTTGACCTCACTATGGTAACGACATGGTAATTTGCTTTGAAAGCAAATAGAGAGTTACATAAGCTCATGTTTGAAGTCTTTTCCTTTGAGAGATTCAGTATCATTGCGGTTCTATGAAGCTGAAATCTGAGATGGGGATTTCACATCCAAAAATGTATAATAGGATTGCATTAGAGTAGAGTGGCTTGAGATATGTTGCAATTTACTCAGTTGTCTCTTCAGCTTGTTCACCATGACGTGAGGGATTATATATTGTGTTTCTCTGTTTTTTCTCTTAGTACATCCTTAATGAAAAGGAAGTTAAGGTGAAGACTGAACTATGGATGCTTCAAAATGCAGACTACCTCAAAGAACAGAAAGGTGGAATGGGATTGAAATGTCCAATTTGTTTATTTTACCCTTGACAGATTCATTTAAAATGATTTCCAAACACTTTTGTTAAAGCCAAGTGTTTTTCTTTAGAAAAGGAGGAAAGAATAGCAAAGGAAAAGGAGGAGGGTACATATAAAGAGCGGAAGGTAACAAGCCACTACATAAATGCAGATGCAGTTTTCAGGGTCACAAATGTGTATGTGTTTACCTTCTTGTTTTTGTGTCGTCTCAAAGCCTAAAAAGAAGGCACGGAGGCGTGAGCCCATCAATGCCAGCACTGCAGACGAAGCCATCGAAAAGATGTTGGAGCAGAAACGCATCTCCACTAAAATAAACTACGACGTTCTGAAAGACTTGAACAAATCCAGCCCAAAAAGTCCCACTCGCCAGACTGAAGAAGCTTCTGCCGGAGCCAAAAGAACCCCCGCGGCCCGCCAACGGAAACCCCAACTGACTTCACCCAAGATTGGCAAAACTATCAGCAGCTTTGGCAAGAGGTATGGAACTGTAGGAGAAAGGTTTCTTCTGTCTCGATTTATTTCTGTTTTTCTCGCACTCCCTGCTTTTTTGCCCACACACCTTCAATTACACTTTTTGTCCTAAAAAATCCTTTATACAACATAACTTGCCATCTGTCCTACAAAATTCACACCATCACAGTCTAACCCCACATCCTATCCAAGAATAATGTGAAAAAATCTCCTCCATCTAAATAAAACTGTGATAAGTGACTAGACATTTTGTTGGTTGTTTTGGTTTCTAGTACTTTTTCGTGTCAGCACGGGTCGCCCCGCCCACAGAGAAATCTTATTGGTCCAAAAAATCTGCATTGCTACAAATTAAAGCTCAAAAATGTTCTGATTGGCTGTGATAGTGTTGCACTATACTAAACATTTTGAGATTGCTTAGGATGAGAAAATAATTTTAATGCAAAAAACTGTTGTGAACGTCGTTCGAATGCTGAATTGGACAGTCTAAAAACAGATCTACTACTGTTGATACGCCCTGATTTTTATTCATCTGCCCACACCCCTTTTTTGGACTCTTTCCTGTAACCAACTAGGCTCTTTTTCTTCTCTATGCTAACTATAGACCTACGGACACACAATAGCAGGGTACAAGACTGTAACTGTACTTCTTCTTTGTATTTTCAAAATTAAAACTTTTTTTTATCTATCATTTTACAATGTTTAAACAAGGTCCATCTGCTACGCAGAGTCTGCCTTCTGTTTATAAATCATTGAAATAATCATTTTGTTAATGCTTTACTTCAGCGTAGTAACAGCAAGCAGTCTAATAAAATTAGCCTATTATGCCATAATGCTTTCTGCTTTGACATTTTCCATGCTGCATTAGTCATGCAGATCACATGTTTTTGTGGTTATACTGGTGATTCTGTCTTACTGATGCTGGTTTCTTTCACTAATATAGCATCTTGTTATATAATATCATAGTATATGTTTTAGGTCCTCTAAAAGATAATTTTGCTTGTGAGACTGATAATGTGGCATGTATATAAGAAAAGAAATTCTTGTTGAAACTGTAAATTCCCATATGCGTGAATTCGTAATGCAGAGAAAAGCTAATTAGGATCTCACTCATGACCCTCAAATGGAAAATCCCTAGAGCTTTGTGGGTCGGGCTGCAAGTGTGAAAGGTTCTTATGTTTGTTTCTCTCTCTATTTTATGTCCTTTACCCTTTCCTGCCCTTGAGTACAGGGCAGGTCTGTTAAGAATAGCCCAGTCTGGGCTAAATTAGCCGTGGGTGTGTGTTTGTGTGTGTGAGAGAGAGAGAAAGTCCCATGCATATGGTCAGTCAGAATAGCCCCGTTCTGCTCTATATTTAGTCGTTAAATGCCGGTATGGAACACATTAAAGTTTAGAGCACATATTTAAAGTGAGGCCCCACTGCGGCCCACTCCCTGGTACCCTCCTTTTTAGAGAGTGTATGTGTGTGTGTGTTGTACTACTGTGTACTCATTTCCATTCATGCTGTTAGTCTTTGGCTGAAGGCTCTTCTAGGTTGTCATTAGTCATGGATATATTCTCTCTTTTAGGAGAGGCTCATGGTGGCCCTGCATAGAAAATGTGCTCCACCTTCAGTTTGTCTCTGACATAGTGAGGCCAATATCATGGAACAATAAGCAATTCTTTCTCTTTTTTTCTGTCTCTCTCTTTGAGTGGACAGTTTTATCTGCGTGTAGTGTTTTTCTTGATGAATGAACAGGATAGTTCTGTTGAATCATTCATTCTGAAAGTAGCTTTTATGTTTTGTTTTTTTTTCTGAATGGAAAGGTGAGCAATCTGAGCATCCTTTTAAAAGCCATTACACTGTTACCATGCCAATCTCGCTCTCTCTTTCTCAGTTTTTCTCTTTTTCTCACTCATAAAAGCCTACAGTCTGTTTACTGAATGGAGTCTACCTGGATGGGAGCGTCTGTATTATTCAGTGGCCTGTCTTTTACAGCTCAAAGATGACCTTTCGTTCCTTTTTCATTGTTTATTCATTCACTTCTAGACTTTTTCTAGGGCTTAGCAATATAGCTCTAAAAAAGGCTATAAGATAAGATTTTTTTTTTTTTTTAAGGAATCTCTTCTGCTCAACAATGCTGCATTTATTTGATTGAAAATACAGAAAAAAACGGTTATATTTCAAAATATTATTACAATTTAAAATAACGGTTTTGCGTTTTAATATACTTTAAAATATATGCAAAACTGAATTTGATACAAAACTGAATTTCCAGCATCGTTACTCCAGACTTCAGTGTCACATGATCCCTCAGAAATCACTCTAATATGCTGATTTATTATCAGTGTTAGAAACAGTTAATTATTAATTTTTTTGCAACCTGTGATACTATTTCAGGATTCTTTGATGAATAAAAAGTTTAAAAGTACAGCATTGATTTTAAAAAGACATCTTTTCTAACAATATAAGTCTCACTTTCTTTATCAATTTAACACACCCTTGCTGAATAAAAGTATTAATTTACACTGTAAGATTTTTGATGTTTTTTTTTTCTCTTCTGCTCACCTAGCCTGCATTTATTTGATCCAAAGTACACCAAAAAAAGTACAATTTTGAAATATTTTTTACTATTTAAAATAACTGTTTCTATTTTAATATATTTTAAAATGTAATTTATTCCTGTTATTTCAAAGCTGAATTTTTAGCGTCATTACTCCAGTGACATGATCCTACAGAAATCATTCTAATCATATTCTGATTTGCTGCTCAAAAAACATGTATTATTATTATTATGTTGAAAACAGCTGAGTATAATTTTTTCAGGTTTGTTTGAATAGAAAGTTCAGAAGAACAGCATTAATCTGAAATAGAAATATTCTTATACATGTTTTTATCATCACTTTTGATCAATTTAAAGCATCCTTGCTAAAGAAAAGTATTAATTTCTATGATTTTTTTCCAAGAAAAAAACAATATACTGACTCCAAGCTTTTGAATGGTAAAGTGCATAATGTTACAAAAGCTTTTTATTTCAGTTAAATGCTAATCTAATGTTATGCAGAGACTTTAATGAACATTTTTTTAATGAATCAGTGAATTCTAATTTGTGTAGAAACCTAATGGTCAATTAATCAAATTCATGCATATTCACAAAGTTGCTTAATTTTAAATCGCAATTAAAGTCTTTGTAAATACAATGTGAATATTCAATATATTCCCAAACCTCTTAAGGGGTTTCCTGTCCTATTTCAGCCGAACCTGAATTTATCATAGAAACTCAAATTAGTGTAGTTCAGTGTGTGTGTGTGTGTGTGTATGATGTTCTGCTGACAGTAAAGCCATTGTATTCCGTTCAGTCCACCCTCTGTGACACACTGAGGTATTGTGTACTGTTACACACAGACACACACACATAGACACGCAACCTCCCTTTTCTGCCTCTCTGCTGTTTTTCTTTTTTACAGCATATTCCCGGCATCCCGCAATTACCTGAACATCTACCCATCTGCTGGTCTGTTTGTCCCTCCATGCTTCTGAACCTTAAATTTAATAAGTCTCTCACTTTCTCTCACTGTTGTCCAGAAATAGCCTGTATAATTGCCCCCTGCTGTTTTAACCCCCTCTCCCTTGCTCTCCTCCCACCTTTTCTGGTCATTTTCCTGTCCTCCCAAATACCCACAGCTCAGCATTTATACAGAGCCACTGAGATTACAAAAAAAGTGTGAGCGTTTGTGTGAGACAGTGTTCATTTTTTGCTGAAATGAAAAGGTTTTCATTAGAGAACCTGAGATGGATTACCCTCATTTTTGCAGTCCCCTGTTCCTTTGTTCTTCTAACACTTTCTCTGTATCCATACATGAGACCATCTCAAGTTAGACATTCACACCTGGAGTGCCAGAAATCGCCATCTCACACCATCACACATCTGGTAATTAAACAGTCTCCCCGTCTTGCTCTCTCAGACAGCTGTTATAGACTCTCTCTTTCCATTTTTTTTTTTTTTTTTTTTTTTTTTTTCCTTTCTCTTGCTTCCTCCGAGGATCTTTCTGCTGTCGGCTCGAAGTTTCTTTCTTAATCAGCTTACTTGCAGAAAACCTGCATCTCTGGAGAGAGAGACGGAGAGGGAGAGGTGAGCTGTCTGCTGTCTGCGAGATCAAAGAAAGTTGGGTTTTTCTCAAGGCTGAATTGACCCAAAAACGAGAGGAAGTTTTCGTCATCCTTGAGGAAAAGAGCGACTGTTATTTTTGCCTGGAACAAAGGCAGGCTTCTGAGATGAAGATACCTACTTCTTAGACAGTGTTTGCTCATTTTATGCACTCAGCGGTAATAGTGTCATGCACCTTCAGCTTAATAAAATAAATGCCCCTGTTGACATCAGCCATTTAGTCACAGACTGAGAGCAGTGTGATGCTGAAGGTCAGAGTGAAAGCTGAATGGTTTATAATGTTCTGTGAGAAAGCAATGGAGTCATCACAACCACAAACCAAAGACTCTCTGGAATGAGGTCATACGCACATCATTACTAATTGTGAGAGAAAAAAAAAAGTATATGAAATAGCTACTACCTAAAATCAAAAGTATGATTTTAAAAAGGAGCAAGGTTCAATTCAGATGAAAGAAAATAGAGTAGCTCATCACAATATATCAATGTTTTGAATAACTGTCACAGAGAATCACAATATTATTGTATTGTGACCCAGATATCAATATAGCGCATCAGCAGGTCCCTGATTCCCACCCCTAATCATTATTGTTGTGCTCTGTGTTTTGAATAATTGACCCAGTGGTGTTGACCCCAACTCAGTGGTGTGAACAGTTTATCGGCCCTTGACGCACATGTGAATCTGTGTGTTTGTGGAACAGACTGTTTCTCAGGAATAGAATGTTGTCGCTGTGTTTTGGCTCTGACTGCTTGTTTTCATGCCAAGTACTGCACCGCTCCCCATCCCAGAATGCACTGTAGCATCAATAGGACACTCACATGCTGGGTTGTGAAGGACTGTCAGCCATGCATGGCTGTGTTACTGACTGAGAATCTGAAGGAATCTATCTATCTATCTATCTATCTATCTATCTATCTATCGTTCTATCTATCTATCGTTCTATCTATCTATCGTTCTATCGTTCTATATATCGGTCATTCTATCTATCTGTCATTCTGTTGTTCTATCTATCTATCGTTCTATCATTCTATCTATCATTATATTGTTCTGTCTGTCTATCGTTCTGTCACTCTTATCTATCTATCTATCTATCTATCTATCTATCTATCTATCTATCTATCTATCTATCATTTTATTGTCTATCTATCGTTCTATCTATCGTTCTATGTATCTGTCATTCTATTGTTCTGTCTATTGTCTATCTATCGTTCTGTCTGTCGTTGTGTCTATCTATCTATCGATCTATCTATCTATCTATCTATCTATCTATCTATCTATCTATCTATCTATCTGTCTATCTGTCTGTCTGTCATTCTGTTGTTCTATCTATCTATCTATCTATCTATCTATCTATCTATCTATCTATCTATCTATCTATCTATCTATCTATCTATCTATCTATCTATCTATCTATCTATCATTTTATCGTCTATCTATCTATTCTATATATCTGCCATTCTATTGTTCTGTCTGTCGTTGTGTTAATTTATCTATCTGTCTATCTATCTATCTATCTATCTATCTATCGTTTTGTCATCTATCTATCTGTTGTTCTATTAATTGTTCTATCTATCGTTCTATGTATCGTTTTATCATCTATCTATTATTCTGTCTGTCTATCGTTCTCTGTCATTCTGTTGTTCTGTCAATCTATATCGATCTATCTGTTGATCTATTCAACTTTCTATCTTTTCATTGTATCCTTCTACGGTTTTGTCCATCTTTTGTTATATTATTCTTTCTATTGTTCTGCCATCTTTTTATCATTCTACCCTTCTTTCTATTGTTCTATTTGTTCTTTCAATCCATTTTTCTATCATTCTGTCCTTCTTTCCTTCCTTATTCCTTTTGTTCTTTCGATTTTTATCCTTTCTATCCATCTTTTAAATCCTTTTTATATCTCTTCTAATTCAGTATATAATTTCTGTCATTCTATTCATCTTCTGTTCATCTTTTTATCCTTTCTATTGTTCTGTCCATCTTTCTATCCTTTTTGTCTTTTTATCCATCTTTCTATCCTTCTTTTTGTCATTCTATCCATCTTTCTGTTCTTTTTTTGTCATTCTTCCTATCTGTCGTTCATTCATTATATCCATGTTTCTATCATTCTTTCTTTTAATTTCTCTAACCTTCTGTCTGTGAGAGAGATGTTTGAGTGGAGTTTAATATGTGCGTTTGAGCAGATTTGGGATGGCTTGTGGTTATATAAAGAGAACTGCTCCCATGAGAGCTGAAACTCTTCTGCATATTCAGATGTATTATCAGGAGAATCATATGATTCTGATTAGCGTTTATTTATGCTGCGGGTTTAGTGCATCATATCCATACCTCATTAACATATCTTACATTTGCTGGAATAATGAGTAAACTCATTATTCGAATGTGCCACAGCACGTTGACTTGCAAATACTGAGATCGTAACTGCGTCTCTGGATTCTTCTGTGCTTGTCCTGCCCCCTCTTTCTCTGTCTGTCTCTCGATCTCCCCCTCCTGTTGTCACTCGAGCTGCCATGTTTATTCTACTGGGAATTTTACAGTGAGAGATTTGAGGTTGACGGTAATTCAAGACAGGACTTGTCCATGTCTACCACCATGCGCTAGATTCACAAATGTTGTTCTTCATGCATTTTGGCTCTGAAGAATACAGTGAATACATTTTAACTAAATATACAGAGTGACATTTCATTGTGAAACAGGGGGTCGTTAGAATCTCAGTGGGTCTCATGCTTTTCTGGGTTGATAAAATTTAAATTACAGACATTTAGGGAATTAATTTAAATAATGTGTCAAGATTTGCATTATAATAAGTCAGTGACTTAAGCAGTGAATTGAAAAGAACAAAGCTGAGGTAAATATTGAGTTTACTTACTGGATGGTAAGATTTTTTTTTTTTTTTTTTTTTTTTTTTTGACCTTGTGTTTCTGTCAACTTTTGAGATTCAGATTTAAAAAAAAAAAAACTGAGCAGCTTTCTAAAAAATGAGCCATGTTCTCTTAATGATCTTGTCTATATGTCTTTTTCCCTCTCTCTCTCTTTCTTTTTTGCTGTCTCCAAGGTTACAGCCCCTCGTGTGTGCGCAGCCCTCTAAGAAGCTGGCCCTCGATCAGGTGAGTGAATTTAAATCACCGTCCTTCCTACTAGCGCATCCTTGACAGGTCTCTGGATATATTAAACCACTTTTCCTTAACCCTCAAATGCCCCTTTGGCCCAGAGCTTCACTTAGCTCGTCTCCAGCGCAGGAAAACTGCATTAAGTTGACCTAGAAACGGGTCCTTCCTTTTCATGTCTAAATTAAGAGAATTATTTTGATCCACCGAACTGCTCCTAGATCAGTCTAACTCTAAGCCGATGCTCAAAGGCGGCAGTTTGAGTTTGCATATTGTAAGCTAATGTACCGCCTCAGACTGCAAGGGAAAGTGGGGCGCTGATGTCTGGACTCTGAGGAGGCCTTGATGACACATGCTCTTTTCTCTTGACTCCTGCTGATCCCTTGACGGTGTTCTGGCCCGTAGACTGCTGGAGCTCTTCAGTGGCTCTGTCACTCCCTCCGGCTGTGTCTTCCATGATGCTTCATCTTTCTGTATGTCAGAGTCCTTGATCTTTTCTCCTCTGTCTTGTTTTTCTCTGTTAAGTCATTCTGTCTGTCTTATCTTAGTCTCTGGTTTTTCTTCTACTACTTCTAAACTTCTGTGTGTGTGAGAAAATACATAATTAACGCTCTTTTGAACCCAGGGCAAAACTACTACCTCCAGGGGTCAATACTCGGGTAACTAGGCAACCTCTTGCCATCACTTGGCAACGGAAAATGAAGCTTTGTGATTGACGGTATTCCCTTTGTCCCTCAGGAAAATAAACCACTTATAAATTCACTAACAAGGTTAACTGTTGCTAAATCTGAAGCTAACTTGTGATGAGAAGTGTTATCCTCATTTGCAGGAGCATGGTAATAGGAGCACACGGTCAGAGTTAGTAAAGGACGTTTTGTAAGTATTTTGAAGCCACCAAATCCAAGCTGACCCTAGTGACTTTATTAATACCCATCTTTTATCTTATTGTGCAGTTCGTTGATGCTCGTTATCCAAAAAGGGAAACGTATTCATAATTGTTTAATAACTTAAATATCTTGCTCTTAAAGGTGACATATAAAAATCTGACATTTTCCATGTTTGTCTTATAATTGGGTCCCCAATGCATATACCAACCCAGAAAACGTGAAAAAGGACAACATAGCTATTTTCTCTAAGCATATGAAAAACAAGCACGTCGATTTTGCTCTCCCGGTGATGTGGTAAAGGGATCTTATAATATTACCGCCCCATGGCAAAAGTTAAAGCAAAGCATGCTAACTGATTTGTTGTTGGCTGCACAGATGAGCACAGAACACTATTTAGACTCCCAGCCTTGGAGGAGACAAGAGAGCAGTGGGTTTATTGATTTATATACTGTATATTACACTGCTGCCACACAGATCTAATATAAACATGCAATTTAATTCCCAGCTGTTTGCCTTCACAGACATAACCGACTGTTTTTGTAACTCCTGTGTGCTTTTAACATAAATTGTGTGTATTTGACAGTTGAAGTGCAATAAGACATGAAAGAGAACTTAGTTTAGTACTCACAATAATAAACAGCCTCAGTAAGAAATTACTTTGTAGTTGCTCTGCTTCTGAAAAGATGTCCATTTGACCTCACAAATTCTTATTTTCAGCCCCTCCCCAGCCAACTGCTTTTCACTATCCAATCAATCAATTCCACTCTACATTTTTAACCTCACACAGAATATCCTGTTTCACTTGGAAACATGCTGGTGGTCACAAGATGAGCTGGGATTGCCATTTAATGTTGACTTTCTCTTCTGTACCTTCAGAACGGGGTTGGCGCCCCAGTGGCCACTCCTGCTGCTCCAACCCAGAATGCTATTGTTGTGGAGAGCGGACCAGTGGCGTACGAAGACCCTGCTGATGAAGAAGAGGAGGAGGAGGAGGACGAACACTGTGTCAGTGCCATGGAGTTAATGGGCGGCACTGGTATGTGATGCAATGAAGTCTGCCCTTCACTTTTAGGATCAATTTATAAAGACATTTATAAATTTCTTTTAGGCCAGTGGTATTTTAGTGTTATTTATACACTAGCTTCATATTTATTAATATTTTCAAGTGGGATTTCTATGTTCTCATTTTTCATTTAATTTAGTCATTTTAACTTAAGTATTTATGTGCTTTTGTTATTTGTATTTAAAATATTTCTATTTAGCCTTATTTTAATTTCAGTTTTAGTCATTTTAGTACTCATTTCAGTTAGTTGGCAACACAACATTTTTTTTATTAGGGGTTCAAACACATAGCGCTGAAACCCTGTTGTAATTGTTAGAATGGTCAAGAATCAGGAATCTGATCAGGCAGACCAAACTGTTAGTCGTAGCTACTTGAAACTTGGAAGAATGGTAATACTCACACCACCGACAACATCAGCAAAGCTCGCCCCAATCATCTTGATGGGGGCGTTACAGCAATCAAAAGTACAAAATCGCTAATAACTCTTAAAACTGTCAATCGCAGACTCAAGTGTCTTATGTCATTGGAATCGTTGGCTCAAAATGATGACGTGAGGTTGGTCAAATTTCCAGGTATTTTGGCTTTTTTTGAAAAAACTACTTTTGCGAATTAGTCCTAGGTTTTTCGCCCGATCAGAACCAAACCAGTGCAGATTGATTCTCCGGAGAGTGAATATCAATGATTATCATAAAAAAGTTGAACTTTCGACCCACCATCTCGGAGGGGCGCCAAAACGTTTGAAAGGGGCAGGACCACTTTTAGTAAAATGCCTATAACTATAATGAGATATCTTTAACGAACTCAAAACACTTATGCAAGAGCTGAGTCTGATGTCACATGGCAAAAATTACAGAGCTTGGCCACTTGGTGGCGCTATGAGAGGAAAATAACTTTAACTACTTATGCAACCATTTGCCCTATTAACATGAAAATCGCTGTGCACGGTCATGGTTCAAAGTGCCACAAGTGTCTTTAAGGACATTTGCGTATCTCAAAAACACATGGCTGCCATCGGCCAATGAGATTTGAGCACCTGTTAGACAAGGCTAATGGAGGCCAATTGGAACGAAACTCGGTGGGCCTATTTGGCCTACAGGTCTGTGAGAAATTTGAAAGAAATGGGCCACTGGCGGGCAATATCGCATTTTTCAAGGGCATAAATGATTGTACATTGCGTGGTTTTTTGCACATACACTACCGTTAAAAAGTTTGGGGTCAGTACATTTTTGTTTCTTTTTTTTTTTTTTTTTTTTTTTTTAAGAAATTAATACTTTTATTCACCAAGGATGTATTAAGTTAATAATTAAAAGTTTATTAAAAGTTAATAATAAATAATTTACATTGTTATAAAATATTTATATTTTGAATAAACACTGTACTTTTTAAACTTGTTATTCATGAAAGAATCCTGAAAAAAAAAAAAAAAAAAAAAAAAAATCACAGGTTCCAAAAAATATTTGGCAGCACAACTGTTGATATTATCCAACATTGATCATTCTAATAATAAATCCGCATATTAGAATGATTTCTGAAGGATCATGTGACACTTAAGACTGGAGTAACAGCTGATAAAAATTCAGCTTTTCATCACAGGAATAAATTCTATTTTAAAGTATGTTAAAATAAAAAACATTATTTTATATTGTAAAAACATTTTGCAATATTACTGTTTTTTTTCTATATTTTTAATCAAATAAATGCAGCCTTGATGAGCATAAGAGACTTCTTTAAAGACTATTACAAGTCTTACTGACCCCAAACTTTTGAACGGTAGTGTACATGATATTCATATCATATGATAGAACTCTTCATTACAGACGACTTTGCCTCTAGAACCACTGCTGTCAATCAAAAGTTTGTTGAATGATTGCGAACATGTAAAAAAGCTACTTTTTTTTTTTCTGCGAACTAGTCCTAGGTTTTTTGCTCAATCTGGAAAAAACACAATTCTCTGGACTTTCTAAGTCAATAATTATAAAAAAAAAATTTGAAATGTATCCTTTGGGAAGCTATAATGGGGTTATTCAGAAAAAGGGCCTGTCCAAATTTACCCAAAATCCTATAAAGTCTAAAGGAAAACTCAAAACTTCAAGAAATCTGGTACGCACATGCGACAGGTGATTCTAAACAAGCATGCAAAGTTTTAAGGGGAGATCAGACCAAAACTGGTGCTATAACAGTCATAAATGTTACATTATGTGTATCTATGGTACATTATGTGGATTTGCCAAAAATTATTTTTTAAATCATTGATTTAGGTGATTACAGGCTTGCTAAATAATGTCTTTTAATGTGCTTAAATGCCTTAAAGCGCTTGAACCTCGGTAATCGCTGTTAGCAGCTATATTTTATTTATTTATTTTTTTAAGTTAAAGGTTATCTAATATTTATATTTAACAAAAATAGTTTTAGTTAAAGGGAAAGTTCACCCAAAAATTAAAATTCTGTCATTAATTACTCACCCTCATGTTGTTCCAAACCTGTAAGACCTTCGTTCATCTTCGGAACACAAATTAAGACATTTTGATGAAATCCAAGAGATTTCTGACTCTGCATAGACAGCAACACAACTGAAATGTTCAAGGCACAGAAAGGTAGTAAAGACATCATTAAAACAGTCCATGTGACATCAGTGGTTCGATTGTAATTTTATGAAGTTACAAGATACTTTTAGTCTGCAAAGAAAATAAATAATGACGTTATTTAACAATTTAGTTATGTAGTTCAGAAAAGAGTGTTAAGTTTTGTCCTAACCTTTCTGCATTCCTCTTCTTTTCTGTCTACAGATTACGGCTGTGAAGTAGATGATGATGATGGCTTCTGAATCCAGAGTGCCTATGGGAGCACCAGTGGAGAGGACACACTAACACTTACCCTGCTGCTTATTCTGACCCCAAAACACACATATGCAACCTCCATCTCATTACCTCTAGTGTCCATGCTTATGTCTGCAGGATGAGAAATCTACACTACAAAGGATGGACAGTTACCGCTAAACAAGAACAAAGATTCCACATCCTTGCTTTTCCATAGGTGCGTGTGTGTTCTTAGCTTATATGTGCTAAGTAACTTAAAAACCATTTAAACTCACAGCACACCAACAGAAGTATGAGAGTAAATGGATGTGTGTGTGGTGATTGAGAATGATGATTCTCTCTCTGGAGTGTGTAAGCCTGCTAGCTAACTGTATTACTGTGTGTTTTAGACTAATGATGACATATGATCTTGCACATCTAAAGCGATTAGCCCACATGAGGCTCAGGCTCGTGTGCGGACAAATGTGTTCATGTACACGTGCCTTTAAATATTGCAGTATACAGGTCTGGAAAATAGTAATGATGATTTTTAGAGCCAGAGTGTTATTCTTTAAACCAGATGTAGCTTTATGTGCTTAGTATTCAGTTAGAGTTAGAGTTACAGGTGTAAAATCTGACTAGTAACAGTGTTAAATTTTGCTCCGCTGCTTGGCTGGTTTTCTAGTGCCTTTTTTATTATTATTATTATTATTGAATTACATACTGGTCAGATGGATTTTCCATTTGGGCTAGTTAAGTTAAGTTTTTTTTATTTGAATATAGTATTTAAATGGTACTTTGATTAGAATATAATTCTTTTTGATGTTTGCTGTTGTTTGCTGTTTTTCGGATTTACTATGGAGACATGGAGATCAAACCAAATGAGAATACTTGAAAAATTCATTCCAGATAAATCTTTACAAAATGCAATCTATATATATATATTGTTTTTCAAAGAAAAATGTTTACAGTGTTGGATTGTTTTGAAATGGACTGATGTCAGAGAAATAACATAGTTTAGTATTTGTTTGTTATTGAGGACAAAAACAGTGTTTTAATTGTACTACTTATATCTGAATTCTCAGTATGGGAAAGAGAGTGCTTTTTGAGAACATTTTACTTTATTTATAGTTTGTTCTCTCCCAGACCAAAAGATATAAGTAAAATATTTTTCCTTCTGTTAGCAAAGTATTTAAAGGGTTTCTTTTGTCAGTCATGCCACACACAACAGATATTACTGATGCAAAACCAAACCATCAAAATAGCACCCACATTCGATAAAGGTAAATACTTGTTCATGTTTTGGTAAATTCTGGCATGTATAATAAAAATCATCTTCAGTATTTGATTCATCGGGATTTAAAAATGGACAGGTTTATCTTGGTCTTAAAGTTTAATCAGATATTGCTTAGTTGACCATTAGAGTCAGTGTCATTTGCAGTCAATTGGTTTGGTCTTGAGACAGTAATAGTGACAATAAAACAGACTCAAAGTAGTATTCCATCAAAACTAAACAGTATTTACGGACAATAAAATAAAGAATTATCTTTATGCATTACGTCTTCTGTCTTTATTTTTCAGCATTATCAGTGTATGTTTGTATTCTTTTTGTCTGACGGTTATAATCTGTCTGCTGTTTGTCTGAGTCCTTCGACATTATGACCTAAGACAGGCTATCTTCACTGCCAGTGGGTAAAGCTTTCTGGGAAATAAGGCAATGAAAGAGTTGAGCATCTGTTTTTAGGTTCATGAGCTCAAGGCTGTTATGTTTTGGTTGGCATAGAAACATGAGCAGTAGTAATCGTACAATCCCACTGGATGAGACCCTAGAAGTGAACTCCCTCTCATCTCTGCAGGGCAAGGGCTGCTGGGAGTTGAAGTTCTTAAGGTCATCTGTATTTACTGGATGTGATGGTGGGGTTTTTGCTAGCCTTTAAGGCTAGTAAAAGCTTGGAGAGGAAGGGAGCTCTGTCAACAACTTTTTTCTTACATATTCTCTTTTGTTTTACATGTTGGATACAGAAACTACACTGCTAGTTTCTCTATTTAGGTATTCAGTCTTTGATCCTAATGGTATATGATGGTTCTGTGTCCTGTGGGAGGAAATCTGTCTGAAGCTTTGATCAATATCCACACAGACCCTGAGTGAAATGAACACGGTCAACTCACCGCTTTGCACTTCTGCCATTCTCATTAGCCCTTTTTCATTGCTCTGGAACCTATTACTTTGACCTTTCACTATCACACATGAGAAAATGGTGCTGATCTGTGATGGGGCCTGATGGGAGAGATTGTGGGTTAATCTGTTGAAGAAAGTGAGAGAGACAGGATATCCCGAGATCGTGAGAAAGGTGAGAAAATGAGCCGAGAGAGGGATTATTGATTGGTTTTGCTAATGAGGGGATTTTTTTTTTTTGCCAGGCTGTTTAGGAATGCATCTAATAGGAATGCACCAATACACAGATAACAGTTCCTGTAGGCAAAAAAAAAAGGAGGAAAGGGCAAACCAATCTCTAAATCACCTCTAAGTCTAGAATATCTAGACTATATGAAGAGTTTATTTACAAAAACAGATAACTTCCTTTTTTAACTTTTTCAAAAATAATGTTTTTTATTATGTTATGTTTTTATTGTTGTTTTGCAAATGAACTCTTTATATACAGCATATATATCTAGGTTACTTTTTGTACAAAGAAACTGACACAAGAGGGCAGTGTTGTGCAGCGTGTACTGTAAAGCAGTTTTCAAACTTTTTATTAACAGAAATTATGACTGTCGATACATTGAATATTATCAATAAAATATACATATATGATACAATGTGTTAAATATTATTAATATAAAATGTTATAAGTAATATTTTAATAATATTGTAATCCAGTATCCCAGTGTCAAAAAAACTGCTCGAGTGTTCCACTCTTCCCTCCTCTCAGAAAACGAAAGAGAAACTGATCTCTGCTATTAAAACTGTGTGCAAGGATGGTGTATCGTGTATCAAGTACCAAAAGTGTATTTAATAGTTCTGTAATTATTCGCAGCATATCTATCTACACCATTTGTTTGCTTAAGTTTTGCAAATGTGCTGTTTATGATATTTTTAGGTGTAATTGAATGTATAGGCCTGTGATATTTGTTTGTAAACTGCAACAAATAGTAGGCCTATTTTATTTTTACTAAAGGCAAGTAACAACAAACAACAACAACAACAAAAAAAAAACAATAACAAAAAACGTTGTTCTTTTTTTTTTTTTTTACTATGAAGGGCGATAATAATAATAATAATAATAATAATAATAATAATAATAAATCAAATGCACGTATATTCTCTTCAAAAATATAAATGTAAAAAATGAAGATATCAATAGTGTTTACAATTTAAACTGTAGTGAAAATTTCATTAGGGGCGCTCGTTGACACTATTGTATTTAAGGGTTAACTGATAACATCTATAAGTCTTATTAAGTTTAGATAGATTAGTTTTGTTTTTATTATATTTTTATTTGACATAATGCAAGTATGCACACTGCTTACTGATCTAACTTGATCACAAAAGGATAAAAACGTTTACAAAAAGTAATGAGAAGAAACGAAACTTAAACTACAGGTTTAAAGTGAAACCTGCCCTTAAGAAAGCCCCTCCTTCTTCTCATTTAATAAAGTGTACTGTACTGATCTCTCTCTTTGCCATTACAATTTCATGCAAGAGATGGTGAGTATGCAAAGAGGAGGGTATTTAATATTTCTTCATGTATTCATAGCGTCTCTGGAATCTTGTTTTGTGTTGCTAACACTATTAGCTATTTGCACTTTGCTGAATTTTTATTGTACTGTTTTTTTTTCTTCCGTTATTCGGAGGTTATTCGTTTTGTGATATTTGCTGTTATTTTTTATGATTTTTTACTTAACACATCTGGAACTCATCAGGGGTGCGTTTCCCGTACAACAAAATAACTCGCTCAGAGACTTTTGAGTTTCGATTCACAGTAAATGCTACTCTGCATGTAGTGAATTGCCAGTAGCAATTCGTTGTTTTCATTTATGTAACTTAAATGTATCAGACATACACTGATTTATATTTTTATTCTGTGTATTTCAGAAAGACCAGATTTAATATCTCATGCTCACAGCTGTTTAATATCCAATCGATGGTATATCCACTGTCCACTGTTGATATATATTTCATGCTACCATTTGCTGTGAGCATTCAGGATTTACAGAGTTGGACAGATCCCTGTCACGCTATCACAAGAATTCACCTACCTACATTCAAAATACTGTCCACAACAATCTAAATGTCTGAGAGTCAAAGCTGCAAAATGGAAGAATCTTCTGATGACCAAAATCCTTTTAACTGTCCGATCTGTCTTCATCTTCTGAAGAGCCCAGTAACTACAGCTTGTGGTCACAGTTTCTGTATGAACTGTCTTAATGAGTGCTGGGATCGGGACAGTCAGAAGGGCGTTTACAGCTGTCCCCAGTGCAGGCAGACTTTCAGCCCAAGACCAGCTCTGAGCAGAAGCACTGTCTTGTCTGAAGTTGTAGAGAGAATGAAGAGAGAAGCACCAGAAGCAGAAACAGCCTCTTCTGTACCGACATTTGCTACTTCTGGGGATGTGGTGTGTGATATATGCACAGAGACCAAAATAAAAGCCATTAAGTCCTGTCTAACATGCTTGGCCTCTTACTGTGAATCGCACATCAAAACTCATTATGGATCTCCTGCATTGAAGTGGCACAAACTGGTTGATACCTCACCACATTTAATGGACCAGATCTGCTCTCAACATCATAAACCTCTGGAGCTGTACTGTTCCCAGGATCAGAAGTTGATATGTGTGCAATGTGCTTTGATCACCCACCAGAACCACCGTATGACTTCACCTGCATTAAAAAGAGAAGAAATACAGGCAAGGGAACTGTTTTGTCTATGTAATATTTTGTATACGAAAAAAAATTGGCAGTCAAATATATATTTGAATTTTTTACACTTCTGTTCTTGTTGGTGACATGCAGAGCTCACTTACTGTATGTACTGAGAAGCTAACCCATTCAGGGCTCAACTTTAGCTTGTGTTTGCTATTATTTTTCAAGTGATCTGATCATTAAACAGTGCCGAATGTATGTGTGATGGGTGTCCAAAACATTCTGTCCAATCAAAATACATTCAGAGTTGGTCAAAAACCTGACGTTTGAATGTTTACATAAAATCTGCTTTTTAGAATGTCATGATCAAAAACTGCCCACAGCCATGTACTGTAAAGTGACTAAATAGTTAAATAGGTTTCAGATTTCTATTTAGACATGATGATAAAAAACATGTTCATCCCAACTCCAGGATGTTGTGTGGTTCCATCCATTCAAATTAGAGCTTGCCAGACTGTTTATTGTTTGGTAACAGTTTCCATAATAATCAAATAATTCTTACAGAAACATCATACTAAACTATCATACATATTCTCACAGAGACAAATGACATCAAATCAGGATGACCTAGTAAAAGAAATGCAGAAGCGAGCACTGAAGGTGCAGGAGTTAAAAAAAGCTGAGGACTTTTTTAAGGTAAGTCTCTTTATGTTACTGTCTGCTAAAAGAATCAGTAAAGGAGTGGATTCCTAAAGCTATGTGCTACTTAACAGTATTTCCTCCTGTCATTTTACAACACTCTTTGCAGGCAGCAGTAAAGAACAGTGAGAAGATCTTTACTGAGCTGATCATCTCCATGCAGAAAAGACAAGCTGAGATAACAAAGGTGATCAAAGCTCAGGAGAAAGCAGAAGTAAGCAAAGTTGAAGAGCTCATACTTACACTAAAGCAGGAGATCAGTGATCTGAAGAAGAGACATGATGAACTTGGGCAGCTTTCACAGATAAAGGATGACATCTATGTCATTCAGGTAACAGAACCGACCATTATGCGATTCTGCCACTTCCTACTTCACCATATGTGCATGTATGATCCAGATAAGTCCATACAGAATTTAAAAAATGTACTCATATGTTTACAAAAAAAGTGATCTAATGCAACATGTAGTGATAATGCATAATTGTATCTGTGCAACAAAATATCTACTGTAAAATGTTTTCTGATTTCTATTTGCAGAATTTCTCCACTCTTTCCCAAAACAAACTTTCAGACTTGTGCAAAATAACTATCAACAAAGATGAGACACTTAAGAATACCGAAACAGTTGTCTGTCAGCTGAAAAGCCAACTGGATGATCTCTGTGAACAAGGCCTTGTGAGGATATCAGAGAAAGGTGAGATGCCATAGTTTATACAGTTAATCGTATCGGTTGAGATTATGAATTTATACAATATTTTAACATATACTATAGAGCACTGTACCTAAGTTGCATGATTTCTGGTCTCATCTTTATAGCTCACACTGCATGAAATGAGTTTAGAGCAAAATAAGAGCAATTATAATAATTATACTGTCCTTTAGAAAGCATTAATATTTGTAGTAGTAGCAGCAATTGTAGTAGTAACATTATTGTGCAATTACTGCAGTGTGTAAGTAATGTAAGTAATGTACTTCAATGTAACTCTAATCTACTATAAAATAGGTATATTTAATGTGAAAACAATACTACATTAATAAATGATTATTTAGACAGAGAACTTTTTGCTTGTTTGATTTGTCAAATTATTATCTTTAATTTGACTTTAATTTTACAAAGTAAATCAACTTTAATTTAATAAATTTATTTAATTTAATATCTGTTTCCTTTTTTATTGTTAATAATGTTAAAGCCGAAATTGACAAAATTGATACCCATAATTTTTCATCATTGTTTAAAGTCTTTGCCAGTAAAAAAATAGTCATAATCATGGTAAACAAATATTGTTTTTTTTAATAGTTCCCACTTTCCATATAATGGTGAACAATGAGATCACAAAGTGTAAGTCTAAATTTTTTTTCTTTAATTCTTCCAAAACAAGAACGCTCAGACGCTTGTATACTTATATACTTTTATGCTGTTTTTATTTGTTTAGATTTGCCATCTAAGCCCATGACTAGAGAAGAGTTCCTTGTATGTAAGTAGCTTTGTAGCTTTGCATTGTTTGACACATATGTTTTGACATGCAGAGAATAAAGACAGGCAGGATGGGATAAGAGAATACACACCATAGAGAAGAAAACCAATGCTAAAGTGCATATGTTTCATTTCATTTTCTCTTTAACAGATTCCACTAATCTGAGCCTGAATTCATCATCAGCCTGCAGTCAGCTCCGTATAAAACATAAGACTGTGTCAAGGAAAGATGTTGAACAAGATTATGATAGACAACTCCGTTACTCTGGATATCAGAGATATTCTAACATGACCTACCAGGTGTTGTGTAAAGAGAGTTTATCCGGACGCTGTTATTTTGAGGTTAAGTTGAACGGAGAAGGGTGCTCTATTGCATTCTCATATGATACTATTAATCAAGGAGGAGATAATTTTATATTTGGCTCTAACGACAGATCCTGGAAATGTGATTTTTCAGCTGCTAACATTTGTGTAAGGCATAGTAGCCAAAACAGTAATATTTCTGTGGTCTCTAAAATTGGAGTGTTTCTCGATCAAGAAGCAGGAACTTTGTCCTTCTACAATATCTCTGATAAAATGACCCTCCTGCATAGAATCCAGGCCACATTCACTCTGCCCCTCTACCCTGGGTTTTCATTTGCGAATTGGAAAAATACGACATCTGTTTCAATTTGTGATCTTCTATAATCCATGTAAATCTATTGTTGACGGAACTATTGTTGTTTGAAGGTTACTAAATGGACACTAATCCAAGGCAAGCCACAAGCAATTGCTAAAATTAAACAGTAATCCTACACTGTGTCAGCAGTGTTCTGTGATTGTAATTGAGTTGGCTTGAGAAAGCCAACTTACTGATCTACTATTTAAGATTATTATTCTTCTTCTTCTGAGCCAAATTTCGGTATCTATCTCCTCCTAGAGCTTTCAAGCTAGAACCACCAAACTCGGCCCAGACCTTCAGACTGGTCTGACTCGGTGTGCTATATCTTTTCAGACTGATCCGGCTTACAGCTTTCATAAACCAGACTATCAAATCCACCAAAAATCCCATAGACTTACATTGACGGAATGTTCAAATGAGCCAACACTCTTCAAACTCCAACTGTCAGAACTCCCAGAATCCCTTGAGACTCAATCAAACTTCCCTTCTATGTACTATTTCTAATCAATTTAGGCTCATTTAAGCTTCCACTCTAATATTTCTAATCTATCTATCTATCTATCTATCTATCTATCTATCTATCTATCTATCTATCTAAATCATGCTAACATGCTAAAAACATGCTAATCATGCTACAAACATACTAGTTACTTGCTAATCATGTTAACAACATGCTAGTAACGTGGTAGTAACATGCTAATCATACTAGAAAAATGTTAACAACATGCTAGTAACGTGTTAATCATGCTAGGAACATACTAGTAACATGTTAATTGTGCTAGCAACATGCTAATCATACTAGCAACAGGCTAGTAACTTGCTAATCATGCTAGCAATATGCTAGTAACATGCTAATCATGCTAGCAACATGCCAATCATGTTAACAACATGCTAGTAATATGCTAATAATGGTAGAAACATGTTAACAACAAGCTAGTAACATGTTAGCCATATTAGAAACATGCTAGTATCATGCTAGTATCATGCTAATAATGCGCGAAACGTGCTATCAACATGCTAATCAGGCTAGAAACATGCTAATAACTTGCTAATGCTAACAGCATTCTAGTAACTTGCAAATTATGCTAACAACATGCTAATCATGCTAATAACATTGTAATCAGCCTATAAAAATACAAGCAACAAGCTAATCATGTTAAAACATGTTAACAACATGTTAAATCATGTAAGCAATGTGTTAAATCATGCTAGCTGCTTTCATTCTTTTACAACTGCTTCAAACTTTCAGGCTAGGCTTTCTCAATCCAACTTAAAGTTTGTTCTCAAACTTTACTCATCTAGTTGAGTGTCACATTCTGCATGTGCTCTCACACAGCTTTGTAAAAAGCATAATCCTTAATTGAAACTTTAAAATCCTTTACATTTTTTAATCCTTAAATGAAACTTAAAAACAGTGAAATAAATCAATTAATTAATAGTTTCAAGCTTTTTTGGTCTTATACTAAAGTGGACTACTCGAATAAGTTTTTTTAAAAAAAATAAATTATCATGATTTTGCTTTCCTTCTGTGATTAGGTGTGAATATGAAAACTGACATGTCATGCCATGTTCTAAGACCTTTTCTAAGCCATTTCTGTGAGATCCAGAAAGCTAATAGTTTTACTTTCATTATGCGTTACTCTAGATTTCAAAGTTTTTCTGAGGTTTGTTAAACATGTTTGATTGACCAGTTCTCTTTAAAAAACTGTATGTTTAGGTTGAACTTCTGTGGTGAATAGAATGTATTATGCAGAATAAATTAAACATTTTCTGTACAAACAAATTGCTTATATACCTACAGCACAATAAATAAATAAATAAACATGGGGGAAAAAACACATTCTTAGAACTGTCTGGCTTTTTTAGCATTTTTGTATGTATCCATTTTGATGATGCTTTATCTCAAGTGACATACAAATCAGAAATAATATAGCAAGCAATTAATCAAAAGGAGACATTTGAAGTTTTCAAGGGGAACTACTGCACAAATTCACTTTTACATGGTGTTTGAAAACTGATATGTGTCCACAGTATGTGTAAACAACCAGTCTATAATGGTACAAATCTACCTACTTCCTTTTTCTTTTTTATAATCTCAATAAATCAGAAGCAGTGTCTGAAATTCTGAAATATGCTGTTTCAGATTTTCTTCTACTGTGATGTCAGATCTGTGGGGTATTTTAAACTGAAACTTCACTGACACATTCTGGGGACACCAGGCCCCTATTTTGTAAAAAGGTGCATATTAAGTCCCCTTTAAGTTACTTTTACAAAGCAAAGTGGTTTAACAAACCTTACTGCTTGCCTTGGCACCTGACCTTTAACCTCTTCTCACATTTCGCTGTGGGTTTTCTATCCTAGAAGAGACAGATGTTAGGTTAGCAAAAAAAGAATTTTGTTGATGTTGTTTGTCTGACCTATTCCCATTACAATTGTGGACATTGAATGTATTATGCACAACAAATTACTTTTTTTCTACAAACTAAGAAATTGTCTATATACCTACACTGTAAAAAAATAAAAACACAATTTGTTGAGTCAGCTTAAAATTTGTTACCCTGCTGCCTTAAAACTTTAAGTTCAGTCAACTAAAATCAGTTTATTCAACTTGAAATGTTAAGTTGTACTAAGTAACAACTTAGATATTTGCATTTGCTAAACTTAACAGATAGGTAAGTAACCCAGCTGCCTTAAAATTTTAAGTTGATTCAACTCAAATATCTAAGTTGTCATTTAGTATAATTTAACATTTCAAGTTGAATAAACTTTTTTTGAGTTGACTGAACTTAAAATTTTAAGACAGCCAGGTTACAAACTATTTTAAGTTGACTCTACAAATTGTTTTTTACAGTGTACAGCACAATAACATTCTCAGAACTATCTCGCTTGATTTTGAATTTGAATGCTTTTGTATGTATTCATTGCATAGATGTTTGTACTATAACAAGCAATTAATCATAAGGAGACAGTACACTATGCTCTTACACACTATGTACTTATGCACTCAACCATATAGTGTATGAATTATATAAGGTTATTTTGCCATTCAACAATAGGTTTGATAGCCCCTCCCCATCCGCTGCATAATTAAAGGGTCATGAAGCCCCAAACACATTTTTGCTGTGACAGCTGGGTACATGAAGTGTCTAACATATACTATATACTTTGTTTTTTTTCGGTTATTAAAAGCATCATCCGGGTACATTTTTGGAATTTTCAGTGTGAACACAATATACTCACACTATTTATACTACAAAGCAACTTAGAATAGTGAATAAGAACACAAACTGGGATATACCTAGTAACTACTATGCAAGTGTTCAGTAAAAATTCTGCTGCATTGAAGGTTCACAGAAGAATGTAGCCTCCATTATCCATAATAGAAGAAGTTTGGAACAATTGGGACTCTTTCTAGAGCTGGCCTCCTGGCTAAACTGAGCAATTGTTGAAGAAGGGCCTTGGTTAGACTGGTGACCAAGAAGCTCATGGTCACTCTAGTTGTCTAGTTGAGTCATATATGGAGATGGGAGAAACTACCAGAAGGACAAACATCACTGCAACACTTCACAAATTAAGTGTTTATGGCCGTGTGGCCAAACTCAATCCTCTCCTCAGTGAAGACACATGAAAACCCATTTGGAATTTTCAACAAAGCACCTAAAGAACTCTTAGATTGTGAGAAACAAGATTCCAGAGATCCTCAAAGCATCAAGTTTGGAGGAAACCAGGCACTGCTCATCACTTGCACAGTAGCATCCCAACAGTAAAGTGTGGTGGTATCAGTCTCATGCTGTGGAGCTGTTTTTAAGTGGCAAGGACTGAGGGATGTCAGAAGGAAAGCTCAACACAGCAAAATATAGAGATAACCTTAATAAAACCCAGTCCAGAGCATCCAGAGAACCTCAGAATAGCCAGAAGTTCACCTTCAAACAGGACAATGACCCTAAATACACAGCAACAGTGGCTTATAGATGACTCTGTGAATGTCATTGAGTGGCCCAGCCACAGCCTGGGCTTGAACCCAATTAAACATTTCTGGAGAAACCTGAAAATGTCTGCCAGCCCCCATCCAAGCTGACAGAGCTCAAGAGGTGAAGTGGTGAGGAGAAGAACGGCAGATAATTGCCAAATGCAGATGTGCAAAGCCTGTCGCATCATACCCAAAAAGACTTGAGGCTGTAAAGGTGCTTCAGCTAAGTATTGAGTTAAGGGAATGAATACTTATGCACTATTTAAGTGTTTTATTTTTAATAAATTCACAAAGTTGTCACAAATCTGCATCATGCTTTGTCATTATGTTGTATGGAGTATAGACTGATGTAGGGGAAAAGTAATTTAAAGCAGTTTAACAAGGCTGCAACATACCAAAACGTGAAAAAAATTAAGGGGTATGAATACTTTAGCAAGGTACTGTATCTATCTATCTAGCTGAAATCTAAAGCCAAGTCATGTCACCTTTATTTATATAATACTTTTAACAATACAGATTGTGAAAAAGCAGCTTTAGAGTTTTAAACAGGAAATAGTGTGTCAATAATGCAAAAGGACAACAGTAAACACTCAATTTTCAGTTAAAGGCAGTTCATCATTGAATTCGGTAATGTCATCATCAGCTCAGTTCAGTTCAAATAGTATATGATAATGCTGGAAGTTAAGTTTCCCCAACTAAGCAACCCAGAGGTGACAGCAGCAAGGAACCGAAACTCCATTGGTGACAGAAATGGAGAAAAAAGCCTTGGGAGAAGCCAGGCTCAGTTGGGAAGCCAGTTCTCCTCTGGCCAGACAAACCAGCATTTTGTTTCATGTTGCAGAAAAGTCAGAATGTGCAGAGGATTTATCTGGTTCCCGTGGTCTTGTGCTGATGGCCGTCTAGGTGAATTATAGAAATGTGTTAATGTGTTATGCATAAGTAAGGTTAAAGAGATGGGCCTTTAATCTAGATTTAAATTGACAGAGTGTGTCTGCATCCTTAACAGTGTTAGGTAGATTGTTGCAGAGTTTCTAAATAAGAAAATGATCTGCTGCCTGCAGTTGATTTTGATATTCTAGGTATTATCAAATTGCCAGAGTTTTGAGAACGCAGCGGACATCAGGGACTATAATGTGATAAGAGGTCGCTCAAGTACTGAGGAACTAAACCATTCAGGGCTTTAAAAGTAATTAGCAAGTTTTTAAAATCTATATGATGTTTAATGGGGAGCCAGTGCAGTGTTGACAGAACGGGGCTAATATGGTCTTACTTCCTGGTTCTAGTAAGAACTAGCTGCTGCATTTTGGATCAGCTGGAGTTTGTTTATTAAGCGTGCAGAACAACCACCCAGTAAAACATTACAGTAGTCTAACGCTGAGATCATGAACACATGGATTAACGTCTCTGCATTTGACATTGAGAGCATAGGTCATAATTTCAACATATTTTTGAGATTAAAAAATGCGGTTTTGCAAATGCTGGAGATGTGGCTTTCAAATATCAAATAGCTATCAAACAGCATACCAAGGTTCCTAACTGATGACAAAAATTGACAGAGCAGCCATCAAGTATTAGACAGTGTTTTAGGTTATTTACATGCAAAGGTTTTAGTTCCGATAATTAGAACCTCTGATTTTTCATAATTTAGCAGTAAGAAATTATCGCCCATCCAGTTTTTTATATCGACTACACATTCTGTTCGTTTTTCAAATTGGTAAGTTTCGCCGGGCCAGCATAAAATCATCAGCATAACAATGAAAGCTAACACCATGTTTCCTGATGATATCTTCCAAGGGTGACATGTAAACCGTAAAAAGTAATGGCCTTTGTACTGGTACTCCATACTGTACTTGTGAACAATATGATAGCTTTTCATTCACTGCCACAAATTGATGGCGTTCAGATAAGTATGATT